>NC_081405.1:44179002-44518464 GCF_030272615.1 Cryptomeria japonica | reverse complement strand
TTTGCACTGTTTTCCTTGTTCTGAGCGCTCACTTTAAACCCAATTTCTATACGACAGTGTACTATTGCCAGCGGATTGCATGGATAATCGTATCCACTCGCCATTTTCCCAGTCATAAGTAGTGGAAATAAATAAAGAAAGTGGGCCCTTTCTTCTTTGTCCGGCGAACACTTTCTTTATCTCGCAATGTCGTGGACACCTAGCTGAGAAAAGCACATAAACAAAGGGGTTAAAGGACAAGTGTCTGATAGAAGTGATCACTGCAAGTATACAACTAACAGAACCGACTCATCATTCAAAGAGAGAATGTGGAGGAGAATTAATTAATAAACTCATGATGCCACCCCAAAAAAGGAGACAAAATTTGGAGGAGAATTAATTGCCCACCATCCATAATTGTTGTTTAATTTGTGAGACTCCGTTACCTTATAATTATTGCAGAAATATACATGATATTATGGATAGAGAGAAATGATTTAACATTGAAGCTTTTCTTTAAATTGGTTTAGATGATACAATTTTTTTTAAGATTGGAACATCATTTTATGGAAGTGGTTGGACATCCCATTATTTTTCTATTTTTTTAGAACATTCATATTTTTCTTCGAATTTTGTCTAATTTGAAACTATTTTCTATAAGGAATACAGAATAAAAGGATATAACCATGGTAAAGGATTTGACCCATTATAAGATAGAAAATTTCAATGTAATTTCATGATATTTGAAATTGATATTCTTCTTTTAGGACATTTGAACTATTTGACCTCTTTAAAATGTAAAATCTTGAGTTTTTATCTGCATCATGTAGCAAGTTTTGCTTTGTCATATATTAACTGTCAAAAAATTTTGTATTACAAATGATTACTACAAGGCTTTGGGTATATGAGAATGGTATCCAAGTAGATGCTGACAAATTTATCAGAGTAAACCTATTTCAAGTCATATTTATCATATTTGTCAAGTATATGCAATTTTGATCCACGACATAAACAACTACTGCAATAGACCTACCCTTTTCATGCAAACACAAAGGACATTATTAAACATAATGGTAGTTTTGTTAAGAGCCCTAAGACAACACAAAGACAAATTAAAAGAAAAATTAAGCAATATAGAATTTTATTATAATATTGTCATTGTAAAGATTCTAATGCCCCCAATTAGGTTATTTCATCACAAAAAAAATGAACAAATTATAAAAAAATGAAAAAGTAATAGTAATTTGTTAAAATTAAGCATGTTTACATATATGTTAAGAATAAAAAATTGGTAGGCACCTATAGTTGTTTGATCATATAAATGAAAGAAGAATAAGATGACATCTCATGGAATATGATTATCACAATGTACACTACTATATATCGGCAATGAGAAAGAATAATAAAAAGATTAAATGCTTATTACAATGCATCAAGTTAAATTAGTTGTTTTAGATTAGAGCCCAACTAACACAACTACATTTTTACAAATCTAAATTTAATTATTTGAGCCCACATTAAAATCATGCAAGTGTTTTTTCATTCAAGTTGTGCATCCCTAGCATAATTAAGATAATTGAGTTTTATTAGAAAAAACATAATTGTATTTTATATAATGAATATAAGATTTGAGAATTAATGAATTATTCTCCCATACTAAATGCACAATACATGAAACCTCTTCAAAAGAACAACTAAGATCTACTTTAATGAATATTGCTAGCTTATAATTTTATTTAGTATCAATAATTTCTAATCAATACATATCACACATATCCTAAATAGATAGAATTAATCCTAATAGTTGGAAGGTCTTCAATGATCGAATAACATGTCAATGCTACCACAATACACTACATGAAACACAAAATATACAAAAGACATGAGAAGGTCATGTCATGAAGCACACCAAGTAGGGTGGGTTTTATAGTATATCATGTTTGACAATTTGCAACATACACATCAAATATATAGTAGCGCCTATCCAAAATGTCATTATCACCCTATGAGTTTGATATCTTGTAGCATAATATTCACACATGTGACATGGCCATACACATTCAACACATGTTGAAGCATATTAGTGGCTCTTAAATATTAGTGAAATACAATTTCAATTATACCATCTAAAAAGGAGAAAGCATAATAAATTATGCCTTCAAAAGGTTCTTTTTAGAAGAATTCCTTTGTTTAATGGTCAAAATAATTTAGATTGGGTTTATATGTTTGAACAAAGTAATCCGTTTTTTTTTTCCCAACTACAAATGGTCTTCAACACATAGTTTACCTTTACACTACTTTGCATTCAAATTTTTTATGTCCAGTAATGAGTATTACTACAAGTATATTTTGCATTTCAATGTAAACCTTGCATGGAGCATATTTTTTTTCCATAACCTTGATAATACATACACTAAACTCCACTTACCATCTTATAGAGTAAAAATATATTCAATTGCCAATAGGCTTCACTCCATCCATTGACATGATCACCTACTAGGGAATTTGAATCATCAAAACATCAACAATTTGAGAATGTTCTATTTATAACAAGTAGGGGGGTGAAATGGTCAATGAAAAACAAAATCTTGATCATATATACATTATTTTGGTGTCCAAGACTTTAGCCTTTTCTTATAGTATTTTAAAATAAATTTAAATATTTATTCAATACATTATTACTTAAATTTTAAAGAACAAAAAAAAAGCATATTGAGAAGATCAAATATTATCATACTTTAACCTTGAAATCAATATGATAGTTTGTAGGAAAGAAGGATTACTAATCTAATTAAAAAAAATTGTATTATTAATGATGAATATTTTTTATTGATTAAATTTATATGCATTTTTAATCAATTTATTATATCTAAGGTATTCAGAATCTATGATTGATAGGCACATTTAGTCATTCAAGACAATGGAAGCTATCTTAATCCTCTATGTCTACAAAGTGCATTTAGTTGTTATTGGTCAGTATGTTTGTGTCAATGTAAGAATAATGTTCCATGAGACACTCTTCCCCACCAAGATTAAAAACAATTGTATCTTCCTACAACCAAAAATTTGATGCAAACTAGTGTCACCTAGATACATTTCTCCTTCATCATAAGAATGGTAAGAAGATAAATGCTCCTTTTGAAGAGTCATATGATATGAGAAACATGAGTTAATCTCTCTCTCTTTCTCTCTCTTCTTACCCTCCCTGTATCTCTCTCCCTATCACTCCATATTGCTATATCTCTCTAATTATCCTCTACTTTATATTTGTCCTTCTCTAGATTTATATATTTCTATATATATATCCCTCTCTATCTCTATCTCCATATGTCTCACTCACTCACACACTCCCTATTTCACCCTCTATCTCTCTCTCATACACACTCTCTTACTCCATGTTTCTCCCTCTCTATTTATATCTCTCTATCTCCCCTTACTCTATCTCTCCTCTCTATATCCCTCTCTCCACTCTTTATAAGTAACTTAAACTATATCTTTATCTTTTTTCCTATCAATTTCCCCCTTTCTTATTATCTCTCTCTATTTCTCCCTCTCCTTCATCTCTCCTATCTATATCTCACCCACTCTATCTTACCAAAGTTCTCTCTCTCTCTCTCCCTCCATGTATCTCTCTCCCTATCACTCCATATTGCTATATCTCTCTAATTATCCTCTACTTTATATTTGTCCTTCTCTAGATTTATATATTTCTATATATATATCCCTCTCTATCTATATCTCCATATGTCTCACTCACTCACACACTCCCTATTTCACCCTCTATCTCTCTCTCATACACACTCTCTTACTCCATGTTTCTCCCTCTCTATTTATATCTCTCTATCTCCCCTTACTCTATCTCTCCTCTCTATATCCCTCTCTCCACTCTTTATAAGTAACTTAAACTATATCTTTATCTTTTTTCCTATCAATTTCCCCCTTTCTTATTATCTATCTCTATTTCTCCCTCTCCTTCATCTCTCCTATCTATATCTCACCCACTCTATCTTACCAAAGTTCTCTCTCTCTCTCTCTCTCTCTCTCTCTCTCTCTCTCTCTCTCTCTCTCTCTCTCTCTCTCTCTCTCTCTCTCTCTCTCTCTCTCTCTCTCTCTCTCTCTCTCTCTCTCTCTCTCTCTCTCTCTCTCTCTCTCTATATATATATATATATATATATATATATATATATATATATATATATATATATATATATATATATATATATATATATATATATATATATATATATATATATATATATATATCAATTTTTTTTTGGTAATCTCCCCTCCCTCCTCAATATTTTTCTCCCTCGCCCTCTCTCTATATATCCCTCTCCATCTTTATCTTTATCTTTTTATGTTTCTCCCTCTCTCTTTATAACTTGTTTATGTTACCCCCTCCTCTCTCTCTCTCTCTCTCTCTCTCACACACACACACACACACACACACACACACACACACACAATTTTTCCATCTCATTATGTCTCCATATCTCTCTATCACTATATGTTTCCCTCAATTGCATGCAAAAAAAGATCAAATTATGTCATAATTGATCTTCGAAACCTTTTCGGCGTACCCATTGCACACCAAGGTGCAATTACTAGTATATAGGTAGAGTACACAGCATATTTTTATGAAAATATTTGGGAAAACATCAGAATACATGAATAGTTTTATGTATGAATTCATCCAAAACCAAAACCAGCATTGTACGATGTGAATGGGCTATATGATCTACAATAGTTTGAAGATAAATGATGTATAATGTTTTAATATCTCACATACCTAATATCATAATTGTATAGGTAATAAATCTATACACATTCTTTTTGTTTAAAAAATCTTACATGTACATGCAAATACTCAACATCATTTTGTTCTTCATAGAATCCTCACTACTTTTGAATCAATTACAAAAAACAGAAAAAATTACAAAATGTAAAACATTTCTAAAGTAGGAAGTAGGAAAGAACCAGGAAGAAAACCTCCCGTTGTAGGAAGTATTTTCTTACAATGTGACACTTAATTATAATAATTAAATTATAATTCAATTATATAGTTTTGAGTAAACATCAACAAACTTAACTAATAAATTGTCTAATTGAATTTTGATATAATTATCATGGAAATTTCTAAAATAAAATAATATAAAAGTTTCACTCACAACGGAAGTTATATAAAATACTATAAAAAGCTTATACATCAATTGACAAGGATGATCATATCTTCCTAGCTTATTTAATTGCTAAAATCAAACCATATGGTTGACAACTATAGTACTATTACTTGAACAAGCATGAAGTCCTCGTACATCACAACTCACTTAAAACTCAACTGATAATTCATTAATAAGTTCAAGAAAATTATGTTGCTTCATCATGATTAAGACCCAATAAATAAATTAATGTCGAAATCTTCTCTAACACAAACTGGTAAAGATAATATCTTCCTTAACTTATGAAAATGAAACCACATAATTGACAACTATAATACTATTTCAAACAAACATGAAATCCTCACATACCACAATTTAAAACTCAGCTGAAAATTAATTAATAAATTCAAAAAACATTAGATTGCTTTATGATTGATACCCAAAATAAATTAAAATTTTAAAGTTTAAAAAATAGATATCTTCCCTACACTAATTAATTTATAAAAATCAAACTGTAGGCACCTAAAAATCAACGCTTGCGAGGTCATACTTTAACATTTGCGCATTGCCTCATTTTAGGTTTTTGCGTCGCATTAACATTTCTCCTATGTCACGCACTTGGTCTTCATCATTTGTGAGCATCGAGTCATTCTTCTACATTCTTCAATCATCTCGTCTTCGAATTTGGTCTTGTCGACAACATTATCCAGTCATGATTTTGATCGATTTTACCCTGTCGCATCAATGTGCGTATTCATTTGTCATCATTTTGGACATCGTCAATCCTAATTAGGGTTTTGTCCTCCTATCAATCTTATCAATCGTATCATCAATGTCATCATTTTGGACATCGTCAATCCTAATTAGGGTTTTGTCCTCTTTTCAATCTTGTCATCACGCGATCGATTTGTCATCGATCATTGTCATGTTCGATCTTATCATTTTGCGATCAATTTGTCATTGATAGTGGTCATTTTAAATCTTGTCATTTTGTGATCAATTTTGCTATCGATCATTGTCTGTCTCAATTATGTCAATTTGGATCAATTTGTCATTGTTCCTCATCAATTGGCGCATTTATCAATCAAATCATTTTGTCGCATTGGTCATTTATCAATTCAAAATCAAATCATGATCAAGTCAATTATCTTCAATCAAGACCTAATTGTCATTTTCGCATTTCTAATTCATCTTCTAGGGTTTTATGATTTAGTCATTTAACCTAATTTGTCATTTCTTCCTCTAGGATTATTAAATTATTTATTAATCCTAAGTCCTCTCTTTACAATTAAATCTTTATTTAATTGGCTAATTATTCCTCTTTGTGAATTGATTAATAAATGAAAAATTATTAATTAATTCACTAATTCCTAAATCCTATTTTTTCATCAATTTCAATTTCCTAATTTTTCAAATTTCTAATTCCTTTTCCCTCCTAATTCATCTCCTAATTCTATGGGAATGACATTTCAATTTGTCATAAATTGTCATAATTGATAATCAATCAATTTGACATAGAATGTGTCATAATTTGTCATCAATTATCAATCAATCAAATTGTGCATGGAAAGTGCATAATTTGTCATAATTTGTCATATTGATTTGCAATTTCCATTTGAATTGCATCATGCCAATTTTGTCATTTCTCCAATTTCTTCTATAAATGGGATAATTTTCTTCAATCAATCCCTTCGAACACTTCGAACCCTTCGAATCCTTCGAATCCCTTCATGAATCCCGAATTCCTATCAGACTAATGAACTTATGCTTCTAGTACTCTTGAGCATTTCATCAATCTTGCTTTCAATTGTGTGAGCACTTGTAGGTGAGATCCACAAACCCATTGAAGAGGAAAGAACAACAATGGAGCCGCATGGAAGGAGTGTTCAATTCTACGTCTGGTTTGCATAATTTTCATTTTGAATACTTTGTTTTCATACCTCCATTGAATGTGCTTTGGAATTAGGTTCATTTCAATGAGTATTCTTATGATTGAGCTATCATGTCTTGTGTTTTGATTGATATACTTGTTTTGATGATTCCTAATTTCTACGCTACACAAACCACTTGCTTAACCGCTATAATACAATTCCAAACAAGCATAGAATACTCCCCCATTACAACTTTGACTTGAAAACTCAGCAATAAGTTCAAGAAACTTTGATACGCCAGATAAACTAAAATATGAAATCTACCTATGTTTGGAAATCACGGAACTGAACTCTCTATGTCGAGTGATAACGAAAAGTCACGGAACTCAACTTTCCGCATTGATTGATAACCAAACATCTGCTATTATTTCAGTCAGACTGCCATAAATAAATGTTCATCTAATTGATCTACTTCTAACTAAGTTTAAATAATTACAATTTAACAAAAAAAATTAAGATTCACAATCTCTAATGAGAAAACTCAAAATAATAATATTAACATAATTCTATTACAACTATATATGTATATGTGTGTGAGAGAGAGTGTGTTGAGATTCTAGTTAAACATGAATTTCAAATTTTTGATTTAATCTAAGAAGAAAAAATTCATTACAATATAAAATTGCGAACTATGAACATGAAAATTGCGAATGATAGAACATATAAGAATTTTACAAATAATTCTATTTGTTTTAAGAACTAGTAAGAAAACCCTTCAGTATTGCTCAAGAAAACATAATCCTATTGTAAAGCGGAAAATAATCGAACCCTAGTTGCTCTCCCCTCTTCCAACTCCAAGGAGAGAGAAGGGAGGTCACTAGGGTTGACGGTTTTCACTTAGGGGAGACTTTACATTCAAAAGAGGGGTTGAAACCCACAAGATCCAATCCCACACAATGCAAGATTGGATTCTAAATGAGTTTCAAGGGTTAAGACAACAAAGCTACCCTCTTTTGTAAAGAATGTAGATAGAATGATTAAGCTAGGAATGCATGAAAAGTGACAAAGATTCGCTTATAAACTGAGATAGGGATATAGGATGAAGCTGTGGACCTGGAATTAGCAGTAAAATGTCGATACGGCGCTGTCCTGCAAATTTGAGCAAAAGTTGACGGGACGATGGCGCACGGCGTGCACACGGTCCTCCGAAAAATCCGCAAAACGAAGGGGGATCTGTTCGTCTCTGCACAAGGATTCCAGATCTTCAATTTCAGCCGCGTACCTGCAACCTACACACAGAAAAGCGAAGACGATTGGGGGGTTAGGGATTAGGGGTTTGCCCTTAGGTCAAACTCCGGTTTTGGAATTAACCAAGAAATGAGAAATGCTGTAAATGTAAATGATTGTAATGTAAAACAAGTACTAGTACCTTGTTGTAAGGATGTTTGTATCCTTATGTGCGAAGGTATAGATGTTGTTGTATGTTGTATGTAGTATGTGATCTCCTCTTCAATGGTTGAATCCTTGCCTTGAATGCAACACTTAGCCTTGAATGGAGACTTAGAATGATCACTTGCTTGAAGGAATGTTTGAATGCTTGAATGCTTGAATGCTTGAGTATCGTTTCCACGCTTTGTACACATATGTCCTTCTTTTTCCAATCTACCCAAAATGGGAGAGGAAATGTAGTTTATATACTTGCCAATTAGGGTTGATAGACTGATTTTCCCGACCTTAGGCCGACCAGGAAATGTTATTTTCCAAATTGCAAACAAAAAGACCCGAAGCCCCATAGGAGACTGGGCCCAAAATAGGGCCAGGGACCAGGGCGCTGGGCGCCATGGTCCTGGGGGACCAGGGCGCTGGGCACCCTGGTCTTGAAGGACCAGGGCACTGGGCGCTCTGGTCCCACCTCCCGAGACAGCAGGGTGCAAGGAGGATCAGGCCAGGGTGCTGGAAAAATGCAGTTTTTGATGTCGTGAGCAAGTTTCGGGGTCTCCATTCAGGTTTCGTGTTGCGTCGCTATCGTGAAGACCCAAATGCGGTCAAAATTGCAAGTGTCACAATTTTAGGACGCTACATTTAGCCCCCACTTTAGCGGGAGTATGTATGCTCATACTTCCGGTAAAGTACAAGGAAACAACATTGAAAGACTTTCACCACGTCAAGGAGGCAAGACACACCAAGCCCCCAGTGGACTAAGGATCTTATGACTTCGATTGACAAAGTAAAAGGGAAGATCACGAGGGAGAACCATGACTGTCAGTAGTAAGGTTCCCTCACTATGAGTCATGTAAGAAAAATACCAAAAATTTTCAAGGCAAAGCTAAGTTCGCCAAGAAATTTTCAAGTATTCCTGAAGGGATAGACAGGGTGTATGCCCCCCTACGTTAAAGCGATCGCACACGCCTCAACGGGGGTGATTGCTTTAACGTAGTGATACACATAAGAAATGAGAAGGGAAAGGAGGACATTATCACAAAGATTTAGCCCCCAAGTGTGAGATAAACCCAAGGATAATAGACACAAAACACAAAGCACGAGGTGACTTCACTTTCCTCGGGGTCAGTATGCTGTATGATAATTCATGTATATCATATGTATGTATGCATAATTGTTCTTCATTCCCCAATCAAGGAAGGTCACCTAGAAGAAGGGAACACATGTGTCTTTTTGAGTCAACATGAGAGAGACCAGAAGAGATCTCAATGCTTTGCATCGTCCTCAAGTAGACAACACTAAGGACAACAAATAGAAGAATGAGAATAACATATAGAAGAAGTAACAAAAGAGAGGAGGAGAGAATCTGCTATGCTAATGAAACTAGTCTAGCACGTCATCTACCCCCCGATCTTGCTGATCAATGTTTCGGGAAGGCAGGAAACACACTAGAGGAGGAACATCCAACACAGCAGATGGAGCTATCACAAGATCCAAACAAGGGCTATGTTCATGTTCCAAGCCACGTTGTTCTTGTCTAGGAGCTAGGATAAGTGCTTTAGAAAATTCTTTAGATAGATGGTTATCAACATCAACAAGTTCATACTCACTATCAGAAGCAAGAGGAGTAACATGTTCATCATGAATAACATTTTCATCTATATCATCATCAAGATTTATAAAAATAGGATCTTTAACTCGCACAGGATCAAGACCATCATGCATCTTATGTTTAGGAGATTTTGGAGAAAATGGAATAATGCTTGTTGAAGGTGTTTTTGGAGATTGTAGAGTTTGAGAAGCAGTTGCTTGAGCTCTAAGATGATGCTTTCGTCGGCATTCACGCACAGAACGATTTCGTCTAGTTTTAGTAGGAAGTGGAGAAGATTGAGGAGGAGGAATGTTCTCATCCTTATCACCTGGGTGTTTAGGTTGTGGTCTCTTAGGCTGGATAATAGGAGAAGAGGAAGGTCTCTTCTCTCTATAAAAAGAAGGAGGAGGAACTGCTCCATATAAAGGAGGAATATTTGGTTTAGGAAGAAGACCAAGTCCATCATGACGAGGAGGTATAGGTCTGCTTTTAGAAAGTTTATTAGGCATAGACATAGTCACATCCATAGGAATGGGTTGGGAATCTTCTTGAAGAAAGACATTAGTTTTATCTTTCAAAGGAAGAACTTCCTTCTCAAGAACGATAGGAATATCAAGTTTGGGTGTTCTAGGTTCACTTAGAGATAGGATCATATCTGTTTTCCACTTTTGATAAGATTTGAAAAGATGATCACTTCGCGGTGAAAGAGATTGGAATTGTTTAGGCCAAAAATAATCAATAGGAACGCTAGAAGTTCTTTCAGCTGGTTTAAAGAGACTATGATTGATAGTAACAACTTCACCATTATGGGGAAATTTCAAACACTTATGAATAAGAGAAGCAATAGCTTTCATGGAAGATAGCCAAGGATAGCCAAGCTTCACACGAAATTGTTCAGATGAAGGAATAATAGCAAAGTTCACATCAAAGGATTTGTTATGGACCTCAATAGGTAATGTAATAGAACCAATTGCAGGAGAAGAAAATGCATCAAATAATTTCACAATCACATTTGTTTTGTCATAGATCACTTGATTCAATTGCAAAGTAAAATGAAATTCTTCAGTAATAACATTAACCATGCACGAAGGATCAATAAGCACTCCACGGCAAGGTGTATTCTTGACTTTTGCAACTATGTATAAAGGACCATCAGGTGCCCTGATAGTTTCACTAGAATCAAATGTGATGGAAGGTTCTTTAGGGTTTTCTTGCTGCTCTACAAAGTTAATCACATTCGGAGTCATAGACACAAGACCATCAGATGAAAAAGAGGAATCATTAGTCTCAATCGCATTAGAGGTATGAGAAGGTAATGGATCAGTAAAAATATGAAGATTTTGGTTAGAAGGAGCTACAGATGTGTTGCCTTTATCATTCACTCCAGAAACAGAGATAGTATTATTATCAATCAAATCTAGAATTTTACCCTTTAAAGCAAAACATTTTTCAGTATCATGCCCAGGTTGACGATGAAATTGACAAAAAGATTTGTTATCAAAATAAGGTGAAGTAATCTTTGCAGGATCTATTTTCCTTATAGGAGGAAGAGTAAGCACATTTTGTTCCAATTACTTATTCATAATACTATGCAATGATTCATTCAAAGGAGTATACTTTCTTTCTTTCTTGAAAAACTTAGAAATAGGAGGCACACCTGATGCTGCATTCACATTGTTGTTGGTGATGTTTTCATTGAATTTGATGGAATCTCTGTTCGGTTTAAACTTTCCAAATGGTTGTTGAATACTATCACCCTTATCACTCGGAGCCATAGGATGTGATTGTTCCATTTGACTCACAGTCAGTTGATAATTGTGAAGAGTTGCACACAACTGTTGGAAAGAAGTAAACTCAGAAAATAGAAGTTTGTCTCGAATATCTTTTTGTAAATTAGAAATAAAGATTCTTTGAATATCATTGTCAGGCACTGGAAAAGAAATTTGAGCATACAAATGCTTATATCTACCAATGAAATCAGTCACTTTTTCTTTAACACCTTGTTTACAATGCATTAAATCAATCAAAGTAACTTTAGGACTTATATTGTTTTGAAATTGTTGAATGAAAGCATTTGCAAGTTGTTCGAAAGAAGTAATAGAATTAGAAGGCAACGAGCAATACCATTGTAAGGCTTTATCTCTTAATGTTCTAGTAAACAGTTTTGTAAGCAACCTTTGGTCATAAGCAAAATCGGTACATATTGTTTGAAAAGTCTTGACATGTGTTAGAGGATCACCTTTACCATTATAAAGCTCTAAATGCGGAATTTCAACATGTTTAGGAGGGATAGCTCGAACAATGTCAAGAGAAAGTGGGCTCGCAACATCAAATGTGGGCACACTAAACTTAGATTGATTCATAGAGGCAATTTGTTGCTGTAAAGAAGAGACAGTTTGTGCAAGATTGTTAATGGTCGCTTCAGTCGAAGAGTTCATATTAGACGTGTTAGATTGAGATGGAGGTGTTATGTTATTGAAAGAAGGTAAAGAGTAAGGTGGCGGGACACTATGATAGTTAATCATAGGAGAGGATTGGAAAGGAGGAACACTACAAGGAGGAATGGGATGGTTGAATGAATTGCCCCCTTGCGTCATGTTCATTTGTGGAGATGTAATAGGAACACTCATTGAAGGAATGAATGAAGAAGTCGGATTGAATGAAGGAAGAGGGTTAATTGAAGAGGAAGGATTGCCCCCATGACTAGTGATCATAGGAGGAATGTCTTGTATAGAAGTAGCCATTATGTTTGATGTAAAAGTAGGTATGCTAGCAATAGAAGTTGTTAAAGGAACAAAATGATTGACTTGAGTGGGAGGTTGTGTATAACTTAAAGTTTCAGCACAACTCTTTATAGGCATCACATTCGAATCCACAATGTGTGAAATACCACACAAAATATCAATTCCATTCTTATCACTTTGAACCATACGTTTTAGACCCTCAATTAAAGGAAGAGCTTGACTATCGGGGTATTCTTGAGACATCCATTGTCGAAAATCATCAAATTGGTTATCCAATTTTGAAAGTTGTTCTATTGAAACCTCACTGAGAGCTTCTTCATCATTAGGAGGATTAGAGGAATTACCCATGTCCTCGTTAAAAAGGCTATTCAAATTAGGTTCCATCTCCTCGGTAATTAAACCTCGGAAAGACTTAATTCTACGGCTTCGTCTAACGGGAATAGTGTAAGTAGGACTTATTGTTGTAAAACTCATGCACTAGAGAGGGAGAGAAGATTTTGAATTTAGAGGTAGCAAATTTCAGTGAAATCAGCCAATCTTCTAGATTTAAGCTGTTGAATGCAATCACGACAATCTCCCAAAATTTCAGAAAAAATGTCAGGGACTGTGGCGCTCGGGGTGCACACAGTCCTCGCAACTTTTTTCGAAATTTGCAGGGATGAAAGTTATGATGATTTTAAAGCTAACCTGAAAAAATTGAGTGATTTTACAATCTGTAGATAGGCCAAATTAAAGTTGCAATCTCAAAATTGAACCCTACCAAGATTGTCGAAAAATGCAAAATTTGAATTTTTGAAAAAAAGAGGGAAACTGAAATTTTGAATTTTATGATTTTAGAGGGAATGTTAAGAGCAATGCAAGTTTTGAAATTTAAAAGTTGACTCAATTTCACGCAAAATTCAATTTTGAAAGCAGAAATCAAAGTTGTTGTAATTAAGCACTTAATTTCAAAAGTCACAAATTGCAAGAATTTGAATAAAGCACTGAAAATTTGAATGAATGCCAACACACTTTTCAAATTTAGGACAGTAAGAACACAATTTTGACACAAAATTTCAATTTCAACAATTTTTGAATGATTAGAAGCCTTAATCCAAGCAACCACAAGACCAACTTTGACTTTAATTTTGAAAGTGCTAGAATTGATAAAATCAGCCAAAATTCTGGATTTTAGCAGAAAAGTACAGTAAGATCTAGCTCCCGAAATTTCGGAAAAAATGTCGGGGACGATGGCGCTCGGAGTGCACACGGTCCTCGCAACTTTTTTCCAAATTTTCAGGGATGAAAGATATTATGATTTATTGCGGAATCCAAAGTTACAGCCGATTTGGAGATGTTTTGATCAGTGAAATTGTTGGACAAAGGTTGAATCAAGAGAGTTTCAAAAATTAGGGTTTTGACACTTAACCACTTAATTTTCAGAATTAAAGCACAAACATGAATTGATAATTTGTAATAGAAGGGCAGATCTGAAACAAGCATTAATAATTAAACATTTCACAAGCTCAATTTTTAAAAAGAAAATTTAGGGTTTTTATGCAATTAACCTCTAAAATTTTGCAAAAGATCAAACATGGAAATTTAATCAAGGAATCCAATTTTCAAATCTAACCATGAATAATCAGAAAGGATGTTCACGTCGGGTTCACCAAAATGTAAAGCGGAAAATAATCGAACCCTAGTTGCTCTCCCCTCTTCCAACTCCAAGGAGAGAGAAGGGAGGTCACTAGGGTTGACGGTTTTCACTTAGGGGAGACTTTACATTCAAAAGAGGGGTTGAAACCCACAAGATCCAATCCCACACAATGCAAGATTGGATTCTAAATGAGTTTCAAGGGTTAAAACAGCAAGGCTACCCTCTTTTGTAAAGAATGTAGATAGAATGATTAAGCTAGGAATGCATGAAAAGTGACAAAGATTCGCTTATAAACTGAGATAGGGATATAGGATGAAGCTGCGGACCTGGAATTAGCAGTAAAATGTCGATACGGCACTGTCTTGCAAATTTGAGCAAAAGTTGACGGGACGATGGCGCCCGACGTGCACACGGTCCTCCGAAAAATCCGTGAAACGAAGGGGGATCTGTTCGTCTCTGCACAAGGATTCCAAATCTTCAATTTCAGCCGCGTACCTGCAACCTACACACAGAAAAGCGAAGACGATTGGGGGGTTAGGGATTAGGGGTTTGCCCTTAGGTCAAACCCCAATTTTGGAATTAACCAAGAAATGAGAAATGCTGTAAATGTAAATGATTGTAATGTAAAACAAGTACTAGTAAAACAAGTACTAGTACCTTGTTGTAAGGATGTTTGTATCCTTATGTGCGAAGGTATAGATGTTGTTGTATGTTGTATGTAGTATGTGATCTCTTCTTCAATGGTTGAATCCTTGCCTTGAATGCAACACTTAGCCTTGAATGGAGACTTAGAATAATCACTTGCTTGAAGGAATGTTTGAATGCTTGAATGCTTGAATGCTTGAGTATCGTTTCCACGCTTTGTACACATATGTCCTTTTTCCTATCTACCCAAAATGGGAGAGGAAATGTAGTTTATATACTTGCCAATTAGGGTTGATAGACTGATTTTCCCGACCTTAAGCTGACCAAGAAATGTTATTTTCCAAATTGCAAACAAAAAGACCCGAAGCCCCATAGGAGACCGGGCCCAAAATAGGGCCAGGGACCAGGGCCTGAAGGACCAGGTTTCTGGGCGCTCTGGTCCCACCTCTCGAGACAGCAGGGTGCAAGAAGGATCAGGCCAGGGTGCTGGAAAAATGCAGTTTTTGATGTCGTGAGCAAGTTTCGGGGTCTCCATTTAGGTTCTGTGTTGCGTCGCCATCGTGAAGACCCAAATGCAGTCAAAATTGCATGTGTCACAATTTTAGGACGCTACACCTATCTACCCATTACAAAAAGGCCATAGGCATACCAAACCCCCCAGATACATTGCAATACATTGCCATCCGCATTAGATATAAAGGAAGCTGTAAGAATCAGTCTAACAGGGAGAATCTGAAGATGGAGTCAAGATTGTCCACCAAAAATCAGTGTCATCACTCCAAAATCCAACCTGACTAAATACCACAAGAATCCAAAGCTCAGAAGAAAGCAAAACTCAGAGCCATGAGAGAACCAAGAATAAGAGATCCTGCCATCACAAATATGGTGAGCAAACATAGACAAATCCAAATAAGAAGCAGGGAAGGATATTGCAGACCCTCGGGAAGAAGGATGAGACCGAACCAAAGGATAGTCCAAAGTAGTAACCAAAGGAGCAATATCAAAATAAGAAACCCTCTACAATACCACATTAACTACTCTTTCCAATTCCTTAGAAAAAGCCACCATCCACCGAATTTGGCAAGAATTCTCCATAGAAAATAAAACATGATGTTAGAGTGAAAAGCAAGACAAAGATCAAATGAAAGCCATAAGTGCCCACCAACAAACAATATAACTGAGAATGGGATCACCATGTCATAATTATCCCGTCATGAAAGAAACTTACTCCTATGAAGATGATCACACAATGATAAAGCCAACAGATATCATAATATCCCCAATCATTAGAACAACTACCTGAATCACCGATAGATCATGATGCCAAATGAAGTGAAGAGAGAAACAAGTGCATAAGGTACGAAAGCCTGATGGAAAGGCATCAAACAACCAGTCGCAACAAAAAATGATTACCAAAAATAAAGGATCAAACAAATATTATACAAGTACCCCTGCCAAACAGATACTGATTAATATGTAATGATTGCCATAATCCAAAGAGATCCCAAACTTACAAAAGAAGTTCAAAAAATCCCACCAACCAAGATAACCAAAAGCCGACCACTCAACTAAGAAAGAAAAATCCCACCATCCAAACCAAAGATACCCCTCCTACCCCCGAACTTTGTGCAAAGAAACTACCAAATATGACTACAACAGGAATGTTGCCATAAGGCAGGACAACGTCCCCCCTATAGCCATATAGGAAAGTAACCAACACATAAAGCAAGGAGACATGAGAAGGTACAAATACAGTAGGCATCTCAGACCAGTAGAAGAAAACCCAACCAATTTCCTACTTTATGAATAAAATCTAACATAAGATATCAATAGCACAAAATTATCATGAAGGCCAACACCTTTACTACATATACTAATGAAGCATAGATAGTGAAGTAGGTTTTCAAGAAGGAGGACCACCTATTAAAAAATCATCTTCATGCAAGATGTAGGAATGTCCGAGGGAGAGACCTCTAGGAAATCAACACCAGCCTTATTTGCTAAAAAATCCACAATGACGTTGATCTCCCTAAAACAATATGAAATAGAAAAAGTGGAAAAGCATTTTAACTGCTGAAGAATGTGATCTAAGAAATATTGAAGATGCCAAGATAGACATTTCTTAGCTACAACCACTTGAAACACCACCATGGAATCGCCTTCAATAACAATGTATTTAATGTTTAATGAAAGAGCAAGATCAAGCCCAAAGGATAAAGCCTGAAACTTAGCCATGTTATTAGTACCATGCCCAATTTATTTACCCACAGCTTTGATGACATTCAAAGAATGATAAAAAATAACTACTCCAATACCAAACTTTCCCGGATTCTCCTTGGAAGCCCCATCAAACTGAAGTTTGAATGAAGGGAATGGAGGGGGAGTCCATCTAGCCAATTTTTCATTTAACCAAAGAAGATAGACCTCCTGATACAGCCCCATGGGAAGGCATTAGACGAAGTGCAGACCATTTCCAAGTAACCTGATTATCCCAATGAGAGAAAGAATTGAGATGATCTAAGTTTTTTATGAATGAAAGAAAGTACCACCTCACTGATGGAGGTTTGAAGTTTACCAATTACTTCAGACAAAGTGGCATTTTTATGATTAAAAATTCTAGAATTTATTTCAAGCCAAAGATTCCAAATCACTAGTAATGGGGCCACAACCCAAAGGGATGAATAAAATGATGAGGAAAACAACAAGGGCCAAGCCATGAAATGTGAAAGTAGATTGGGACCTATCGTAGAAGACCAGCCAAGCATGCCAAATAACCAATACCAGCACTCAAAAGAAAATGGACAGAACAAGAAAAGATGATCCATGGATTCAATACAATGACCACAAAAAATACAAGGAAATACAGTTGTAATCACAAGTCTGTCCAAACGCATCCCAGTTAGAACCTTATCTTGGACTGCTAGCCAAGAAAATGACCCTGCTTTAGGAATGTTAGGGTTTCAAGCAGATCCGAAGCAAATATGAACCAACAATTATATGCAAATTTAAATACAAAAGATAAAGAAATAAAACAAGACACAGATAACACAGAGATTTAACATGGTTCACCCAGAATGGGTTACGTCCACCATACACAGCCGTCCAATCTTTCTTATTATCCAGCAAAAATAGTACATCAACCTTACAATGCCTTAAGCATCCCAGCCGCTTGTAACATGCATTTTTAGGGCAACAAACAAAGTCGACCGTTTTAGGGTTTTATTACAATGTCGGTTTTCATCAACAAAAAATGGCAAAAAAAATAATTTTCGGGGGCTGCCGCCCCCGAACCCCTGCCCAAGGCCCGACTCGGCCCCGGACCCCGGCGAGGATATATGTTGAGTGTATAGTACTTTGCTGATCAGTCGCCACATTTCAACAATCTCCCACTTGGAGACTGATCAGGCTCCACACCAAACAATCTCCCACTTGGAGACTAAGACTACACGATACCACTGTACATGCAACATCCACTGGATAAAACACTAAGACTTGACTGGTATAAATTCCACAATTATCAATCAAGAAGACCAACAAAAACTGATGAAGAAATCAGCTTCTCCTGTGGAACTGCCTTTGTGAACATATCGGCAGGATTCTCACTTGTGTGAATCTTCTCAAGCCGTAACTGACCCTCCTCCAAAACAGTCCGAATGAAGTGGTACCTGAGCTGAATGTGCTTTGTCCTTGAATGAAAAGCAGAGTTCTTCGCAAGATGAATGGCACTCTGGCTATTAGTATATAATGGGCTATCCTCTTGTGTCTGACCCAATTCCTTCAAAAAATATTGCAACCAAATCATTTCTTTGCTGGCTTCTGTAGCAGCAACATACTCAGCTTCAGTGGTTGAAAGTGTAACAACCTTTTGCAGCCTAGAAATCCAACTGATTGCAGTTCCCCCTATAGTAAAAACATACCTTGTAGTACTCCTCCGTGAATCAATATCACCAGCCAGATCAGAGTCAACAAATCCACTTAGAGTAGCATTAGATCCTTTGAAACATAATACCTTCATAGTAGTTCCTTTCAAATACCGAAGAATCCATTTCACGGCATTCCAATGTTCCATACCCGGATTACTCATAAACCTGCTCACAACTCCCACTACATGTGCAATATCTAGCCTTGTGCATACCATTGCATACATTAGACTACCAACAGCTGATGAATATGGGATGTTAGACATTTTATTAACCGCTTCTTGTGCCTTTGGGCACATCTCCTTAGTCAATTTGAAATGACTAGCCAAAGGTGTACTAACTGCTTTTGCATCTTGCATGTTAAATCTTTTCAACACCTTCTTTATATAGTCACATTGGGACAAATTCAAGGTTTTATTTTTCCTATTCTGTGTAATCCTCATACCGAGAATTTGCTTAGCTGCACCCAAATCCTTCATAGAAAATGACCTGGCTAATTTCTGTTTAAGATTATTTATATGTTGCATGTTAGACCCAGCAACAAGCATGTCATCAACATAAAGCAACAAAATAATATAACTGCCATTATCAAATCTCTTAAAATATACACAATGATCAGAATGACATCTATGATAACCGTGTTCAGCCATGAAACTATCAAATTTTAAATACCATTGTCGGGGTGCTTGCTTTAGGCCATACAAACTTTTCTTCAACCTGCACACCAAGTTCTCCTTACCTTTGACCTCATATCCCTGTGGTTGCAACATGTAAATTTCCTCCTCCAGATCTCCCTGGAGAAAAGCTGTTTTGACATCTAATTGTTCAAGATGTAAATCATCTGCAGCCACAAGACTAAGTACAGTTCTAATTGAAGTCATTTTTACAACTGGAGAAAATATTTCATCATAATCTATACCCTTTTTCTGTGCAAAACCTTTTACCACAAGTCTGGCCTTATATCTTTTCTAACTTCCTTCCTCCTCCTTCAACCGATAAACCCATTTGTTAGGCAAGGCTCTTTTTTCTGCAGGTAAAGGGACTAAGTCCCAAGTCTTGTTTTTCATCAAGGAGTCCATCTCCTCTTTCATGCCTAGCTCCCACTGTTGTTTGGCATCTACCTACATTGCTTCTTCATATTCTTCTGGTTCACTAGAATCCATTAATAAAATAGAATACAAAGAAAGAGAAAATCTTTCAGGGGGTCTACTTTTCCTCGTAGAACGTCTAACACTTGCAAGAGTTTGTGGGACAATCTGTTGTTGCTGAGCATCAGGTACCTATGGCATTTCATTTTCAGGAATCTCATCCAACACCACATATTCTTGTTTGTCCTGTTCATGCTTCTTTTCCTGCATCTGTTCTTTATACATAACCTTCTCATTGAATATAACATCTCTACTTCTAATTATTTTCTTATTTTCAAAATCCCATAACCGATAGCCATATTCATCTATCCCATATCCAATGAAGGTACATTTCTGAGATTTAGCATCAAGCTTGGTTCTGTTTTCTTTATCAACATGGACAAAAGCTTCGCAACCAAAAGTTTTTAGAAAAGAATAATTTACCTTTTTACCAGTCCATGCCTCCTCTGGAATACCACCATCCAAAGGGGTTGAAGGTCCTCTATTTATCAAATAGACAACAGTATGTACAGCATCTGCCCAAAAATATAAGGGCAATCCAGCATGCAATCTCATGCTCCTCGCACGTTCCGTGATGGTCCTATTCAATCTCTCTGACACACCATTTTCCTGTGGAGTTCCTGGAACTATCTTCTGCTTTTGAATCCCATTTAAGGAATAGTAATCTTCAAATGCTTTGCTGCAATACTCACCTCCATTATCTAATCTGAGACACTTCAACTTTTTTCCTGTCTCATTCTCAACCAAAGCTTTCCATTTCTTAAAAGTTTCAAAAACATCTGATTTTTGTTTTAGGAAATATACCCATGTTTTTCTGGTTGAGTCATCAATAAAAATAACATAATAACAAGAGCCACCAAGAGATGATACCTGAGTCGGTCCCCATACATCTGAATGTACAAGCTCTAACTTCTCACTCTTCTTCTCTTTCCCAACCTTGAGAAATCTGACTCTTTTCTGTTTACCATAAACACAGTTTTCACAGAACTCTAAATCAATCTTCTTTAGTCCTGGCAATAGATTTTTAGAGTGAAGGATTTTCATCCCTTTCTCACTCATGTGCACAAGCCTATGGTGCCACATTATCGAATCTGTTCTTGCAACATTTATTGTTGTTGTCCCTGCAGTAACTTTATCTGTAACAGCTAAGGTAGAGTAAGTGTTACCAGTACACATATATAATGTGCCTACCTTCGCACCTTTAGCTACTACTAATGATCCTTTAGTAACCTTCCACATACTGTCTGAGAAGGTAACTATGCAACCTTCACTACCTAGTTGCCCTGCAGAAATTAAATTTCTTCTTAAATTAGGAACATGTCTTACCTCTTGCAGAAACCAGTCATTACCATTCTGCAACTTGATCTTTATCTTTCCTTTTCCAACAATTTGATAGGGCTCATCATCACCCAAATATACCTGTCCAAAATCACCTTGAACATAATCTAGAAAATATTTTCTATGGGGTGTAGCATGAAATGAAGCCCCAGAATCTATTACCCAGGAATCATTAACATTATCCAAACATAAGATTAAAGCATCTTGTAAAGTATTACTTGCAATATTAGCTTCCTTACTGTCATTTTCATTTTTGTCTCCTTCTTTGTTTTTCCGAGACCAACAGTCTTTCTTTAGATGACCAGGCTTTCTGCAGTACCAGCAATCTTTCTTTCCTCTAGATTGAGAGCGTCCTTTCTTTGACTTCCCTCGTGACTTCTCATTCCCAGGGCCTTTTCCTCTTTCCTTTGATCTTCCTTTGTTCTCCACATTCAAAACACTACCCATTGATGTTGAAGTCTCACCTGTGCTTTTCCTTCGCATTTCCTCGCTTAGGATAACACCAACAATATCATCAAATACCAAAGTATTTTTACCAGAGACAGAGTTACTTACAGCCATAACCAAGCTATTCCAGCTTTCTGGCAAAGAACATAAAATCAAGAGAGCCCTAACCTCTTCTGCAAAGGTAATTTTTACCGAAGACAATTGACTGGTAATTGTATTAAATTCATTTAAGTGCTCCGCTATAGATCCTCCCTCACTCATTTTCAAATTAAACAAACGCTTCATAAGAAATACCTTATTTGAAGCCAAGGGTTTCTCATACAACTTAGCCAATGTTGCCATCAAATCTACAGTCGTTTTTGCTTCTGTTATATTGAATGCTACAGACGACGCAAGGCACAATCGAATGGATCCTAGTGCCTTTCTATCTAAAATGTCCCACTCTTCATCTGATATTGTGGTCGGTTTCTTTGCTTTTCCGTCCAATGGCCGCCACAAATCCTTTTGATACAGGTAATCCTCCATCTACATTTTCCATAACTGATAATTCTGGCTATTAAACTTTTTGACCTTGAATTTGGAATCCTCCATTGCTCCCACTCAAATCTGAAAGTCCTGCCAATTTACAGAAAACCTCGCTCTGATACCAATTGTTAGGGTTTCAAGCAGATCCGAAGCAAATATGAACCAACAATTATATGCAGATTTAAATACAAAAGATAAAGAAATAAAACAAGACACAGATAGCATAGAGATTTAACGTGGTTCACCCAGAATGGGTTACGTCCACCATACATAGCCATCCAATCTTTCTTATTATCCAGCAAAAACAATACATCAACCTTACAATGACTTAAGCATCCCAACCGCTTATAACATGCATTTTTAGGGTTTTATTACAATGTCGGTTTTCATCAACGAAAAACGGAAAAAAAAAAATTTCTCAGGGGCTGCCGCCCTCGAACCCCTGCTCGGGGCCCGGCCCCAGACCCCGGCGAGGATACATGCTAAGTGTATAGTACTTTGCTGATCAGTCGCCACATTTCAACAAGACAAGACAGATGCCAAAAACGCTTAGTAGGCCAGCAAGGGGATGGTGAAGTCTGAACTAAAGAATTATAACCATCTTAAACTGAATAAGAACCAGCAGCACTCTTAATCCAAACCAAGGAGTCCTTTTTATTTTGGAAAACAAGGGGTCTTTTGTGGAGTTCTTCCACAAAAGCCAAAATAAGATTATTGTCAACCGACAAGGGAGGGATAATCTTCCATTTCGCAATCACACAAGGACCAGTGGAGACAATGTCAAAATAATCAGCAACAAAAGGCCCCCAAAACTCTGATAGAATACCAAACAAAGGAGACCAGTCTTAGATAGCTGAAAAGGCAAAGTGCCCATTACAAACTTCATCCCAAAACCGGACTTTCTTCGCATTATTGACAACCCAGGATAGATGTGGTAAAATAGCCATCCTACATGAAACCAAAAAATTCCAAAAAGCCAAACATTTTGGAAGAGATGAAGCAGTAAAAATCCTTTCTCTAGAAGCACCCCTTAAATACTTAGCAAACATGATGGTAGCCCATTTACTATGAGGGTCAACATATAACTTCCAAACCAATTTTGCCTCCAAAGCCTTATTCTGAGCTGCTAAATTACGAATGCCCGCACCCCCAACTCTTTGGGATGACAAATTTTGTCCCAAGCCAAGAGAGGGATCCTCGGCCTATCACCCAAGTTATCATTCCAAAGAAAGGTCCTAAGGGAGACCTTAATGTTCTTAATAACTTGGGGGGAGCCTGCAAAACAAACATCAAATATGTGGGGATGGCATTCAAAATTGACTTAATTAAAAGAATTTAACCAGCCATCATCACCCACTTATGATTCCAGGAAGAGATTCGGGAGGATATTGTATGAACATTTTTGTTCCAAAAGGAAGCCTTATCCGACCCTAGAAAAAAAGGAATGCCCAGGTATACACATGGGAGGGTCCCTACTTGAAAATTCCAAAAGCAGACGAGTCTATCTTTAACTAGAGGGGAGACATTCACAAAAAGACTTTGGATTTATGATTATTAACACTTTGTCCAGAAAAAGTTGCATAATCATAAATAATTTTCTTAATAACATGAGCCTCTCTTAGAGAGGCTGCCCCGAACAGAAGTGTATCATCCGCAAACAAGCAATGGGATTGCGGAGAAAGGAGGCCATCTATTCTAATACTTGACCATAAACCAAATGATGTAGCATTAGATATGTCCCTACTTAATTCTTCTACCAAAAGAATAAATAGAAAAGGAGACAAAGGATCCCCTTGCCTAAGTCCCCAAGAGGAAGCAAAAAACCTCGACGGGGAACCATTAACCAAAATTGAAAAGCGAGCAAAAGATATACAAGAAAACACCCACTTAACCCAACAATGTGAAAAATCCCAGATGATATAAAACAACCCTAAGAACCTACCAATTAACCTGATTATAAGCCTTCAACATGTCTAGCTTAAGTATCATAGCCAGAACCTTTTGTTGAGATATGGAGTGTAGAACTTCATGAGCTACAATCGCACCTTCAGATGTTTCCCGACCAGGTACAAATCCTCCCTGTTCTAGGGAGACAATTTGAGGGAGGAGCTTAGAGAGCCTAACCGAAATTGCCTTAGTAAAGATTTTATATAAAGTAGTACACAAGGCAATTAGACGAAAATCCAAGAATGAAGTAGGATTATCCACCTTCAGAATGATAGCAATAAGAGTAGTATTAAGCTCTCAAAGAATAGACCTATTTCTTCTAGATTCCTCCAAGGCTAGAAATACGTCATTCCCTATAAACTCCCAACACTTTTGAAAGAATGGTATCGTAAACCCATCCGGACTCGAGGCCTTCTCTAGATGCATGGAGAAGACTATCTCTTTCAGCTCAGCTAGAGTAAAGGGAGCCATAAGCTTCTTATTATCTTTTTGAGAAACTAAAGAGGGGATCGATTGCACAATCTCATTATCTAACGCAACTGGATCTTCTATAAGAAGTGACTTAAAGAACCTAACAGCTTCGGAAGCAATCTCTTACTCATCCACCAAATTGTTTCCATTAGAGTCAGTAATACAGGAAATTTGATTATGCTACCTCTTGAGATTGGATGAGGAATGGAAAAACTTAGTATTTCTATCCCCTTCGGAGAGCCAAAGATCTCTAGACTTCTGCCTCCAATAAGATTCTTCCCTAGCCAAAATCTTAGAAATTTTAAAGTTCAACAACTTCAATCTATCATACAAAAGAGAGGACATTCCTAAAGCCATAATGCTCTTATTAATTTGTTCAATTTATTCCCGAATCCTCGTCTTTTCCCCAAAAATGTTCTTGAAATGTGAACATTCCACACCTTAATCTTTTGTTTTAAGAAACCCATCTTCTTAACAAGTTGAAACATCCGAGATCCATGAAAGAATGGAGTAGAGCACCACCATTGCTTTAATAAAGGTAGGAAAGATTGATCCCGAAACCACATTGGCTCAAACTTAAAAGGTAACTTCTGAGGAGCTCTATCCTCAAAAATAGTAAATTGAATAGGAAAATGATCAGAACCGGTAAAGGGGAGAATTGAGGAAACAAAGTCCTATCCTGAACTGAACCAATTTTCTGAAACCAGAAAATGATCCAATCTCTCAGAAATTTGGCAAAAGTCCCTACGCATGTTGGTCCATGTAAATGTCCCATTAAGCGGTTTACAATCAACCAAATTTAATGACTGAATGAAGAAGAAAAAATATGACATAGAAGGCTTGTTAGGGATGATTCCCCCAACCTTTTCATTCAAACTAGTAATTGCATTGAAATCCCCCCTAAAAAATTAGAAAAACATTACGCAATGGGGCAGCAAGGGAAGCCAAAATTTTCAAAGGTTTCTTTTTTTCTAAAACCCTAGACGACCCATATACATTAAAGAGCCAAAATTTTAAATTAGATATCCTACTTTTGACCAGACCAAGCATCCAGTTGGATGAAGAAGAAATTAATGAGAAATGAACACTAGAATCTTTCCAAAGAAACACAAGACTCCCAGAAGCACCTGAAGAGGGAGAAGCACAAAAATTCCACCCTCTCCAAGAAGAGAATAACCTATTAACCGAAGAGAGATTTAACTTAGTTTCTTGTACCATGACCACATCACACTTCATTAAGTCCAATTGTGACTTGATCAAGCGTCGTTTGTTAGGGGCATTTAAACCCCTAACATTCCAGGATAAAATCCTCATTAGCCCTGAGGGGAAGCATCTGCTCCCCTTGAGACTTCCAAAGAAACTGGAGAAACCTTAATTGCCAAAAAGGTCTTATGAAGACTACGCTTAGTCGCCAAGCCTCTTGTGACTGGTGGACTAAAGGGTTTTTTGGATCTCTTCTTTCTGGAAGTTTCCAAAGAGGAAAGAAGAGTTGACTAAATTCCCGCATTAATTTCTAGTTTAGTTTTAACAAATTTGGGTTTACGGCCTCTTTTCCTAGGAGTTGACAATGTGGGAGAAAGAGGGGTTTGTACTAAAAGAAGACTATTATTGCCCAAAGAAGTGACTGGAAGTAATCTATTCTCTAGAACTGAAGCCACCCGACCCTCTACCCTATCCAAAAGAATGTGAGCTAAAGATGGCCCAAGATCTGATGGCACTACGACTTTATCTAGATTAAGAACATCAAAGGAGTTTGTAGTGGGAAAAGAAGCCAAGTCATTTTCCAAACTACCCAGATCAATTGAGATTGAAGAAATCACTGTTAGGATTCCCACAGATACTGAGAGGGGGGGGTGAATCAGTATCTAACCGATATTTAGATTTTCTATACTTAAAACATGTAGAGCATATTAAAACTGTGTACCGGTAAGCTAAAAGTAATGCAATAAATAGAGATATAAACAACCACATGAAAGACACACCATAACACAATGTTTTAACGAGGAAACCTGGTGTGGGAAAAACCTCAGTGGGATTTGTGACCCACAATATTCACTTACTGGCCAATAAGAGAATATTACTACTACAAGAGGGGCCTGCACATGCAGGAAGGTCAAGTGCCTAGAGCACACTGTTCAAAATAGAAGTCTCACTAACTTACAAAATGGATTGTATAAATCCAGTGGCTTGTACTGCTTCAAAATAGCATCTATAATGCCAGATCCAGTACCGGTTTCAGCTCTGCTTCTTACATAAACCTTTAACCTATAATTCACATAATAGGTCTACCTAATTACATTCCATATCTCGCTTCCATCTTGTTACAATGTTCTATAATGATCTCTCTTTATATAGGAGTCATTTTACATCATGCCAAGTCGACTTACAAAGATTTTACAATAATAAACAAAATATATTACAACAAAAATCCTGTCGACCTCTGTGTCGGTATGCTTCCTTTCACTACCCGTGCTGGTGATCTGAGTGTCGGTGTAGAGTCTGATCTTGCTGGTGCCGGTGAAATGCCTTGCCAGTGTCATAGGATTGTAAGGTTGCCATCAATGACAAAACCTTCAATCACCTACAATGTCTCATTGGAGTGTGCATATGCCAACAATCACTTTATTTGCAAGATTAGAATTAAGAGAGACCTTATTTGTATTAGCAATATCTTGCACTTGAGAAATAAGTTGCTCATTTGGGACAACATCAACAACCCCAAGATGTTCTGAGGTTTTCAACCCTTCAAGAAATTGTATCTCAGACCTTAAAAATTTCCCAAACTCAGCAGAAGACTTTCCCAAAGGTAAAGCATCATTAGGATCATTAGAATTATTCAAAAGAGAACCATTCACACACCCAGTCTTCGAGGAAGGAACATAATGCAGAGAAGCCTTTGTCGAAGCTTCAGGCATGAACGTAGTCTTCTTAGGAGAAGGTAAATTATCAGTAGAAACATCTAAATAGTTCTTACTCCAAACAAACAACTCCGCATCCCTATCAAAAGAGGAATCAATACCACCTGAGTCAAATTGAATGGTTTTCATGTGAAAAAACAGAGGAGAGTCCATAACCATCGAAGAACAACCAAAATTTCCAGTCTTTTAACAAATTTTGATGCCAAAGACCAAAAGGAGACCGAATATTACAAAACTTTGATGGAGAAAGCTTAGGTGAAATTAAAACACAAATTTTTACCACCACTACCCTATCCTCAAATTCTGAATAAGACAATAGAAATTTGCGAAAAGAATCCCCAATCTTAGTTAAAATATAAGACTCAACAAATTCTGATGGCAGCAAAGGAAGTTTAAACCAGGTGGGGACTTGTTTTGGACCAACCCTAGAGGAAGCAAGAAAGGGCTTCCAAATTTCTACAAAGATCAGATTTTTTCCAAGTCAAAAAAATGGAACACACAATGCCTTATCTCTAGCAGATGTAGAATCAAAAATAACAATGAATGAACTTGCAGAGAGAACATAGAAATATAAAGTGTCATACCAATGTGCATGCATTTGTTTTTGTTTGATTATCAAATCTTATTTACCATTCAACAGATGGGTAGTAGTAGGTTGTAAAAATGATTATGCTATCAATTTAACTATCACGCCAATATTTGGATATTCCCATCAAATTTTCCTTCTTTAAAGATATTTTTATATTGTGACAAAATTTACTCGATGGGTGCCTTAAGAAAAATACTAATGAGAGAATTTAACATTCCCCCTAGTAAGATGTTACTAGGTTTCCATAGTAATCTTTCCTCCTCTAGCCACAGTGTCATCCAACTCTACTAAGAAGTGCCTACCTTCTAAATCAAGGCATATCACCTTATTCCAAATTACAATTACTAGCTTAGGAAAAATAAATATTTTAAGAATTGTTACCAAGTTAAGAGGGAAAATCCTAGTTTGGGAACCCCTAGTAAGATGTTGTTGGGTTTTCTTACTAGCCTATTCCTCTTTTAACTAAGATATAACATCCAACTCTATTAAAGAGTAGCTACACTCTAATCAACTCATATTCCTTTCTTCCAAATTAATTTCTTTTGTTACATAAAGTTCATACATTCAACCTCCAAAATTGCATGAATTAGGGTTTTAATTGCTAATTCAAAATTAAAAAAGCATTCCTCCTCACTTTGTTCCTTATGTAGTTACACATTAGATGTTTCTAAACATACAAGAATCACTTTCAAGGGTTAAGGAATCATAAGCCGCAGTTTTTTGTACCATGGGTTTGTGATATAGTCAGTACCCTAGTGATGGTTTCTATGAGTTACTACATTGACATTAAATAAGCCACCCATAAATATATATATTAAAATCAAAGGTTGAGGACTCTTGATGTCATAGGTTTTTGTACAAAATTTTACAATAATTAGTACACTAATGCATAGAGAATAAATAAATATCATTCAACAATAAAAGATTGTCATTACCACTTTATCCATCCCTTAAGTCTCCTTTGACTCCTTAATTCTTTCTCTTTTAAGTCTCTATAGTTCCCTTAAGTCTGATTAAGTCTCCTCAAGATGCTCAAATGGTATTGATATACCATAGCAAATTTGGTGAAATTTATATGAATTATTTATTATTTGTTTTATCATTTTCTTTAAAACTAAATGTACATATGATAGAGAATTTTTAGACAATGGACTGAGCTCTTTGTCCTAGATATTTGCACAGAGCATGATGTGTTGTTGTCCTGTATGGACAAAACATGAGATATAAGTCAGTCTTGAGAATTTTAGAATTTTTGTGAAATATATGTACATTAAATAACTAAATTAATTTCTCTAAATAATCACATGTTAATTTATCATATAGTTCATTATATCTAGATTACATCGAATATCTACATTCAAAACTTTAATGTTCCCAAATATATAATTTGCAAATTTAATTACATTAAGCAATACAACTATTTTCGCAATTAAAATAAAATTCCAAACACCTTTTAAATCTAAATTAAAAAATTTCATAAATACCCACATAGATTTTCAAAATAAGGATTGATTCTAAGCACTCATTTTGGTCATATAGTCCCATTTGAAGTTCATTATAGTAGATCCAGATTCATCTTTGATGCTCGAGCAAGCTAACAAAGGCATTACACTATTGTAACATAGGAAATGTAATGATTAATGGTCAGTCTAGTTGCAAATTTTTGCAAGACTCTAACACATGACATAGATTTCTACATCTAGAGGCATTACACTACTGTAACATAGGAAATGTAATGATCAATGATCAATCTAGTTGCATTTTTTTGCAAGACTCTAACGCATCACATAGATTTCTACATCTAGCATATTTGTTAGGGAAAAATCGAACTAAGCAATGACAAATCGAACTTGTTTTAATATTGGACACAAGCATATTTAATTAAATTAATGATTAAATTTCACAATTTTCTTTTATTAATCTGAAGGGAGGGTTTATGTGATGGAAATTGTATGGTGTGTAATTTACCACATTATAGATGAGTTTTTATGTTGCAATGGTATATCCCATTAAGGAAATATTGGTTTAACATGATATTATTCAATGATTATTCTCAATCATTGAATAATCCGACTCACTTTATTAAATCTTTATAATATAAAATCAATTTGACCAATGTATATGCATATCCAATACCATAATTGTATAGGCAATAAATCCGTAGGTGTTGCTTTTGTTTAAAAAGTCTTACATGCACATGCAAATGCTCATAATCATTTTGTTCTTTAAGGAATCCTCACTAATTTTCAACAAGCATTAAAAAGCACAACAAATTACAAAATGTAAAGCATTTCTAAAGTAGGAGGTATTTTCTACAATGTGACAAATAATTATGATAAAATTAAATTATAATTCAACTATATAGTTTTTTAGTCAAAGACCAATGAATTTAACTAAGAAATTATCTAATTGAATTTTGATATGATTAAAATGGAAATTTCTAGAATTGAATAATATGGAAGTTTTAAATCACACCCAAAATTTGAAATCTATTAAAAACACTATTAAAATCCTGTACATCAATTGGTGAGGATGATCGTATCTTCTTTACTCTTATTTGATTGTGAAAATCAAACTACATGTTTGACAACTATAGTACTATTACTTAAACAAACATGGAGTTCTCGTGCATCACAACTCTATCTTAAAACTCAATGATAATTTATGAATAAACTTCAAGAAAATTAGACCGCTTCATGGTTAAGACCCAACAATAATTTCTATTCCACTAGTGTAGATAAATTGTTGAGGATGATGATATCTTCCTTACATTTGTGACTTGTGAAAATCAAAACACATGCTTCATAACTATAATACTATATCAACCAAACATGATATCCCCATGCATGACAACTCTAACTTAAAACTCGACCGATAATTTATCAATAAATTCAAGAATATCATATTACTTTATGATTGACATGATAAATAAATTAAAATTCAAAAGCTTTGAAAATATGGATCAGTTGATTAGGATGATGATATCTTTTACACTAAATTCAAAGCACTCGCATAACCGCTATAATACTATGGCAATGACTATTCTTCAAAAAAAAAAACACTTGATAAAAAACACAAATTTGCATAGTACAATTATTTTTCAGTGGAATTTTTGCATTTTTATAACATTGAAAAGGCAGACTAAGAAATTCAAACCAATAGAAATTGCATAAAAATCCATTATAATTTACAGATTTTTTATTTTTGATTAAATTTTATTTTGTATAAAAAATAAACGACTCCTAAACCTATTTCATACAAACATAGAATCCTCACCCATGACAACTTTGAGTCGAAAGTCAGCAATAAATAGAAGAAATTTAGTTTTCATAACGGTTCTCACACGGCAAATAAATTAAAGTTTGAAATCTCTGCCGAGGAAGTTACGGATCTGAGTGGTATTGAAAAGTTCTCTGTATTTCTTTCAGACTGGGATTGTCAAACACTTGACCATCATTGTTTTACTAATCTTGGTGTTATTATTTCATTCAAACTGCCGTAAATAGATGTTCAGCTAATTGATATACATTTGACTAAGTTAAATAATTGCTACAATTTAACCATTTTTAAAGATTAACAATCTCTAATGAACAAACTCAATTTTATAACATTCGCATAGTTCTACAATAACGAGAGAATTTTATAAAGATATATATCTACGAGTCAAAGAGATTAAAAAAATAAAAATAAAAAATAAAAATAAAATAAAAAATAAAAAATAAAATAAAATAAATTTTTTATTTAATTTATGAATATATGAATCAGTTTCTATTAATTAAAAGATATAGTACATATATTCATTGTGACTCATGAATATAAAAAATGTGAATGTTTTTCATTAAGGAAAAAACAGGTTTTGAAGGGGTCCCCGAAACCTTTTACAAAATAGATTCTAAAAGAATTAAAATCAACAAAACTCAAAAGAGAAGTTGTCTTAAAGATGAAGCATTATATAAATAGACAACCAAAAGACAAGAGGCTCCAATAGCCAAAACAAAAACCAGGAGCTAGCTAAAAGCCAACCCATCAAGAATTACCTTTAACTTTGCTCTTGTGGGACATATAAGAATTTTACAAATAATTCTATTTGTTTTTGCTAAATATCATATCTTATATACCATTCAACAAATGGGTATAGTAGGTTGTAAAAAAGGTTCTACTATCAATTTGACTATCACCCCATCAAATTTTCCTCCTTTGAAGGTTTTTTAATGTTATAACAAATTTTACTTGATAGGTAGCTTAAGAAAAAAAGAGTTGGTAGGAGTTGTTACCAAGTTGTGATGACAAATCCCAACATTGAGAGAATTAAACATCCCCCCTAGTAAGATGTTACTAGGTTTTCATAGTAGTCTTTTTCTGCTCTAGCCAAGTTGTGACATCCAAACCTACTAAAAAGAATCTACCATCTAATCAAGGCATATCTCCTTCTTCCAAATTATAATTGGTAGCTTAAGAATAATACACATAGGAATTGTTACCAAGTTAAGAGGGGAAATCCTAGTTGGAGAGTCCTGGGTAAGATGTTGTTGGGTTCTCATACTAGCCTATTCCTCTTTTAGCTAAGATATAACATCCAATTGTATTGATTAGTGGCTACACTCTGATCAACTCATATCACCTTCTTCCAAAGAAATTTCTTTTGCTTGCATTAAGTCCATACATTCAATCTCCAAAATTATATGAATTGGGGTTTTATTTGCTAATTCATAATAAAAAAATACTTTTTTCCTCACTTTGTTCCTTGTGTAGTTGCACATTAAATGTTTCTAAACATACAAGAATCTCTTTCAAGGATTAAGGAATCATAAGCCATAGTTTTTTGTAACATGGGTTTGTAATATATAGTCAGTACCCTAGTGATGGGTTCTATGAGTTACTACATTGGCGTTAAATAAGCCACCCATGCCAATATGTTCAACGTAAAGGGTCAACTCAATGTCATAGGTTTTTCTACAAAATTTTAAAATAGTTAGTATGTTGGCTTAATAATGATGTTTGAGTTGTAATTGATGACTTGTATTGTGTTGTCATTGATGGCAACCATGTTTTATTAGTCATCTAAGTCATTTAATCCAATCGGTAAAGCCTAACCGATAGTGGAGTCAGTTAAACAGTGAACCGATAAAACAGGTCAGAGAACCGGTAATTAGTGACAGAGCAATGTTCATGCGAACAGTATGGAATATTGGTGAAGATTTAGGTGATGTAGTTTTGCAGGAGTGTTGGAGATTGTATCAGGCAACTATGTTTCATACTGCAGTAGAAGATTCAACAAGATGAGTAAGTTATGATGAGCAGAGCAGTCAATCTTGAAGAACAGTTAAACGGTCACTAATACATTTGGTCTAGATTTCTGACGGAGAAGGTATATTGTGACCAAATTTGATTTTTTTTTTTAAATGCCTAAATTCGTCGGAATTCCAACGATAATTTTACATTTGGTTTCGACAAAGAAGGCACTAGTAATGATTTTTTTTTTCAAAAAAGTGTGCGTTTGTCGAAATTCCGACAACAAGGGGAATTACTTCAAAAAAAGGGCAAGTCATTTGTGCATCACAATCCCACGCAGGAGGTAGATTCTTCACCTTAATTTCGGATTTGCAATCCCATGTATGTCTTCATAAGATGTTCTTTTGATTTTGATGGTGCAGGCATAAAAAAAGGCGATAAACAGTAATGCATTAGAAGTGAGGATTTTGTATGTTGTTGTTGTTGCCCAAAGTTCCATGCTTGGTATCACCTAAACCTTCTAACTTATAAATGGATTTAAGCTCAGAACAATTAGCACATTGGCAAGCAAAAGGAGTATGGCTCTCATACAATAGGTCATTTGGTGAGCTAGCAAGTTCTTTAAAGCTTGTCAATGAGGTACCTAAGGATTTTAATTAAATATCAGGGAGACTACACAATTTTTTACGTCTTCACCTATGAACCCTTACTCAACATGAATGTTGGATTTTAGTGAGCAATAAAGGTCAACCATAGACTCTAAATATGGTCTCATTAGGTTTCATACATTCTAGGAGGAAGTTATTTGATAAGGATTGGTCCATTATTTCGTCTAAGTTCGTCATATTATTGCTAAATGTTTTCATCAAAGCAATGAAGAGGAGCCTCTAGGTCCAATGAAGAAGGATTGAGTATGTTCATTCCAAAAATAATCTTCATGAATTTATTATAATGTGCAACTGAGGTACTCACGATCTAGAGGAATTGTATTTCACTAGGTAGTTTTTCTAACTCAACAATGCAAACCCACTCATCAAGCTTAGGTTGTTCCAAAGTGGCTTTTCAAGGAGGTAATTAAGTTACGAAATGTTGTAGAGCTTTAGAAGGGATGCTATGTTTGGTTTCATCTTGAGATTATCCTTTGGTAGTAATTAGTGATTAGTGGCTTCTTCAAGTGAGGATAGAGATTTAGATGTTTGGAATAAAAACTTGGGTAAGTGGGCACCCTTAATTGTCCTAAGGGAATATATAAGCATCCATTCAGTAGCCAACAATGATACGATTAATATCACATCACATGCCAAAAAGTATTAACCACATTTTCATCATGAAAGATATCATTAGAGTAAAATAACACACTACAACATTAGTGATTAATTGTTGAGGGTGGTTGCAATTTCTAGGTGGGCAATAGCTAGGCGGATGGATTCATATTTTCTCTAGGTCAATGGGTTTGTTTGGCCTTTAAGAATTTCTAATTTCTTATAAATCTTGGTGTCGGGGTCACAATTTGTAATTAAAATACAACATAAAGAAAGTCTATATGACCCCCAAACCATTTTCTTACTGTCTCGGGTTGCCCTAATTTAGGGCATTGGCAATTTTTACTAAATCTTCTCTAACTTTGTAAAAAATGAATGAAAATGGATGAAACCCTGAAACTTAGGCACCAGTATCCTTGAAACTTGAGAAGCTCAAGGGGCATCAAGATATTTAAAGAGTTGTTCATTTACTATGATACTAAATAGCCTTCCTTTCTTGTTTAGATTGGTATCATTTTTGCATCCTTACCTTTATAGTCTCAGTAGTAAAAGGCATGAGGACAGTCTGATATCTTTATGTATCAGATAGTAAAAGGCAGTAAGAGTGAATAATTTGGTGGTAAGACCAAGCGATTGGTATTTTGAAGTGGTTGATGACAGAGAGAGGGGTGAGGGGACCCTATGTAGCCTTTAGAAGGGTTTGTGGATGAAAACCAAATGAAATAGATTAAATTTCTATGACTGTCCTAAGGGCATTAATTGTCATAGTCATAGTTTTACTAGTGATATTGTTTTTGTTTTGACTGAGTTGTGTTTGTAAACCCAAGTGTGGACATGTAATGGAGTCATGTGATGTCTTAAGACTACACCAATACTTAACAACAACATAGTGTGTAGGCCCCTAATGTTGTCATTTTGATTGTGTTTTGATTGTCATTGATGGACACACACTTTCTTGATGTATGAGTTATGCTCAACCGGTAATTGTTCCAACCGGTATTGTGTATTATTGAATGTATAGTCTTTAGACTATCGGTATTTTATAGAAGATGTTTACCGGTCACAGATTGACTGAAGAGCTCAAGCAATATGGAGACCCCAAGCGGTTCGAGGAGCTCAAGCGGTATGAAAGAGCCAAGCGGTAGTTAACTTTTGATCGGAACACTATGATCTACCAGTCTTCATTTTGACAACTGGTAATCGGTATATTGTATTAACTGGTATTACTCTGTGATGAGTTACCAACCGGTATTTCTGTAATGTTGATGAGTTATCATCCATCGACACTTTGGCGGTGATTTTATGTCGTGTTCCCAAATGTGTCTAGATGCACTGAATCTAGGAAATTGTAGTATAATACTATTGGACCGATATGAAATTAGTTTCCTTTATAAGGACATCATGTCTAGGGTTTGCATGTATGATATGTAAGAGATTTGTGATAGAAAAGGTTATGTGCGATCATTGTAGAGAAGATTATGTCTGTGTAGAGTGTGGAGATATTGAAGACTGAAGTAATGCTGAAATGCATTAACAATGAGCTATCAAGGATCTAACCAAGCAAACTATTCTAGTATCTAGATCACTCACTTTTTGGTTACTAATACCTTCGACAAGTTTGAAACCCTTAACCGGGTAGGCCCAACAAAGCCTTTGTAAATCCTCTAACAAGGTCGTTCACAACTATGGATCTGAAATCCTCTCACAAGGTAGTCTTTAACATGACTTATCTCCTAAAAAAGATCTAGATTCCTAACAGGATCTGTTCTGATGAAGAACATTGTATGACCTTAAACAGTCTGACCTTAACTGGTCTGGTTTCTATTCTGTAGATAGTTACTTGTGATTTTTTGTTCATCATGGTTTTCCCATTTGGGTTTCCACTTCAAATATCTTGTGTTATGGTGATTGTTCTCTTGTGGGTGAATGCTTTGTTTTCTATTTGGTTTGCATTTATCTTAACCAGTTTATTAGCAAATTTGTTGTACCAGTTATCTGCTAAACTGTTCAAAAGTTTGTTTACAGTATTTTTTGGTATACTAATTCATCCCCCCTCTTAGTATTCATCAATTGGTATAAGAGCCAACCTTTCTATAATTCTAACCACTTGGAAGGAGATATGGGGGAATACAGAATGAGGTAACATACTCATCATCTCACTCAAATTGAGAGAGCCTATGATGAACTCAAAGTCAAGTATAAAGCCTCTTTGGCCAAAAGAAGAGAGCATGCTGAGAAACTAATGGAACTTACTGAAAATATCTCTTCTGATGAAGCAGACATGGATGCCTAGTTGAATAAATTGAAAAATTGAATGAATCTAAAGCCAACTTGAGAAGAGAGTTGGAAGGAATGACTATTAGAATGAGTTAGGAGCTTGAGAATAGGAGGAAAGATGAAGATCTGGTAAAACACAAAGATCACGAGATCTCCAAGCTAAAGCAAGAAATCAATACCCTTACCATTCATCTCAAAGAGAGTAAAGTGGAAAAAGAAGAAATGCAAGGTGAACTAAACATGGCTATTTCTAAGAATGCAACCTTAATGGAATCCAATGCTGCTATTTCTAAGGAACTTAATGATTCAAAGGAGATACTTGCCAAATTCAATCAGAGTACTACTAAGCTAGAGCAAAAGCTAGAATTGGCAAAACCGGTAAAGAATACCACTAGACTTGGGTTCTCTGGGTATGAGGAAGGTGAGACCTCTGGAACAAAAGTTGAAGCATCAAAGAAGTAACCAACATCCAAGGATAAAGGTAAGCAAAATTTTAAACATGTTTTCTTTAATCGTCTCAAAGAAGGACATACTCCTAATGTGTGTAGAAGCAAGGCCTACAACAATTTTTCTTATTTTCTAAACAATAAGCCTACATCCAATAGATTCAATGGAAACTTTTATGCATGCAATAATTTTGGGCATAGAGAATTTGAATGCAAGTATGTTGTGAACAACACTGGAAGATACCCTCCAAGGACTCAAGGAGTTATCTTGGAATCCTCTATGAACTGGAATCCCAACTGGTACAATACCTATGACCATCGGTTAGGTGGTTATCAAGCGGCAACTGGTTGGAGAGCAACCTGTTTGATCTATCATGGTAGCGGTCAAATTGCTGCAACATGCAGAAGGAAGAATGGAAGTATGAATAATGGACCATGGAGAACACCTGAATTGGTATGCTATAATTGTAACAAACAGAGACACACTACGAGAACTTGCAGACTAAGGAAGAACCTATCGGATGATATACCGATCACTCCAGAAGGGAAGATTGATATTGAAACCATTCAAATGGAAATGAATTGAACTTGGAAAAGGAAACCAAAAGAAGTGTATGTTAGGATTCCCAAAGATACTGAGAGGGGGGGTGAATCAGTATCTAACCTGTTAATGAATTTACTTGATTTAAAACATGTAAAGCATATCAATACTGTGTACCGATAAATCAAAAGTAATGCAGTAAACAAGAAAAACAATAACCACATGAACAACACACCATAACATAGTAGTTTAATGAGGAAACCCAGTGTGGGAAAAACCTCGGTGGGATTTGTGACCCACAATATTCACTTACTGGCCAATAAGGGAATATTATTGCTACAATAGGGGCCCGCACATGCAGGAAGGCCAAATGCCTAGAGCTTAGTGCTGAATTACAAAAGGAAGTCACACTGACTTACAAAAATGGATTAGAATTATCCAATGTCTTGTACTTCTTCAAAATAGCTTCTGCTATGCCAGATCCAGTACTGTTTTTAGCTCTGCTGCATACATAAACCCTTAACCTAAAATTCGCATATTAGGTCTGCATTATTTCGCCTATCCTTCATTACCAAATGTTCTATAATGATCTCATACATATACGAGTCATCTTACAACTTACCATGTCGGCTTACAATGATTTTACAATTAATTACAAAATATATTACAAATAAAATTCTTGTCGACCTAGGTGCCAATATCCTTCACTGTCGGTGTTTTGTGTGTCGATGTAGAGTTTGTCATTGCTGATGTTGGTATAATTGTCTTGCCAGTATCATATGATTGCAAGGTTTCCATCAATGAAAAAACCTTCAATCACCTACAATTTCTCATTGGAGTGTGCATTTTCCAACAATCTCCTCCTTTGGCATTGATGGGAACACTCATGAGAAAAATCCAAAAAGTGTCATCTAAAAAGAATCTGCCAAAATTGTCTTACCAAAAACTATCTTGCCAAAAAGTGTGTGCCAAATCATATGTGCTCCCTTTGAGTTGATGGTGTCTTCTGCTAATCATTTTTCTCTACTAATCATTTTTCTCATTTCCACTACTCCCCCTTTGGCATCAATGACAAAGGTTGTCAAAGTGTCAACTGAGTGTGGTTTCTTGCTTCATCCCTATAACTGGTTGGTTACAATCTGAAAAAGGTCTGCCAATACTAGATTCAGGCTCTCAATGAACCATTCACTATCCTTTAATGTGTCCTATGTCCTCTGAATTGTACCGATGAGGTGTTGCATTTTTTGTTCCGGTGTCTTCTATCCTTGAACCAATGCCTCAAATATCTCTTTTCTCAAGGAGGCGAGGTAGTCCAATTTTGGACTAATTCTCCATTTCAGATCTTTTGCCTTTCCTTTTATTCTTTCCTTCTCTCTTTCAAATTTCTGAAGTTCCTCCTCAAAACTTGTTATTTTTTTGCTCAAAAACTGATAATGGTTCAAATGAATTAATGAAATTGTCAGCTAATTTATTTATTTATTCCTGTACCATAATGATCTTCTTGTCTATATCTACTGTCAAAAAGTTTGTTTTACATGTATCTTTGTACAAGTTTTTAAATTCTTTTAGTGTTTTACATAGTGTCGATAAAAGAGTTTCAAATTGTCTCATGCACTTCTTTATTTCCTCTTCAAAGAATTTATGTTTTTCTTTCTCAATTTTCTCTTTGAATGCTTCCTCATTTATTTGTTCAACTATCATAATGATGTCAGTAATATACTTAGACAATGTGTCAAGTTGATTTAAAGAATCTTTATTATCCATATTACACTTGGGTGCTATCATTTTCAAAATTGGGATTGTATCATCAATAGCTTTGTATGCTTGTGCACTGCACTCTGTTATTTTCTTGATTGAATCCAATAGAACTTCTGTCACATTTTTTGGTTTGAATTCTGCCATGGAAGAACCAACAATCTGTATTCCGCCGGTGTGAGTAACTTCTTTTCTTGTAGTGACCTCTGGTAGGTCAGTTTGTGTTTGCATTTCTCTAATCAAAGGTTTTGGTTTCTCAACTGTTGTCGGTGGCATTGTCTCTGCATGAACCTGTTCCTGTGAGGGAGCCTATTGCTCTACCTGTTTCTCAGTGTTGTCCATTGTCGGTTTTTCTTCTGTGTTGTCTATTGCCAGTGGCTTAGTAGATGAATCATTATGTACAACTATAGTCTTTGCCTTTCCAGTGTTTGAGGGTTCACTTGATTCTTCAGTTTGTTTTAGTTCCCCAATTTCAATGTTTTTTGCAGTAATATTTCCTGTCGGTGGCTTTATTGCCACATCTGATTTCTCAGTTGTTCCTTATCTACCACAATATTGACTTCCTGAGTGTCAATGTTCATTGTATATAACACCTTAGAATTAGGATTTGTATGCTCATGTGGTGTGTCCATACTCTCAGTTGTTGGTTGATTGTCTGTAGTGTCTACTGGTGGAGTATCTAGAGGCAGTGGGGGTAAGTTGTCTATTACTTTTATAAGGGGAGGTCCACCTACCTTACCTTTTCCTTTGTCCCTGTCCTTTTGATATACCTTGAAGGTTTTAGGTTTTTGATACTCTTCTTGTTTCTCTTTTTCTACCAAGAATATGTCCCATGCATCTGTTGTTTCTATTGTTACCTCATTCACTCTACCTACCATCAGTGCTACATGCTGGTGAGCAGTTGAAAATACTGACCAGTTAGCCTCAGAGATCAATTGATCTATCTCTTCAGGTGAGTTGACGAGATGTACAACAAGTAGTTTTTCAATCTTTATTTTCCAATCTAGCTCAATAATAGCTACTCTTCTAGCTTCTAGACTGTTATATAGATCTGACGGTATTTCATCAACCACTTGCATCAAAAATTTCTTGAAAATATCTAAGTGTAAGATTACACTATTCTCTACTTTCTCCTTGTCATCAGTCGATAGTGTGTCATATAATGTGTTAATGTTTTTCAGCTTTCCATACTCTATTATTTTATTGAGAAGTTTATCAATGGGAGCAATAGTTTGTTGAGTCTTCTTTTTAGGGGTCATCTTCTTTTTCTTTGGAGTCAGTTTCTTTGCTGGGGGCCTCACTGCTTGTTGCTTCTGTCTTGCTTTTCTAGGAGAAGGTGAGGGTACCGATGAAGTTTTTCTCTTTCTTTCAACTCTTTTGAGTTTAGCCGGTATGTCACTCTTAGAGGAAGTTGCAACCGATGACAGATGAATTTCCAGTTGAATTTCTTCCAGTTCACTCTCCTTAATACCGGTTTGTCTTAATACATCTTCCTTGATAGATTTTGCCTGCTAGGTTCCTTTTCTAACAGTTGCCTCAACCTTCTTAACCCTATTTCAAAGCCAAGGCCATTAGTGTCACCATTAGGTTTCTGATTCTTTAGCATGTCACCAAGTTCTTCTGAGCTTTTATTGAATTTCTCCTTGTGTTGATTTGTAGTAGCCAGTTCTCTTTCCAAGATTCCTTTCTGTCTCATGAGTTCATTTTTGTGTATGCATCAGATTTGTCTTCAACATATCATTTTCTTGACTAAGTCTTGTGTTTTCATTTGTAGCATCATTCAGTCTTCTAGTCAAGTCTTCTTCATTTTTCTTCCTATCTTCAATTTCTTTACAAAATCTCATAGTCATATCCTGCATCTCATTCTGTGTTGGACTGATCTCTTGTCTTAGCTTGTTTACTAGATCATTAGAGTTTTCTTTTCATCATTCTCATTTTGCATCTTTTCATAAAGTTCTCTTCTCTTATTTCTTGCACTGCTAAGATTTTCTTGAAGTGCTTGAATAATGTCCTGAGTAGCCTTCAGATCATCTTCAAGTTTGATATTCTTCAACTTTTCTGCATCATAGTCTGAAAGAGTTGTTTCCAATTGTTTCTTCAAGTTTTCCATCTCTACTAGTGTCAAGATCTTCCTCAAGCTGTTAGACTTCTAAAAATAGAGGACCAAGCTCTGATACCAATTGTTAGGATTCCCAAAGATACTAAGAGGGGGGGTGAATCAGTATCTAACCGGTTAATGAATTTACTTGATTTAAAACATGTAAAGCATATCAATACTATGTGTTGTCTTCAAAATCTGATTCTCTTTAATATCCTTAGAGTAATATGATTTGAGCTTGGTGCAGAAGAGACATCAAAGATAAGGAAATTCTCAAGACAACATATGACAAGGTTTGATTAAACCTTCTACACTTCGGGCTTCCTCAGAGCCCAGGTGGGTATACCTTTGTGAATTAAATTCACACTTTCAAACATAAACCCACAACAAACTAGTCCAGAAAACCAGTGGATTTATTCACCTTGAAATCAACTGAAAACAAAGGATAGAAATTGTACTTAAATTCAGCATTTTGATCAACAAAGCATGTAATAAACAACTTCAATTAATACCAGTGCCTTATCCAAGGTCACAGAGTCATCTAAACTCAAATAAAACTCCTTAAACAATACATCTTTATACTTCCCGTTGGCCTGGTCACCATTAATCCTTATATATGCTTGACACATACAAGAATTCAAGCATTCCAAATTAAGCTATGGTCCTCAAAATTCAAAGTTCCTCCCAAAGAAATTACTGGTATGAGTGATCTCGCGTATTTAATTTCTCTCCTAAAAAAAAAAGCTAACAAACACTTATACTAAAATTGCTTTGCAATTCCATCTTAAACAGAACAACCCTGGATTATTCAGAATGGAAATAGTAAATAAATTTGTGAACAAACTTGAATACAACACAAAGCTTTACTCAAAACCGATGGCTTGTATATTGATATTCAGTTCAAGAAATGTTACAATAAATTCTGATTCTCCATTAAACTTAAAAAAGCTCAGATAAATTTCTGTAGCGTTTTCTTACAAAATTTTTGTGATCCCTTTCCTTCTAGTCTTGGTATCCATTTATAACAACATGGATGCACAAAGCTTCGGACCTTTTGAGGAGAGTTTGTTACAAAATAAAGAAGTTACAAGCTTTTCGCAAAAGCAGTTACAAGCACTTTTCAGCCTTTGCAGTTACTTCAACCTGTTATTTTGTTGCAACCTCTTCTGTCTTTTCAGTGGCACTCTCCAACTATTCCGGATCTTGGGTGGCATATTTAGTTGCCCACTCACTATATATCTCTTCTGTCGGCCACAAAAAATTAATCACATCATCTTTACTTTTAGTCAACCTTTTCCAAGAATTCCTCAGTTTGTTGACTTTTGAATTAAGAAAACCATAATGTGATTTAATTTTCTCTATTTCCTGTATTGTCACAACAAAGAAAGAAGTATCATCAAGATCAATGATTCCTTTAACCCTTGCTGACAATTTAACTTCTATCTCCTTAAGCCATATTTGCTTGTCTTTTAACTGATCCGGATTGGCAAAAATTCCTGGAAGCAACTCAAAAACTTGATCAGTGTATTTCTTTTTACACAAATTAACCTTTCTACCCACATTATCCACTTCTGCTGCCAATTTTATTAAGACTTTAGCGACATCAGAAGTGGATTTGATAATGGGATTGGCTTTTGCTTCATCACAGGATACACACATGAACTCTAGATCTTACTCCCTAGGTCTCCATCTATCAAAAATGGGTGTCAAAATGGCCTTATCTCTCCTCAACTCATTCCACATCTCCATAATTTTTCCCACATTATTGTAAACCAATGAGGCATTTATTGTATCTACAAAACTGGAAATTGTAGCCCTTACTTTATCCTCATACTTTCCTGCATATAAGGCTTGAGCCTGTTTTAGGCTTTCTAATTCTTGAGGAGTAGTCTCAATCATTTGAGAGCTGGAGGGTGTTGGAGATGGTGGAAATTCAATGATAGGGCTAGTAGGTGGAGGTCTTGCAGGAGAAGAGGAAATCATCAGTGTTGAAGACTCACCTTGTTGGTGTTGTCCCATCAACTGGCTCTATAATTTAGCAATGATGCTATCTTTACCTCTTACCTCCTCCTTGGCACTGTTACAGGCCTTTAAAACTATTTCCGACTTAATTTGGAGGGCCTCTTTTTCTTTGGCTTCCTTCTCTGCCACTGCAACATTGAATTTTACAGTTTCTAAAACAGTACTAGCAGCCTCTACTACCCCTGTACTTTGTACTCTCTTTACCATCATTCCACCAAGGTAACTTGACCCTGGGGTGTCTTTTCCTTTCTTGCTCTCATTTCTCTTGAGAGACCACATGACTAGTGCAACATTATCCTTATTGAAATTTACCCCTTCCATGGGTTTGGTCTCTTTTCTTACTGCATCTAACACAAGGGCATCTGCAATGTCCCACTCTGGTAAGAGAAGCACTCCAGCTTGTGCTACCATATCTCGTACCTGCTCAGGGGTGATGGTTTTGAATTCCTCCATCATCTCTTGTTTTATTTCTTCCTCCACTGAGGCTGGATCTTTATTGGGCTGCTCAGCCTTTCTTGTCTCACATCTAGCATTATATCTATCTATATGCTGTTTCCAAATGAACTGCATAAATGCTTCCGATGTGACAAAATTGTCATCAGCTAGAAAGACACTACTTGCTTCTTTTATCTCAGGATCCCACTCCTGGCCTTTAAGTTCTGTAGAGGTGATGTCCATTTCAGCATCAATGGGTTCTTCTGGCATCCCTTCCTCCACTTCATCATAGGTGTATGCAATTTCCCCTAAACTACCCAACTGCAAGAGGTATTCAGCTGCTGCTTGTTCATCTCCTATATGGATAGGGGATTGGGATGGGGAATACAAAGGTGTATCTGATTGCACTTCCTTCCCCACCCTTTGCTTCTTTGGGCTGTCTTAGATGTCAATGACATCTTGTATCTTCCTCTTTCCTTTGGATGCAGAGGGCTCCCCTGTTGTAGGCACTAGCATACTGTAACCTGATTTCTTGTGCAGAGTGTAATCACCAGGAGGAATTTCTTTGCTGGAAGCTGACCTGCTTAGGATCATTCTAGCTTTTTCAGGGTTACTCTAAATCACAGCTTCCCTCTTCTCCTTCAGTGTTTGCATCACATCCTTAAAGCAAACAATCAAAAATTTAATTTTTTCTTCCAATGGGAAGAAGCTAGACAATGGGGCATAGCTAGCATCAAATTAATGCACAAAATCCAAGGCTTTCTTATAAGCCACCCACTTTTCTTTCCTTAGTTCCTGCTCATCTAGATCAAATTCATTTCTGATGAGGTCTTCAGGAAATTGGAATTGATGAGGCCTACCTCTGCATGCTACCTTCTTCCTAAACACACTGTTGAAGAAGTCCTCTGGATCAGCACACCTGGACACTGCAGTGGATAAATGATAAGGTTTGAGGAAATCCTCAAAGCAGTTCCAACCTCCTTTTGTTATTACGAATTGGTGGGCTATGGTAGCTGTAGGGAAAATAGTCCCTTTACCTCTGCCTGTCAACTCTGCTTCTTCTAAGCCACCAATTTGCCTAAGGATCTCCGCTATCCCCACTTTGAGAGGTACCTGGTAAGGTAACCAAAACGGAGTACCCCTGAAACCAAAAACTCTGAAAACTGTGGAGACTGGATATAAATAGATGTCACCCCAGTTATGAACAATTTTGATGTTCTCTGCGAATTCTTTTGGCCTTATGAATTCTAGAAGAACCTTGGGGACTCTTGGGTTATCAGAGTAGAGGAGAGTACTTATTTTGGATGCAAAATACTTATCAAACTTTAAGAAACTAGCATCCTCTCTGTCCCATGACAACATAGTACTCCATAATTGTACTGGCATTTTTTCTCCTTCCTTCTCCTTAACCAGGTCTAGTCCACTGGCGAAATAATCACCACCTTTGAAGAGAAAAAGGTGCATTAAGAGTGAATACCACCCGAAAGGTCTGTCCACCTTTCCATTCTTTATCCCTATCAACCCTCCATGGATAGCATCGGCAATGAAAGAGGCATAATCAAATGTGATAGCAAGAGAAGGATTCAAAATCTGGACAAGCATTAGCAAGTAATGATTCGGCATATTTGCTTCAGCATCTTCTCCTAGAACTTGACATAGTGCGCAGTACATTCCTTTAGCCCTCAGGGTAAACATACTTAATGAGAAGGGCTTTTATGTGTTGGGTCCTACAATTGTTAACCCTCCTATTTTCACAAAAAGTTCCTTCAGAGGCCCATTCCTGAGATGACTCCTCTATGCACCGTAAACTTGGGCTAATGCTATGAAATTTATAGGTTCCAGGAAATTTGTGAACTCATTAAGTCCAAATGCTGTCCTAAATTCATCAGCATTAATTTCCACAAGGGTTTTCCCATTTACATCCCGGATGCATCTTGTGACTGGATCATAGTTTAATGCCATTTGGGTTAGGAGGTCTGTATCCATGAATACCCCTGGGACTACTAATTTTCCAACATCTAGTTCCTAGATACTATTTTGAGGAGTAGGAGAATTTCTCATTCTAAATCCAACTTTAAACAACCCCAACCTGGACAGCCCAACTTGTGGGTCTCTCAGCCAATTACCTTTATCATACAATCCTTCTCCTATCTTCAGACGGGGAGCCCTGGGTACTAACTCTTTGGCCTTTGATGCCTGATTGGTTGATAACGTTAACTGTTCTAAAAAATCATCACATACACTTCTTTCTAAATTGTTAACCTTGCCGGAAAATTCCCTTTTAGGAGCCATTTTGAAAATGCAAGAAAATGAATATCACTCTTAAACAATCCCGCAACAAAAGAAATTACTTAGAACACCACACAAAAATTGCTACAAAAATATGAGAGAACCTAATCTTTGCTTGAAGGAATTTTCTCTGCAACTGAACCGACTTGCTTTGTATCTGAAGAATATAACTCTGCGTCTTCTCTTCTGCAAAATCTTTTAAAAGATATCTTCACTTGGTAGTTAGGAAATCAAATATTTGTACTCAGGGCCTTAACTATAACATTGATTCCGCATGCTCCGGCCATCCCTTCGAAATTGAATTCATATGAGAATTCGTATTTTTCACTCCAACGGGTCACAAAATTCCTACAAGTATTCCATTTTGCTCTTTCGCAACTTCACGAAGCATAACCATCGGGCAACTTAGTCCTATGAAATAGCGCCAACCGTTCGATCAAAAGAAACTTGATCGGGTGTTAGATTAACTGACGGCTTTGACCTTTTTCTGGGTCCCGCTTTTTTATTGGCTGCATAATACCACGTGGCGTCGAATCATTGGTCTTGAAATTCCCTTCACATTCCAATTAATACTGGCTGCGTGTCTTTCTTTTATACCGACGTCTCCACCTTGGCGAGCCCATATTTTCTTCTCAGACCACGTGTCACCATGACACGTGGACGGCTCTCTTTCATTCTTGCTATTTCGCGGGCATAAAGAGTGATCACTTTACCCTTGCGAAATAGCGCCGACCGTTGGATCATCTCATAAGCTGATCAGCATTTAATCTTTTGAAAAGGCTCTCAGGAGGGGTGGGCCCATTGACTCTTCGTGAACACCTAGCATCCTGTCACCCGCGGAACTGACTTGTCACTCTGTCATTCGCCAGAAGGAAACCACGGGGGCCCCACTTTCATCTCAACAGCTCTATCGTCTAGGTCATCACCATGACACGTGGACGACTCTCGTTCATTCTCGCTATTTCGTGGGTATAAAGAGTGAGCACTTTACCCTTGCAAAATAGCGCCGACCATTGGATCATTTCATAAGCTGATCGGCATTTAATCTGGTGGAAAGGCTCTCAGGAGGGGTGGGCCCGCTGACTTTTCGTGAACACCTGGCATCCTGTCACCCGCGGAGCTGACTCGTCACTCTGTCATTTGCCAGAAGGAAACCACGGGGCCTCAATAAATTGTTAATAGCTATACATGCTAGGTCATTTCCACCTACGACCTGACTCACCTCTGGGGCCCACCTTTCAGCCTTTAATCCTGACCTGCTGACTGTTGTGATTTGTGCCACGTGCTGCCATTTTACTCGCTGTCAACAACCAGCTGGATCATCTATGTGCCGTGCCATGTGGTTTTCGCTATTTCATGGGGTATAAACTACGTGCAACTTTGCCTACCGAAATAACGCTAGCTGTGGATCCATCTACAAGATGTGCACTAGTTATTGGGCCCGACAACTTTAGAAGAAAAACATATAAGGCATAAAAATTTTCAATTGATCAACGTAACCGCCTAGGCAAATAACAAGGGGGGACACTTCCTACGACCCCACGACCCATAACTTAAGTGAATAAAGTAACGACAAATTAGAAACCAGAGGGTTTAAAACAAATAAGATAGGATCTAAAATAAAAAACCCTTAAACCCTTAAGGTCTAGAATATAGCTGAAGCACGTGGAGTTACACCCTACTCAAAAATTTTCAACATACCATAGCCAATCATGGGAAAAGAGAAACCCAATTTTAATCAATGATAACAACGGCTCTGATTGGGGATGGTTGATTGCGAGATCAACACAAGAAAACTCAGAAAATCTGGAGAAACAGACCAAAACACAGACCAAAACCAGAAAAACAGGAAAGAAAACAAAATATGTACAAACAAAAACCCTACCGTGCATGGACATTAAGAGAAATAATGCTTCAGGAATTGTCCATGCACTGGAAATTCCTACATTTCATCATCCATATTCTTCAAGAAATATGAATCCTTACCATTTAAGTCACAAACCACAAAAGGGCCAATCCATAGTGATTCAAATTTTTTATGCTTTCCTTTATCCTGTCCTTTTGCATTCCACTGAAGAACCATGTCATCAATTTGAAACTTCCTTAGTGGCATCCTTTTATCGAAAAGATACTTTGACTGCAACTGGATCTTCTGATTTTTCTTATGGGCAGAAGTCCTAATTTCCTCCATTTCTACAATTTGGATCATTCGGTTTTCCATTGGTTCAGATACCTCCATGTCCTCATTCTGCAAAAATCTATACACTAGAAGAAGGTTATTTATTGGCAGTCTGGCTTGGGTACCATAAACCAACTCAAAAGGTGACATTCCAATGGATTTTTTGACTATTATTCTATCCGCCCACAGAGCTAACTTCAACTTTTGATCCCAAGATCTTTTATTTTCCTCTAAGATTTTCTTGATGATATTCAACAAGCTTTTATTGCTGGATTCTGCTTGTCCATTTCCCTGGGGGTGATAAGGTGATGAGTATGACATGAGTATACCATGGCTATTGCAAAAGCTTACAAATTCTTTTGATCTGAAACACATAGCATTATCCATTACCAATTTTGCAGGTGTTCCAAATCTAGTCACAATATTATCCATCAGGAAATCAATGACAATTTTACTAGTAGCTCTTCTTGTAGGGATGGCTTCTATCCATTTGGTGAAATAATCAGTGGCCACTATGATCCATCCATGACCTCTCCTTGACTTCTCAACAATTTCTCCAATGAAATCAATGCCCCACTGAACAAAAGGAGCTTCTACAGAGACTGGATTTAGGGGTAAGGCTCCTTCATACTTAAGCTTGGAGGAGAATCTTTGACATGGATCACATCTCTGAACATATGCATGGGTATCTTTAAATAAAGTGGGCCAATAATACCCAGCCCGTATTATCTTACCAGCAGTAGTCTTAGCAGAATAGTGACCTCCACATACTCCATCATGCATTTCAATCAACACCTGTTTAGCTTGAAATTCATCCAAACACATTAGTAACTCTCCATCTCTTTTTCTCCAGAAAAGATCACCCTGAATGAGCACATATTTTTGGGACTTGAGTTTCAAAGTTCTTTTCTGATTGTATTTCATTTCTTCTGGGAATATGTCACCTCTCAAAACTTGGATTATCTCTGTGTACCAGGGTTGCCTCTCAATACTAGTGACCAAAACATCTTTAACCTCAACATTGTGTATTTCTACATTCATGAGATTTGACTCAGTCATGAGCTTAGCCAAGCCTAAACCTCTCACCAATTTGGTGATCTTTATCTCCAAGTTGAACTCCTGAATTCTATTAATCCATCTGCATCTCTTTCCAGTAACCTCAGACTGAGACAAAATATCTTTAACTGCAACATGTGGGACACAGGCAATAATGTTTGCATTCACTAAATATGGCCTAAAAGCCTTAACAACTTTAACTAGGGCATAAGCTTGTTTCTCCATGGTTTCATACTTTAGTTCTGCTACCTGCAAAGATTTACTGTAGAAGGCTATGGGATGTTCATATCCTTCATTGTCTTTTTGTAATAGTACTGCAGCCACCGTGTGATATGAAGCAAAAGAAAACAAAGAAAAAGGCTTACTATAATCAGGGGATTTCAACACTGGTGCCTCTTGGATTTCCTTCTTAATCTCATCAAAAGGTTTTGAAGCTTCTTGATCCCAATGAAACTTTGTCTTTCTTAAGCAATTTGACAATAGGCTTCACTATCTCTGCGAAGTTTGCAATGAATCTCCTGACAAAATTTACTTGCCTAGGAAGGATTGGATACCTTTCACATTTTTAGGTTCAATCACCCTATTGATTGCTTCAATTCTCTCAGGGTCTATTCTTACCCCTTCCTTGGAAACTATGTGCCCCAATAACTTTCCTTCAGTGACCCCAAAATGACATTTCTTGGGATTCAGTGACACACCAAATTCCAGGGCTTTATTGAACACCTTCTCTAGATGTCCACAATGATCATCAGCTTTCTTTGAGAAACAAGTTAGATCATCTTGGTAAACCACCATGATAATATTTATAAACTCTTTAAAAGCCACATCCATAGCTCTTTGAAATGTAGCTCCTGCATTTTTTAATCCAAATGGCATTCTCACATATACATAGGTTCCCCATGGAGTAGTGAAAGTTGTTTTAAACTGTTCAGACTCCTTTACCAACACTTGATTGTATCCTGAGAAACCATCCATCATGGATAAAAGATCACAACCTGTCACTCTTTGTAGCATTGCTTCCATATTTGGAGATGAGTAATTATCTTTTAGGGAAGCAACATTCAGATTCCTAAAATCTACACACAATCTGATGTCTCCATTCTTCTTCCTTACTGGGACCAAATTGGAGACCCATGAAGAATACCTTATTGGTTTGATAATCCCCCCTTCTCTCAATTTGGTCAACTCTTGTTGCATTTTTGTTTTTAATAAGGGGTTGATAGGTCTCTGTTTCTGTCTGAAAGGCTTAGCATCTGGAAGTAAAGGAACTTCATGCCGAAAAAGATCTTGTCTATACGCCTTTAGGTCTTCGTAAGACCAAGCAAATACATGCTTATACCTTTGCAATAAATTGATAATGTTAGTCCTAACATGAGGGGGTAATTTCTTTCCGATATATACCAGCTTAGGAAATGATTCTGTTCCCAGGTTTACCTCCTCTAACTCTTCTAACTTGGTGGTAGATTGCTGGTGTAAATGACTATCATTATAACTAAACATGCTCTCTAGCTCCACCAACCCTTTAGGTATCTCATTGGTTTCCAACTGGACAACATCATTTCCAAACACTGTCTCTCTATTATCTACCACTTCCACCAATGCATTGCAATCAATCTTTTGTCCATCATAATCATCAACACATTGGATAAACCTAAGAATGTCTTCATTCATCGGCAAAAACTTGCCAATTGTACACATTATCAGGGATAGCAGGCCTAGATTTTATTTCCACAGTGGAAATACCGGTTAGTGTTGCATCATCATTTTTCAAAGCAACATTAGCTAGGAAATTTGCCATAATATTTTTGGTTCACTCTATCCAATTAATAGAAAATGCATCAAAATGCTCAATAACATCCCAAACAGCATGCTTATATTGCTTCAATCTATCATTCTTGGATGCATATTTAGATCTTACCTAAGAGATAACCAATTCTGAATCCCCCATTACTTTCAACAGTTGAATTCCATGCCTTTTTGCAACCTCAAGTCCTAGTAACAGGGCTTCATACTCTACAGTATTATTTGTGCACTGAAATGCCAATAAAAATGAGTACTTAAAAGTTATACCTGACGGGGATACAAAAAGAACCCCTGCTCTAGATCCTTCTTTGGAGCAAGCTCCATCAAAATACATCTGCCACAACCCATACCGCTGTGCTTGTAACTCGACTACAATTGGGTCAGTATTCTTCAATTGAGGTGAGATTGGTTGAAGTCTGAAATTATCTAAATCTACATCAATCATACAATTAAGCATACTAGGGTCCACATTTTCAATTACCTTAGGAGCTCGCGGCTCTCTATAGAGTTTGACCTAGTTTCCACCAATAGGGATAGTAGCATAAGATAAGTCCAGTTGAACATTTCCCCCCTACTGCTACTGCCCACTGCCTGGACAGTAACATACCATAGTGGGGTTTAGTATCGATAACAATAACATCCATTTTGTAAGTGGCTTCAGGAAATGCTGCTATTTTTACTTCTACATCTCTCATTGTACCTATCACAGGCACTTCTCTGTTATCCATAGCATAACATTTCCCATACACAGTGGTTATTGATAACCCTAATTCTTTCATAACACCATAGGGCATTACATTAGCAGCAGCTCCTGAGTTTATCATGCAATTTTTAATCAACCGGTTATTGACTAACAAAGTAACATAGAAGGGATCTACTTGAGAAGGCTCCTGAGTGATAGTGGTTCAAACATAGACCTCTGGGGTTTGGAACTCTTGATCCTTTCCAACTTTAGCCAAACCAGTGGGTAATACTGTGTCACTATCAGATATACCAGAGAATAAAGACAAAGCTACATCCTTATGTTCTTTAATCTTTAGCAATTCTATTAATGGAACAGTGACTTTCATTTGAGTTAAAGCTTGAGCCATATCAAATGTAGAATTATTACATTTTTCAGTAGCAACCTTAACCTTTTCTGTTTTGAGTTGACTTGCCCTTTTCACTGTCTCTGCTCTTTGTACATCACCAACATTTTTGTCATCTATACCTTTAGGTAAATCTTTAACTTGTTCCTCTTTTTCTTGACTAACTTTAGGAATAGTAGTAGCCCTGCTTGATGCCCCCTTTTTTGTGACTTCTTTTACAAACATAGAACCTGGCTCACCTTGATCAGTGTCTCTTTTGGTGCTTCTCAGATTATAATTATGTTTTGCTTTGGCAATTGCAGCCTTAGTGAGATTTCTAACTTCTTCCTCACTAGGCCTCCTAAGATGAACTTCTTCATCTTTAATTGTTACCACATTCAATGTAAGATGCCAACCTAAGGCTAACTGTCCTTGCACTAACCTTTCACTATCCAGCACATCACTGTATTCACTTTGCATAGATTCCTCATCACTTTCTACAATAATTTCAAACATATTAATGTCAGGCTCAGCTTCAGGTCTCATAGATTATTCCAAAGCTTGAGCCACTGCACACTGTTGAGGAGAATGTGGTCTATCACAAGCAATACACCAAGGAGTATTTTCTATATTATTAACAGTTTTCCCTTTCAAAGGATCCGGTGTATCTTGACTTTGGGCAATTTTGGGCTTCTCAATTTGGGGTTTACCATCCTTCCAATTTGTATTGTATGGCATATCATGTAATCTAGGAGGTCTATCTTGCCAGTTATAATGGGGCTTATCATTTTTGCTAACCTTGGCAGTCAAATCTTTCATAGCAGTAACCAGTTTCTCCATTTTATCATCCTCCTTAGCAACTTTGTTAGGTTGCTGTTTGGTTTCATGCCATAATCTACCATCTGTCCTTCTTCCTAATTTTCTAGATGCTTTTCTATTACTTTCTACATTTATAGCAATTCTAAAAGCATCCCTTAAGTTATGAGGATTTTTATCTCTCAAAATATAGGCCATTTTGGAATCAAATGCATTGTAGTATGTATTAAGACACATGTTATCATCTAGCCTCATCACTTTATACAATCTGTGCATAGCTTTCTGGAATCTGGCATTGAAATCAGTGACTATTTCATTTTCAGATTTTCTAATATTATTGAACTCATTCAGCATGAAACTCACATTAGTCTTGTCACCATACTGTTCTTGAAAACAATTTTTAAAATCATCCCATGAACCTATGCTATTAACTGGAAGACCTCTGTACCAATCTCTTGCATCATCAACTAGAGATTGAACAAACAGCTTCATAATAACATCTTCATCTGCTATCTCATAATCATTTCTTAAATCCCCAAAAGATTTCAGATGTTCCTTAGCACTAATTGCATTGTTCCCATCAAACTTATGGAGTCTGTCTCTTAGCTCAGTAGGAACATGATTTGGATATCCTGGGATCCCATCAAAAAACAATTGCCTATATTGTTCTAGATTGATTGGCCTTCTTTGCAAAGGAACAATAGCACTATTATTCCCCATGGTAATTTTAGCTTTTGGAATTGGAGATTGAGGTGCTTGGGTGTACTGTTTATTCGAGGGTATTTGACTTACTGAGGCAATATTAGCATGTACTGCAGGTTGAGTATTGACCTGAGGAACGGAAATATGTTGGGGATTAGGCTTGCTAAGATCTTCCGATGGGAATGTAATAGGGGGAGCCTTTAAATAATTAATCTTTCTTTTAACTTCCTGATTCGCTGCTTCCAACTCAGCCTTTTCTAGTTCCATTTGGAGGTCTTCCTTTTCCTTCCTCATCCTTTCCATCTCTCTCTCATGTGCTAAAATCCTATGAGAAATCTCTTCTGCAGTTTTAGATTCTACTCCATCATCTACCCATTTCTGTTTTCCTTTATCTAAATTAGCTTTAGGAAGCTGGGAGTCATTAAATACTTCCCTAATTAGCTGGGCTACTGACTTACAAGCTTGTCTATTTTTAGGGATTAGGATTTCCCTAATCATAGGGCCTTCCTCATCACTTTTTTCCTTTTCTTTAGCAAGCATTTCAAGATTAGCTATCTGTCTAAGAAGCCTATCTCTTTCCATTAACTTGTCTTTGATTTCCTTCTCCTTATTTGCCTCCTTTTGGGCTCTTAGGGAGATTAAATGATGGACTCTTTTATTCAAATCTTCGATCTCTTGAGACATCTTATCCTCATCGGGGAAGTTTTCTTCAGAGTCAGATGCATTAATTTGATCTATGTCAATTAAACTAATGTTCCCATCTATTGTCCTAGGAACTGAGTGCCTAATTGCATTTGAACTGGTTTCATCTTTTGCAGAAACACTAGCATGAGATAGATCTTGATTTAAAATAGGTGCATCATCAATATTTCCAAATAATCCGGAATGGAAACCTAAAATATCATGCTCTGAATCTCTAGAAGATGAATTAGACTTGGCATAGATAGGTCAATCAGGCATCCTACTAGTATTATTGCTTTTCTACACCCACGCAGCATTTGATGGCTCATGCAACACAGATCTCTTCTGACCTCTTCGTGACTGTTCTAGCAGACCTTCTTGCAAGGTTTCACGAGGATGTTTCTTCATGAATGATATCGTGTTCTTGTTTCCTTGCATCTCGCTTGTCCTCTTTTAGAAAATTTGTATCTCACAAGGACTGGTTCAATAGTAACAGAGTCACCACCCACAAAACTATGGGAAAAATGAAAACAAGCAGTCTTACCTACAAACACACAACAAAATTCTTTACAAAACTCGGCACAAATCGGTATTTATATCTTTATTATAACTCTCCCCAGTAGAGTCGCCACTTTTGTTGTCTTCAAAATCTGATTCCCTTTAATATCCTTAGAGTAATATGATTTGAGCTTGGTGCAAAAAACACATCAAAGATAAGGAAATTCTCAAGACAAAATATGACAAGGTTTGATTAAACCTTCTACACTTCGAGCTTCCTCAGAGCCCAGGTGGGTATACCTTTGTGAATTAAATTCACACTTTCAAACATAAACCCACAGCAAACCAGTCCACAAAACCAGTGGATTTATTCACCTTGAAATCAACTGAAAACAAAGGATGGAAATTGTACTTAAATTCAGCATTTCGATCAACAAAGCATGTAATAAACAACTTCAATTAATACCAGTGCCTTATCCAAGGTCACAGAGTCATCTAAAATCAAATAAAACTCCTTAAACAATACATCTTTATACTTCTCGTCGGCTTGGTTACCATTAATCCTTATATATGCCTGACACATACAAGAATTCAAGCATTCCAAATTAAGCTATGGTCCTCAAAATTCAAAGTTCCTCCCAAAGAAATTACTGGTATGAGTGATCTCGCATATTTAATTTCTCTCCTAAAGAGAAAAGCTAACAAACACTTATACTAAAATTGCTTTGCAATTCCATCTTAAACAGAGCAACCCTGGATTATTCAGAATGGAAATAGTAAATAAATTTGTGAACAAACTGTAGCGTCCTAAAATTGCGACACTTGCAATTTCAACTGCATTTCGGTCTTCATGATGGCGACGCAACACGCAACCTGAATGGAAACCCCGAAACCTGACTATGACACTGAAAACTGCATTTTCTTGCACCCTGGCCTGAACCTCCTTTGCACCCTGCTGTCCCGGGAGGTGGGACCAGAGCGCCCAGCGCCCTGGTCCACTGGGGGCTTGGTGTATCTTGCCTCCTTGACGTGGTGAAAGTCTTTCAATGTTGTTTCCTTGTACTTTACCGGAAGTATGAGCATACATACTCCCGCTAAAGTGGGGGCTAAATGTAGCGTCCTAAAACCGCGACACTTGCAATTTCGACTGCATTTCGGTCTTCATGATGGCGATGCAACACGCAACCTGAATGGAGACCCCGAAACCTGATTATGACACTGAAAACTACATTTTCTTGCACCCTGGCCTGAACCTCCTTTGCACCCTACTGTCCCGGGAGGTGGGACCAGAGCGCCCAGCGCCCTGGTCCCCCAGGACCATGGCGCCCAGCGCTCTGGTCCCTGGGTCCTATTTTGGGCCCGGTCTCTTTTGGACTTCGGGTCTTTATGTTTGCAAATTGGAAAATTATCTTTCCTGGTTGACCTAAGGTCGGGAAAAGCAGTCTATCAGCCCTAAATGACAAGTATATAAACTACATTTTCCTCTCTCATTTGGGGAGATACATACATGACGGAAAAAGTGTGAAAACTATACTCAAGCATTCAAGCATTCAAGCATTTCTTCAAGCAATTGATCATTTCAAGTCTCCATTCAAGGCTAAGTGTTGCATTCAAGACAAGGATTCAACCATTGAAGAGGAGATCACTTACAACATACTACTACAACATACAACATACAACATCTATACCTTCGCACATAAGGATACAAACATCCTTACAACAAGGTATTAGTACTTGTTTTACATTACAGACATTTACATTTACAGCATTGCTCATTTCTTGGTTAATTCCAAAATTGGGGTTTGACCTAAAGGCAAACCCCTAATCCCTAACCCCCCAATCGTCTTCTCTTTTCTGTGTGTAGGTTGCAGGTACGCAGCTGAAATTGAAGATCTGGAATCCTTGTGTAGAGACGAACAGATCCCCCTTCATTTCGCGGATTTTTCGGAGGACCGTGGCGCTCGGGCGCCATCGTCCCAGCAACTTTCGCTCAAATTTGCAGGACAGCGTCGTATCGACATTTTACTACTAATTCCAGGTCCGTAGCTTCATCCTATATCCCTATCTCAGTTTATAAGCGAATCTTTGTCACTTTCTATGCATTCCTAGCTTAATTCTTCTATGCACATTCTTTACAAAAGAGGGTAGCCTTGCTGTCATAACCCTTGAAACTCATTTAGCATCCAATCTTGCATTGCGTGGGATTGGATCTTGTGGGTTTTCAACCCCTCTTTTGAATGTAAAGTCTCTCCCCTAAGTGAAAACCATCAACCCTAGAGTGAATCTCCCTTCTCTCTCCTTGGAGTTGGAAGAGGGGAGAGCAACTAGGGTTCGATCGCGATTTTCCGCTTTACACAAACTTGAAGACAACACAAAGCTTTACTCAAAACCGATGGCCTGTATATTGATATTTAGTTCAAGAAATGTTACAATAAATTCTGATTCTCCATTAAACTTAGAAAAGCTCAGATAAATTTCTGCAGCGTTTTCTTACAAAATTTTTGTGATCCCTTTCCTTCTAGTCCTTGTATCCATTTATAACAATATCGATGCACAAAGCTTCAGACCTTTTGAGGAGAGTTTGTTACAAAATAAAGAAGTTACAAGCTTTTCGCAAAAACAGTTACAAGCACTTTTCAGCCTCTGCAGTTACTTCAACCTATTATTCTGTTGCAACCTCTTCTATCTTTTCAAGGGCGCTCTCCAACTATTCCGGATCCTGGGTGGCATATTTAGTTGCCCACTCACTATATATCTCTTCTGTCGGCCATGAAAAATTAATCACATCATCTTTACTTTTAGTCAACCTTTTCCAAGAATTCCTCAGTTTGTTGACTTCTGAATTAAGAAAACCATAATGTGATTTAATTTTCTCTATTTCCTGTATTGTCACAACAAAGAAAGAAGTATCATCAAGATCAATGATTCCTTTAACCCTTGCTGACAATTTAACTTCTATCTCCTTAAGCCATATTTGCTTGTCTTTTAACTGATCCGGATTGGCAAAAATTCCTGGAAGCAACTCAAAAACTTGATCAATGTATTCCTTTTTACACAAATTAACCTTTCTACCCACATTATCCACTTCTGCTGCCAATTTTATTAAGACTTTAGCGACATCAGAAGTGGATTTGATAATGGGATTGGCTCTTGCTTCATCACAGGATACACACATGAACTCTAGATCTTGCTCCCTAGGTCTCCATCTGTCAAAAATGGGTGTCAAAATGGCCTTATCTCTCCTCAACTCATTCCACATCTCCATAATTTTTCCCAAATTATTGTAAAGCAATGAGGCATTTATTGTATCTGCAAAACTGAAGATTGTAGCCCTTACTTTCTCCTCATACTTTTTTGCATATAAGGCTTGAGCCTATTTCAGGCTTTCTAATTCTTGAGGAGTAATCTCAATCATTTGAGAGCTAGAGGGTGTTGGAGATGGTGAAAATTCAATGATAGGGCTAGTAGGCAGAGGTCTTGCAGGAGAAGAGCAAACCATCAGTGTTGAAGACTCACCTTGTTGGTGTTGTCCCATCAACTGGCTCTGTAATTTAGCAATGATGCTATCTTTACCTCTTACCTCCTCCTTGGCACTGTTATAGGCCTTTAAAACTATTTCCAACTTAATTTGGAGGGCCTCTTTTTCTTTGGCTTCCTTCTCTGCCACTGCAACACTGAATTTTGCAGTTTCTAACACAGTAGTAGTAGCCTCTACTACCCGTGTACTTTGTACTCTCTTTACCATCATTCCACCAAGGTAACTTGACCTTGGGGTGTCTTTTCCTTTCTTGCTCTCGTTTCTCTTGAGAGACCACATGACTAGTGCAGCATTATCCTTATTTAAAGTTACCCCTTCCATGGGTTTGGTCTATTTTCTTACTGCATCTAACACAAGGGCATCTGCAATGTCCCACTCTGGTAAGATAAGCACTCCAGCTTGTGCTACCATATCTCGTCCCTGCTCAGGGGTGATGGTTTTGAATTCCTCCATCATCTCTTGTTTTATTTCTTCCTCCATTGAGGCTGGATGTTTATTGGGCTACTCAGCCTTTCTTGTCTCACATCCAGCATTATATCTATCTATATGCTGTTTCCAAATGAACTGCACAAATGCTTCCGATGTGACAAAATTGTCATCAACTAGAAAGGCACTACTTGCCTTTTTTATCTCAGGATCCCACTCCTGGCCTTTAAGTTCTGTAGAGGTGATGTCCATTTCAGCATCAGTGGGTTCTTCTGGCATCCCTTCCTCCACTTCATCATAGGTGTATGCAATTTCCCCTAAACTACCCAATTGCAAGAGGTATTCAGCTGCTGCTTGTTCATCTCCTATATGGATAGGGGATTGGGATGGGGAATACAAAGGTGTATCTGATTGCACTTCCTTCCCCACCCTTTTCTTCTTTGGGCTGTCTTGGATGTCAATGACATCTTGTATCTTCCTCTTTCCTTTGGATGCAGAGGGCTTCTCTGTTGTAGGCACTAGCATACTGTAACCTGATTTCTTATGCAGAGTGTAATCAGCAGGAAGAATTGCTTTGCTGGAAGCTGACCTGCTTAGGATCATTCTGGCTTTTTCAGGGTTACTCTGAATCACAGCTTCCCTCTTCTCCTTCAGTGTTTGCATCACATCCTCAAAGCAAACAATCAAAAAATTTATTTTTTCTTCTAATTGGAAGAAACTAGACAATGGGTCATAGCTAGCATCAAATTGATGCACAAAATCCAAGGCTTTCTTATAAGCCACCCACTTTTCTTTCCTTAGTTCCTGCTCATCTAGATCAAATTCATTTCTGATGAGGTCTTCAGGAAATTGGAATTGATGAGGCCTACCTCTGCATGCTACCTTCTTCCTAAACACACTGTTGAAGAAGTCCTCTGGATCAGCACACCTGGACACTGCAGTGGATAAATGATAAGGTTTGAGGAAATCCTCAAAGTAGTTCCAACCTCCTTTTGTTATTACGAATTGGTGGGCTATGGTAGCTGTAGGGAAAATAGTCCCTTTACCTCTGCCTGTCAACTTTGCTTCTTGTAAGCCACCAATTTGCCTAAGGATCTCCACTATCCCCACTTTGAGAGGGACCTGGTAAGGTAACCAAAAGGGAGTACCCCTGAAACCAAAAACTCTGAAAACTGTGGAGACTGGATATAAATAGATGTCACCCCAGTTATGAACAATTTTGATGTTCTCTGCGAATTCTTTTGGCCTTATGAATTCTAGAAGAACCTTGGGGACTCTTGGGTTATCAGAGTAGAGGAGAGTATTTATTTTGGATGCAAAATACTTATCAAACTTTAAGAAACTAGCATCCTCTCTGTCCCATGACAACACAGTACTCCATAATTGTACTGGCATTTTTTCTCCTTCCTTCTCCTTAACCAGGTCTAGTCCACTGGCGAAATAATCACCACCTTTGAAGAGAAAAAGGTGCATTAAGAGTGAATACCACCCGAAAAGTCTGTCCACCTTTCCATTCTTTATCCCTATCAACCCTCCATGGATAGCATCGACAATGAAAGAGGCATAATCCAATGCGATAGCAAGAGAAGGATTCAAAATCTGGACAATCATTAGCAAGTAATGATTCGACATATTTGCTTCAGCATCTTCTCCTAGAACTTGACAGAGTGCCCAGTACATTCCTTTAGCCCTCAGGGTAAACATACTTAATGAGAAGGGCTCTTGTGTGTTGCGTCCTACAACTGTTAACCCTCCTATTTTCACAAAAAGTTCCTTCAGAGGCCCATTCCTGAGATGACCCCTCTGTGCACCGTAAACTTGGGCTAATGCTATGAAATTTATAGGTTCCAGGAAATTTGTGAACTCATTAAGTCCAAATGCTGTCCTAAATTCATCAGCATTAATTTCCACAAGGGTTTTCCCATTTACATCCCGGATGCATCTTGTGACTGGATCATAGTTTAATGCCATTTGGGTTAGCAGGTCTATATCCATGAATACCCCTGGGACTACTAATTTTCCAGCATCTAGTTCCTAGATACTATTTTGAGGAGCAGGAGAATTTCTCATTCCAAATCCAACTTTAAACAACCCCAACCTGGACAGCCCAACTTGTGGGTCTCTTAGGCAATTACCTTTATCATACAATCCTTCTCCTATCTTCAGACGGGGAGCCCTGGGTACTAACTCTTTGGCCTTTGATGCCTGATTGGTTGATAACGTTAACTGTTCTAAAAAATCATCACATACACTTCTTTCTAAATAGTTAACCTTGCCGGAAAATTCCCTTTTAGGAGCCATTTTGAAAATGCAAGAAAATGAATATCACTCTTAAACAATCCTGCAACAAAAGAAATTACTTAGAACACCACACAAAAATTGCTACAAAAATATGAGAGAACCTGATCTTTGCTTGAAGGAATTTTCTCTGCAACTGAACCGACTTGCTTTGTATCTGAAGAAGATAACTCTGTGTCTGCTCTTCTACAAAATCTTTTAAAAGATATCTTCACTTGGTAGTTAGGAAATCAAATATTTGTACTCAGGGCCTTAACTATAACATTGATTCCACATGCTCCGGCCATCCCTTCGAAATTGAATTCATACGAGAATTCATATTTTTCGCTCCAACGGGTCACAAAATTCCTACAAGTATTCCATTTTGCTCTTTCGCAACTTCACGAAGCATAACCATCGGGCAACTTAGTCCTGTGAAATAGCGCCAACCGTTCGATCAAAAGAAACTTGATTGGGCGTTAGATTAACTGATGGCTTTGGCCTTTTTCTGGGTCCCGCTTTTTTATTAGCTGCATAATACCACATGGCGTCGAATCATTGGTCTTGAAATTCCCTTCACATTCCAATTAATACTGGCTGCGTGTCTTTCTTTTATACCGATGTCTCCACCTTGGCGGGCCCATATTTTCTTCTCAGACCACGTGTCACCATGACACGTGGATGGCTCTCGTTCATTCTCGCTATTTCGCGGGCATAAAGAGCAAGCACTTTACCCTTGTGAAATAGCGCCGGCCGTTGGATCATCTCATAAGTTGATCGACATTTAATCTTTTTAAAAGGCTCTTAGGAGGGATGGGCCTGCTGACTCTTCATGAACACCTAGCACCCTGTCACCCGCGGAACTGACTTGTCACTCTGTCATTCGCCAGAAGGAAACCACGGGGGCCCCACTTTCATCTCAACAGCTCTATCGTCCAGGTCATCACCATGACACGTTGGATGGCTCTCGTTCATTCTCTCTATTTCGCGGGCATAAAGAGTGAGCACTTTACCCTTGCGAAATAGCGCCGACCGTTGGATCATCTCATAAGATGATCGGCATTTAATCTGGTGGAAAGGCTCTCAGGAGGGGTGGGCCCGCTGATTTTTCATGAACACCTGGTATCCTGTCACTCGCGGAGCTGACTCGTCACTCTATCATTCGCCAGAAGGAAACCACGAGGCCTCAATAAATTGTTAACAGCTATACATGCCAGGTCATCTCCACCTGCGACCTAACTCACCTCTGGGGCCTGCCTTTCAGCCTTTAATCCTGACCTGCTGACTGTTGTGATTTGTGCCACGTGCCGCCATTTTACTCGCTATCAACAACCAACTGGATCATCTATGTGGCGTGCCATGTGGTTTTCGCTATTTCGCGGGGTATAAACTACGCGCAATTTTGCCTAGCGAAATAACGCTAGCTGTGGATCCATCCGTGAGATGTGCACTAGTTACTGGGCCCGACAACTTTAGAAGAAAAAAATACAAGGCATAAAATTTTTCAATTGATCAACGTAACAGCCTAGGCAAATAACAAGAGGGGACACTTCCTACGACCCCACGACCCATAACTTAAGTGAATAAAGTAACAACAGATTAGAAACCAGAGGGTTTAAAAGAAATAAGATAGGATCTAAAATCAAAAACCCTTCAGGTCTAGAACAAAGCTGAAGCACGTGGAGTCACACCCTACTCAAAAAATTTCAACATACCATAGCCAATCATGGGAAAAGAGAAACCCAATTTTAATCAGTGATAACACTATGTACCGATAAATCAAAAGTAATGCAGTAAACAAGAAAAACAATAACCACATTAAGAGAACACCATAACACAGTAGTTTAACAAGGAAACCTGGTGTGGGAAAAACCTCAGTGGGATTTGTGACCCACAATATTCACTTACTGGCCAATAACCAAATATTATTGCTACAATAGGGGCCTACACATGTAGGAAGGCCAAGTGCCTAGAGTTCACTACTCAATTACAAAAGGAAGTCACAATGACTTACAAAAATGGATTATAATAATCCAATGTCTTGTACTACTTGAAAATAGCATCTGCTATGTCAGATCCAGTACCGGTTTTAGCTCTGCTGCATACATAAACCCTTAACCTAAAATTCGCATATTAGTTCTGTATTATTTCGCCTATCCTTCATTAAAAAATGTTTTATAATGATCTCATACATATATGAGTCATCTTACAACTTTTCATGTCAGCTTACAATGATTTTACAATTAATTACAAAATATATTACAAATAAAATTCCTGTCGGCCTAGGTGTCGGTATCCTTTCCTTCACTGTCAGTGTTTTGTGTGTCGGTGTAGAGTTTGTCATTGCCGGTGTTGGTATAATTGTCTTACCGGTATCATATGATTGCAATGTTACCATCAATGACAAAACCTTCAATCACCTATAATTTCTCATTAGAGTGTGCATTTTCCAACAGTGTCACAAGGTGAGCTAGTTTCTACACCTAGTGTGGAAGTCTCTGAACTGACAAACTGAGCTTCGAAAAGCTTAGGGGGAACATATCGGTGAAATATTTTGAACCCCTAGTTTATATCGGTAAAGACCTTAACCGGTATATGTTACCTGTCAATCGACAGAAGACTAGAAGCGATTAAAGGCAAAATTAGGGTTTGTGCCCTAATGGTGATGCATTTATTATGGTAGGTGAAAAGTCTGTTTAAAAGGATTTTGGTCATCATTTTCACTTATCTGTTTTCAAGCGAATAATTTTCAAGAGCAGAGTGACAAAGAGAAATTCATCTAGTGATTCAAAGTGAATTCAAAAATCTTGCAGAGGAATCCAGAGATCGTTTTCAATCTATCAAGTGAAGAAGACTAAGCGGTAATCTAGCAACCAAAGTGGTGTATTGTGGGTGACATTGGTAAAACCTAAATTATGTATTGTGAAGGTATTTCTCAAATTTCTTTCTTATCATGGCTTTTGCATCGCACTCTAGTTCTATTACACCTATAGATTCAGCTAAATTCCTACAAAAGAAAATGAAATACAATGCCTTATCCCAAATACCTGTCGGAGTTATCATTGAGGAAGATATTTTAGGGTATATTGATTGTAAATTAGAAGACCTAGGATCCCTAGTGATTCATTCCCATCCAAGTCTGCTCTGTGGGGATGATAAGAAGATCAAACCAGAGTACAGTGTCCTTGAGAAGATGAAACTACACAATGCGGTATATTTTTTGGAAGAGTTCACAAAAGATTATATCTGCATCATCCTCAGCAGAGTACATGGTGATAAGATGTACCTCGAGAGCATGCATGACATCACACCAGAGGTAATTCATGTCATCACTAGTTTTTGCAATATTGGAGAGGTACTAGCTCTAAGGAAGGTCACCAAAATGGAAATGACAAATCTCACCGGTTCTATGAGTGACCAACGAGCGATGACCGTCAATGCCATCAAAGATGATCTGGTCAAATATGCTTGCATGGTGATTGGTTACCGAATATTTTATGCCAACAGAATGAACTTTGTCCCTACTGCTGTGGTGAATGCTTCTTACAGAATGATCAAGGAAGACACCACATTTGATCTCTATGCCTGTCTACAGAAGCAATTTCTATTGAACTTGAAGTCCATCAAACACGACAATGCTCTAAGGTTCAAGTTTGGACAACTTTTAGTTAGTTTATTCTTCTACTTTCAAGGTTATTTCCCTGGAGTAGGTGATGTGCAATGGTATGCTAACTTACCGGTCTCCAGACAAATCAAGGAAAGTCTAAAAATAGTGGGAATAGGATATCCTGAGATTCTTAACAAATATTTTGATGAATTCAAGCAGAAAATGAGCTAGAGAATGAGGATATCTGATGATATTGTGAAGAAGTATAAAGATGACATCTACTTCACGATAAAGGTAGATGAATGCATAATGGAAGTGGTGGAACCGAGAAAGGAAGCAGTTGAACCTATGGGTTATGAAGTGGTGAATGACATGTTGATCAGGTATGCCTCTACCCTACTTGCCTCACCATTGGATGCTAAGAAAAAGAGAACTGATACCTAATTGGAGAGGGTAACACCAGCTGAAGAGCCAAAACAAAAAAATGATAAAGCAATGCCATCGGTATCTGCACCGGTTACCTCTACCAGTCCAAAAGTGACCAAGCGGTCACCTGCTAAGAAGAAACCTGAGGTTGTTCCAGCAAAAGTCTTTGAGAGGAAGTGGAAAACCAAAACTAGCTCACTAGAGTTAGAGGACACTGAACCGGAAATCAAAACAAAGAAGACAAGACAATCAAGAAAGAAGGAAAAATCTATCGGTAATGTGCTTGCAACTTCAGCACCGGTAAATATAGATATTTCCTCTTATAAGCCAATGACACATTGTTAGAGGACTATTAAGAATATTAGGAGAAAAGTGCTTCATGATCTAAAGGAGTGTTTTGATGATTTTAATGATAATGAAAAAGAAGAGGTAGAACAGGAAGTCATTAAGTATTTATGTTTTAATGAACGATCACCATCTGAGATCAGATTGGTTACAACAGATTCTTTGTACAATTCTTTAGATAATAAATGGTGCATTGCCATTGAGAAAGAACAGGAGATCAGGGAGAAAATTTTTGCACAATACTTTCTTGATGCTTCAAATTTAGAATTATTTGAGATAATGGATAAGAACAAAGGCCTCTTCTTCATGAGAAGGAGAAGACTCAGACTTCTAGAAGGAAAAGCCTCTGAAGTGGAAAGGGACACACATTTACATGCTAAAGCTATTGTCAGGTTACACCAAGTATCTGAAGCCAATATGAAGGATGAACAAGAACCTGACCTATCATCAGGTAAACTAGATGAATCATTTGATAGTGAAGGAGAAAGAGTGATAGAGAAAATTGACACTTTTGATGTTTACTATTTAGATATTGAGGATATCACTCCGAACAAAGAAAAAGAGAAACAGGATAAGGAACAAGCTGAAAAAGAGAAATAGGACAAGGAAAAAGCTGAAAAAGAGAAACAAGACAAAGAGGAAGAGAAAAAGAAAGAGGAAGAGAAAAAGAAAGAGGAAGAGAAGAAGGAAGAGGAGAAGAGGAAAGAAGAGGAGAAGAGAAAAGAAGAAGGGAAGAAGAAAGAAGAAGACAAGAGGAAGGAAGAAGAAAGGAAGAAGGAGGAAGATAAGAAAAAAGCAGAAGAGGAGAAGGAAGCAGAAAAGAAAAAACAAGTGGAGACTCCTAAGGCAATAGGTGGTCAAGCCAAACCGGTTGACACCACCAGTCCAATTGATCTTCAGTCAGCAAATGAGTTTGAGCTACTTCAAAGAATAAAACTTGCACAGGAAAGACTAGAAGCATTGTGGAGGAAGAAGGAACATGATGTCATACAAACTGCGGTTGACACCGTTACCAGTCTAATTCCTGGTACCAACCTCCCTAGTACCAATTCCTCTCTGTCCAAGCCTAAACTTCTATGTACCATTATGGAGGACCAGGTACAATAATTGGAAGATGTTGCTGAAGCCACTGCAAAGAAGAATCATGAAAAGGAAGTCAACATTACCTTAGTCAAGAAAATGAATGAGCTCCGGTCACAACTTCCGAAGTAGCAAAAGGGTATCGGTGTTGCTATGGATGATGGAAAGTTACTTTTGAGAAAAATCTACCAACCCCATCTATTTTGTGATGATGTGCTAAAATAGAAAGATAAACTCCAATTGGAGTTACAAGCTTATATCAACACCTTCAAGATGCCATATGATTCATTCACTACATATGGGCAAACGGTTCATCATTATCAATAGCAGACAACCAAGATGGACTCAGAGATCAACAACCGGTCTAAAGATTTGTAGGAGCTTCAATTGCTCTCATTACCATGACTGCAAATTCTTCAGAAAAGTTTTCTCAACCTCGAAGCTATCACGGTAACTCAAGAGATGAGTACCATTGACGCAATGGAAGAATAGGTATTCCAAATGCAGACTGAAAGTGAGGTTGCTACCTCATTACTTGAGTCATGGATATTGACCATGAAAACTTTTATGTAGGACTTTAAATCTATTTTTGATAAGTTTCATTCCTTATTGTCATAAACATTTACTCTATTTTTTATATATCAGGAAACAGGGGGTTATTCTACATTACTTTGTCATTGTTGGCAAAGGGGGAGTAGTGTACATTAAAATTTTGGTGAGTTTTACCATTTCATGTATACTTTCATGTTACCATTTTGGGAAGTAGTATACATTGTAATTTCTTAGGGGGAGTATTTTTGATTATGGCATTTGTTTTTGTTGTAAAAACAATTAGATGTCAAAATTTTTCTAAGTGTTGCCATCAATGCCAAAGGGGGAGATTGTTGGCATTTTGATGATGTTTTGATTTTTATTAATGGACACACACTTTCTTGATGTATGAGTTATACTCAACTGGTAATTGTTCCAACCGGGATTGTGTATTATTGAATGTATAGTCTTTAGACTATCGGTATTTTGTAGAAGATGTTTACTAGTCACAGATTGACTAAAGAGCTCAAGCAGTATGGAGACCCCAAGCGGTTTGAGGAGCTCAAGCGGTACGAAAGACCCAAATGGTAGTTAACTTTTGATCAGAACACTATGATCTACTAGTCTTCATTTTTGACAACCAGTAATCGGTATATTGTATTAACTGATATTACTTTGTGATGAGTTACCAACTGGTATTTCTGTAATGTGTTATGAGTTATCATCCACCAACACTTTGCCAATGATTTTGTGTCATGTTACCAAATATGTCTAGATGCACTGAACCTAGGAACTTGTAGTATAATCCTATTGGACCAACATGAAATCAATTTCCTTTATAAGGACATCATGTCTAGGGTTTGCATGTATGATATGTAAGAGATTTGTGATAGAAAAGGTTATGTGTGATCATTGTAGAGAAGATTAGGTCTGTGTAGAGTGTGGAGATATTGGAGACTGAAGTAATGCTGAAATGCATTAACAATGAGCTATCAAGGATCTAACCAAGCATACTATGCTAGTATTTAGATCACTCACTTGTTGATTACTAATATCTTCAACAAGTCTGAAACCCTTAACCGGGTAGGCCCAACAAAGCCTTTGTAAATCCTCTAACAAGTTGGTTCACAACTATGGATTTGAAATCCTCTCACAAGGTAGTCTTTAACAGGACTTATCTCCTAACAAAGATCTAGATTCCTAATAGGATTTGTTCTGGTGAAGATCATTGTATGACCTTAACCGATCTGGTTTCTATTCTACAGATAGTTACTTGTGAGTTTCTACTCACCGTGGTTTTTATTATTTGGGTTTCCATATCAAATATCTTGTGTTATGGTGATTGTGCTCTTGTGGGTGAATACTTTGTTTATATTTGGTTTGCATTTATCTTAACCAGTTTATTAGCAAATTTGTTGTACCGGTTATCTTCTAAACTATTCAAAAGTTTGTTTACAATATTTTTTGGTATACTAATTCACCCCCCCTCTTAGTATTAATCGATTGGTATCAAAGCCAACCTTTTTATAAGTCTAACCACTTGGAAGGAGATATGGGGGAATACAGTATGAGGGAACTTACTCATCGTCTCCCTCAGACTGAGAGAGCCTATGATGAACTCAAAGTCAAGTATAAAGCCTCGTTGGCCAAAAGAAGAGAGCATGTTGAGAAACTGATGGAACTTACTAAAAATAGCTCTTCTGATGAAGCAGACATGGATGCCCTAGTTGAAGAAGTTGAAAAAATGAATGAATCTAAAGCCAACTTGAGAAGAGAGTTGGAAGGACTGACTATCAGAATGAGTCAGGAGCTTGAGAATAGGAGGAAAGCTACAGATCTAGTAAACCACAAAGATCATGAGATCTCCAAGCTGAAGCAAGAAATCAGTACCTTTAGCACTCATCTCCAAGAGAGTAAAGTGGAAAAAGAAGAAATGCAAGGTGAACTAAGCATGGCTATTTCTAAGAATGCAACCTTGATGGAATCCAATGCTTCTATTTCCAAGGAACTTAATGAGTCAAAGGAGATACTTTCCAAATTCAATAAGAGTACTGCTAAGCTAGAGAAAAAACTAGAATCGACAAAACTGGTAAATAATACCATAATCAAAATTACTCCCCCTAAGAATATACACTATCCCTTTTGTAGAAATTACAATGTATACTACTTCCCAAAATGGTAACATGAAAGTATACATGAAATGGTAACATTCACCAAAATTTTAATGTACATTACTCCCCCTTTGCCAACAATGACAAAGTAATGAAGAATAACCCCTGTTTCCTTATATATAAAAATAGAGCAAATGTTTATGACAATAAGGAATGAAACTTATCAAAAATAGATTTAAAGTCTTGCGTAAAAGTTTTCATGGCTAATGTCCATGACTCAAGTAATGAGGTAGCAACCTCACTTTCAGTCTGCATCTGGAATACTAGTTCTTCCATTGCATCAATAGTACTCATCTCTTGGGTTACCGTGATAGCTTCCAGGTTGAGAAAACTTTTCTGAATAATCTGCAGTCTTGGTAATAAGAGCTATTGAAGCTCTTGCAAATCTTTAGACCGATTGTTGATCTCTGAGTCCATCTTGGTTGTCTGTTGTTGATAACGATGAATTGTTTGCCCATATGTAGTGAATGAATCATATGACATCTTGAAGGTGTTGATATAAGCCTGTAACTCTGATTGGAGTTTATCCAATATGAAAGGACTACATATTGGAAGGAGACAATCATCCTTACTTATCACAAGATTCTGTAGTTCATGTAGACTCACGGTGAGTTGTAAAATGACCATCGATGAGTGTGAACCCTGTCTTCACAAATTATGATTAGTTGCCATGATACTTGACCCTATCCTCATGATGTTGGCTCAATTCATATTAGTTTCCCAAACCTAGAAGCCAATTAATGTATCGACAGGTGTCTAGAAGAATGGACTATATGATCATTCTCAATAATTTGATCATTCTCAATTCAACTAAAGGTCCAAAGTGCTCCTTCTCAACAGTTCAAGTTACAACTATCAATTCCTAACGCTTGACAACTCCATATTCTAAGTTCCTTCTAACTTATATTTCATTTTCATGAGTCAACTTATAGTTCTTAATTCAATTATAGGCTAGTATCTTGTGTGTTGATTGTACCTCTTAGTTTGATAAGGTTTTGGGTGGATTTTAATCTCTAATTTTAAGGAAAAAGTTTCCCTATAAATGTAAATTCAAAATTCATTTTGAGGGTCTAAGATTTGATTATTTAGGGTCCAAGTTTAGTAACACTACTTAGTTTGTTTTCTTTCAAAATATATTTATCAAGAGGGTGTAGATTTAATACTTGTTCTTTGTTGGTATATTTTGAAGAATTAATGGAAATGAAGTTCATAGTTTGCAACAGTATTGGTAGTCTTTTTTGATTGCTTGATATTCTTCTATTTCTTTCATTTTCCTTAGTCTTGAATTAATATTTACATTAATTAAACATCTTCTTTGTTATAATCAATTTATGTATTTTTGGTGGTGATTGAGGTTAATAATGAACGTGTGAATGAATAGTAGTAGTTGTTCTAGAGCTTTCCTTGGTCTCATTTTCATGTTAGAATTGAGAATTTTGGCATGATAAATTATTTACATACAAGGTTATTTCTAGATTTTATTGATAATGTGGGTTTAGGTAATACTAATGATTCATTTTCTCGTAGCCTTGTTCTATCTTTTGCAATTAATTTTAGCCTTTTAGCTTAAGCAGATTGAGAAATTGACATTTTAACTTGATTAGTGACATTTTCCCCTTGAACAAATTGGTCACATGAACACTTTGTTATGTTGTATCATTGTTACCTTGGGAGGTCTGTAATACCTTTAGTTTCTACTATTTTATAGGAGAGATTAAGTGGTGATACTTAGTCTATGTTGAGTGTGTCAAAAGACCCATCAACAAAATTGGCTCTAGAGGGAGGGAAAGAACAAGCTGGAGCATATGCCATTGTTCTCTCTTGAGAAGTTCAAGAGGGTTCTAATATTAACTCCCAATAAAGGAAAATTATTAGAGCTTGGACTCATCACTAGATCCAAACGAAATAAAGGAAAGTACAGCCTCATATTCATCTTCACAATCAACACCCATTGTCCAAACAAAATCCCAATTTATCATGGTCCCTTTGGTGAATAAAAACCGTATTTATCTTAGTTGTCCAAACAACATGAACACTTATTTATCTTGCATCATTGTGACACAACAAAGAGACCTTGGGAGGTCTCAAATACCTTTAGTTTCTAACTCTTTCATATTAGTTTTCTTAAGCCTAGAAGCCAATTAATGTATCCAAGGGTGTCTAGAAGATCGAACTGTATGATCATTGACTTTGTATGTTGAAACCATTATACATGCCCCTACCTCTACATCACACACATGAATCAAGGATGATAGTGTGGTGTGCAAACATCCTATATGGATAGGACACAATAATTTGATTAATAAGCATTCCAATAATATAAAATTCAAATATTATTTGAAGAATTTTATGGTTTCAACTCAAATAGAAAGCATTGCTAAAAAAAATGAATACACATTTGTCTAAGAAAATAGTAATGAGCTCAACATAATATTAAATTCTAGTATCAAGGATATGGCACATGTAGAAAAATAGATTTGGGATAACACAAAGATAAAAACTACAAGGAAAGGTTTGCACAAAGCACCTATAGACTTTGCTACATGATGTTACTAAAAAGGAGCTTACTAATTAGAGTGTACATCTCAATGTTTGTTTCTAAATTGACACATTAGTTGTCACTGATCTATGGAATAGTTAAGAGAACTTCCTTGACTCAAAATTATATTCAATACCATAACAATTCCTTGACCCTATTCTTGATTTTGGACCACTAGTGTCTTAGTCACTTGACCCTATTTTCGATTTTGGACCACTAGTGTCTTAGTCACCAAGATCAAGAGATTCAATCAATTGTTGAGAATATCATCTTAATGGCAGTTATAGACAAGAGTTATGGTCTTGACAAATGGGGGTGCCAAATAAATAATTTTTTGGCAAACATTTTCAGTTTTCCATTATCCTTATTTGAATGCTCATTTCAACTTCCAAGAACACTAGTTAGTACTAGGTGTGATGATTCTTTGGTTCCACCAAGATCCCTAATATACTACTTTTAGTAAGTTTTCCTTTTTTTGAAAGCTATATAGTGGTTGAATTTGAATCATGTAACAAGAATAGAAGGCATTCATATCTACTACAAATTTTACCAATTTTGTAAACACACTCAATTAAAATAAAGATCATTTTGTTTAGCTATATTGTAATTATCCATTTTTTGTTTTATTTTGTTCAACTATTTTGATATTGAAGAACTAGCTACTAACTCCTCAGATTCCTTCAAGTTGTTGATCCAGGTGGCTTGAGGAAAAAAAAGATCAAGGATGATGAACTAATTTGTGTTGATTCTTCAAAGTAACCAAAATAAGCAGTGAGCCCCATTAGAAAGGTTATTTGGCAATTGGACTCCCTTCAGAGCCTAGGTAAGTTTTTGACACAAGAATGAGAGGAAAACACCTGGGTTTGAATATGAACAACTTGTTTGTCTTCAAGAATTACTTCCCTTCTTCTCTAATTTGGCTTAAGTTTGATCTTCTTCACTAGAATTCATTAATATCTGCTTGAATTCATATCAGGACTACATATACTTGTTTCCTAAATCTGATGTAGATTGAAATCCATGTCTATCAGATTATTCACTTAAATCTGCACCTCTTGAATTCTCCTTAAAATCTGATTACTTCAGTTCAAATATGAATTCATATCTTTGCCTTGTCATTTACTTATTCTCTCCTTATGATATGATTTTGAATTTAAATGCCCCAAATGGTTTTGATCATGTGACACATCTTTCCCTTAAAAGGCCAACTTTTTTATTTCCTAAGTGCCACACCTTACATTGTGTCCTTAAAAAATCTTGTTTGATTCTCCATTTTTTAGTGTGTGGGGCCCAAAAGGCTGATATGATACGGTGGAGAGAAATATGAGGGGGGACGAGTAGGAAATGTTAAGGGTAGCTACTATGTGGAGAAAGAGGAGTGAATGGGATGTGTGGGGAAAGGGGGACATAAGGGATATAAATGATGGAAGAAGGAGATATGTGGGGGAGAAAGAGGTTTAGGATGTGGGAGGTAGAAGGGGTTGGAGTTAGGATATGTTGGGTAATAAAGTGGAGTGGGACGTATAAGGGGGTAATGAAAGGGTAAAGGGGATGTAGGTTAAAATGGGAGTTATAAGGGGCAAGGAAAAAGGGTAAGGGGGTAGGGTTGTAGGTTAGGATAGGGATAGGATATGGGTAGGATAGGATGGGGTAGGTGATAAGATGGAAAGGGTAGGTTAATAGGTGTGTGGTAGAGGTAAGCTTAGGGAAATAAAGGAAGTAAGACTTATGGGATGTGGGTTAGAATAGGTAATTTTAGGGGGATAAAAGGGTAAAGGAGTAGGTATTGTGGAGGGGAGTGTGAGATAGATGGTATGAGGAGAAGGGAGATGCTAGGATAGAATAGGGGTAGGGGTAAGGTGGAAATGAAGTTAGTGGAGGGAGGTGAGGGTGTAAGATGGAAGGGTAGGTTTAAGTTAAGATGTGAAGGAGGTTAAGGCATGGGGTATGAAAGGCGGATGGAGGATAGAGGATAGGAAGGTAGGTGAGTTAGAAGGTATGGTAAATAGAAGTGAAGAGTGTTAGGGGAGGTGGAAATGGGAGGAAATAGAAATGTGAGTGATTGGGTTTGGGCACCCACTGTCAGGATTGATATAAGTGGAAGGGATTATGCCTTGGATGGGAAAAGGAAATGTTAAACCTCACTTCATTTCAAAGAGAAAGACTTGGCCAGCTCCTAAGAAACTACGAACAAAAGGTTAACAACAAAGACTCGACAACAACCAACTAAGCTAAGACAACTAATCTAGAAAGCCAAAAAAGTGGGGGTCCCCATTTGCAATGGGGCGATGTGTGAATACATCACAACAAGATGTCACTCTTTCCACTTACATTTCTTTTTGTTAATATGCATAACACTATTTTGGAAATGATAATATAGATCCTCATCCATTAAAAAATAATTATAATGGTAAAATTAATAGACCCGTTGTAGGGTCTTCCAAGCCTAGAGTAAGGAGTTTGAAGCATAGATACATTGATTTGGCCTTGTGGCCATCAATGAGTGTTGACCCAATAGGATATGTCTTGAGAATGATAATTTTGGAAGTGTGGCATTGTTGAGAGCCAACACTTAGGTGTGAACCCTATCTTCACAAATTATGATCAGTTGCCATGAAACTTGATCCTATCCTCATGGTGTTAGCTCAATTTATATTAGTTTTCCCAAGCCTAGAAGACAAGTAATGTATCCAAGGGTGTCTGGAAGAATGAAGTGTATGATCATTGACTTTGTATGTTGAAACCATTATACATGCCCCTCCATTGAGGCTATTGAGGAATATTGGGAATAGTGTGTTTTGGTGAAGAATAATTATGTGATAATTTTGATGCAGAGGCACGAGTAGAACTCAATATTTCATATTAGGACAACAACCACATTGATTAGGCAAGTCAAATAAGGTCTCTCCAATATTTAGGATACACAAGGGAATCATTAGTCATGTAAGTATGCATGCGCATGGGAATGGATAGCTAGGGTATGTGTAGGATCATGGTGTGCCAAAACAAACCCTTAAGTGGCAATGAAATTTCAAAAAATCAGAGTTATGCAACTTGACATAAAAAATTGAATAGGTTATGAACATTATTTTTAAAATATGTAAGAAGAGAATCTATAGAAAATTGAATTAAGTTTCTAAGCTACTAGTTGTTTCTTGAAAAAAAAAATCCTATTTGATGAAAATTTCAAATTTCAATGCAATGGTACAAAAATTTCAGGAAAAAGATAAGAAGTAGGTGTATGTCTGACCACCCTAATCACAATCAAATAATAATATTTTTTTATAAGATTTATAATATAAGTATTAGACTCATGTCCAGATGTGACACATATTTTTTTATAATTTTTTATAAAGTAAATAATTATTTATGAATTTTTTACTACAGCTTTTTAGAAATTTAGAAACTCCTACATCTGACCACCTTAACTTAGTCAAAACCTTATGAAATTCAATTTTTTAAAATTTTTCTCTATAGTAGACGAAGCATAGGATGTGATGCATGTTTCAGATTCAAAAAATGTTATGTCGTTTGAAAGTTGAGTATTTTTCAATCAGTCTATCAATCAGGACTTTTATCAGAATTCAATTAGAAAATAAATAATTATTATTTATTAAAGTCGAAATAAGACAAGTCTTATATTGTTGGAAACCTGAGAACGTCCTTAAAATACCCTTTTTGTTTTATCAAATTTGGCTATAAAAAATGTTGTCAGCCACTAGTGTAAAGTCTGGAAAATCAAGGAATACTGAAAAACACGTTTTTTTAGTTGACTTTCTAGGCTTGTCACTTCCAAGCCAAATCCCAAAGCAAACCCGAACCAAAATATGGAGGGAAAAATTTATGTTTTAAAATCGGATATCCAATTTTTGAAAAAATAAAAAAATATATTTTAGTAAATTGGGCATAACTTTTGCGTTTTATATCAAAATTTTGATTTTTTATAGGCGTTGGAAAGGTATATAAGAGCTCTATGATATGGAATAGGTATATTTTACATTATTTGTTTTAAAAATAATTATAATTCATTTAAATTCATCCTTCATTTTTTAGACCAATTTTTCATATGATTTCCCTATTGCATGAATTTTTGTAACAATCATCTCAAAATAAACTAAATAAGTAATTAATTAATAATAGAAAATTTATGAATTTTATTGAGTTCAATAAATTTTGATAAACCATGTTATCTATGTTTGTTCCTTTCTCCACCTCTCTCTCATAAACCTATCACTCCACCTATTTGTTTCTTCCTCCCTCTCTTTTGTCCATATTTATACATCTCTCTCTAGACCTATATCTCTAACTATCAATGAATACCTCATTAAACCTCTCATGCTCTACAAGGTGCTTATATTTCTACCTCTTCATAATTTCCTCCTCTATGTCACTCTCTCTTCCCTAAGATCTAGACTAATCTCTCTGCATTTCCTTCTCATCTCTAGCAACAAAATTCAGAGGGGACAAGGAGAGGCGTAGGGGAGTATCAAAAAAAAGAGAGGGGGGGAGAGGTGACAAGGAGAGATTAATTAGGGGGAAGAGAGAGTGTGAGAGAGAGAGAGCTATTGGTAATTAGGTGGAAGGCGAAGAGAGAGAGAGGGAGGGGTGATTGGGGTGAAGAGAGAATGAGAGGGAGAGTTTGAGATTATTAGGGGGTAGGAGGACAAGGGGAGAGGGGAAAGTATCAACAAAGAGAGAAGAGAGATGGGGACAGAGGTGAAGAGAGACATAGAGAGTAATTAGGGGGTTGGTAGAGGGGGAGAGGGAAGTATCTATAAACCCATAGGAGGAGAGAGGTGATTGAGGGTAATTAAGGAAAAGAAATAATGTGAGAGAGAATATGGTGTCCTAAAGGGTCATATGGTGTCTCATGAACCTTTAGGACACCATATGACACCTTAGGACACCATATAATGTTTTTATAAGTCTTATGGTGTCGTAAGGGGTCATCTAGTGTTCTATGAGCCTTTAGGACACCATATTGGGTCATTAGGGGTCGTATGGTGTGTTGAGGGGTCATATGGTATCCTATGACCCCTTAGGACACCATATGACCCCTTAGGTATTGTTAGGGATCATATTATGTCCGAACGGGTCATATGGTGTCGTTGGGGGTTGTATGGTGTGCTAAGGGGTCATATTGTGTCCTAAGGGGTCACAAGACATCATATGACCCCTTAGACACCATTTGATCCATTAGGTTTTGTTAGGGCTCATACTATGTCCTAAGAGGTCATATGGTGTCCCATGACCCTTTAGGACACAATATGACCCCTTAGGACATCATATGGTGTCGTTATGGGTCTTATGGTGTCCTAAGGGGTCATATGGTGTTCTATAACCCCTTAGGACATTATGTGAACCCTTAGGATACCACATGATACATTGGGACACCATATGGTATCACAAGGAGTCGTATGGTGTCCTAAGGGGTCATATGGTGTCCTATGAACCCTTAGGACACTATATGACCCATTAGGTGTCATCAGGGGTCTTATTATGTCCTAATGAGTCATATTGTTACTATTTACTAAGTTGTCATTAGTTTTATGTTCAAAGTCATCCTATATACCCTAGTCAGTTAATACTACAGAAAGATTCAGTCGGTAAGCACTAAGGGTGTCGGTTATAGAAGAAAGGCTAGTCACCGAGATGACATATACCGAGTTGTCTACCAAGTAAATTTCCTATGTCCATCGAGTAGCAAAGAAGGTACACCAAGTTAATATGAACCGAGTGGAAATGTGTTACTAGATTCAACGAACCTGGACACATATGTGGAAACGTGTTACAAGATTCGAGAACAGGGAACCATTATTTCATAGGGAATTGCACTTAAAGATTTTGTATGATTTTGAGGAAGTTTATCTAATGAAATAATTTCTATGTTTATTCATTCGATAAAACATGTTTGTATAATCGATGTATGAACAAGATCACTGCCTTAGAGATCTATATACAGAGCGATTTGAGTATAAAAAAAAAAGAGAAAAAAAAGATGGTGAGTTGAAGATAAAAATCTTGTGAAAAGATAAGATGTGATGATTGAACAGAGGTATTCAGAGGTAACCATGAAGATTTTTTGAAAATAGTTTAAGGGACAGAGAATACAGAAGAGGTCACCGAGTTGATCTATTAATTATCAAGGTATGCTATGAGCATGGTAAATTCATATTGAGCATATAATGTCTGCTATAACATTTCAGATGTAAAGTTGCAGATATTTTGTAAAAGATTTTGATTGAATTATTTTGAGTTGTGTTAGAAACCTTTAACAGGGTAAAAGACTCTAACAAGGTCTATAAATTGTAAAGCCTTTAACAAGGTACAACATTTTGTAAAAGTATTTGTAAAAATCCTTTAGCAAGGTAGATCTAAAGATCTTGATACTCCTAACAGTGTAGGCTATCAGAAATAGCTAAACATGTAGCTCTAACCGAGCAACCTTTATTATTGTAGTAGTGAAGTTGTGGGTGCCATCCCCACCGCAGTTTTTCTCTCTAACCAAGAGTTTCTGCGTAACCAAAATCTTTGTGTTGTGGAGTGAAATGTGTATGGATGTAATTTCTATGATTGTGTTTTGGTTTTATATATTATGAGATCAACTATATATAGTTTATGTTTATCAGTAAGATTGTTTTTAAAGAAAAGTTTTGAAGTACTGATTCACCCCTACCCTCTCAGTACATTAGCTTTCATTGTTGGACCTAACAATTGGTATCAGAGCTATACTCTTGGAAAAGGGTTTTACAGCCTAAAGAGAAAGATACCATCAATGGAAGGCTATAAACAATCACACAGAATTGTGAATATCCAAGAATTGGATCATGCTAATCAAGTGATTGCAGACATGCGGAGACAAATGCAAAAATCACTGAAAGTAAGAAGAAGATTGTCTAATGATTTATAGGACTCACAAGAGTTGGTGGAACAAATTAAGACATCATCTGAGAATAGCATATCAGAAGAGTCTGAAGAAATGATTATAGAATTGAAAGAAAAGAACAAAGCACTGAATGATCAGCTTAAAGCAATGAGAAGGGAACATGAGTATTTCAACACACAGATGACTGAAAATCTTGATGCATTGAGAATAGATGAAGATAACATAAAAGGTATAGAAAGAGAAAAACAACAGCTGGAAGCATTGGTATCTGAAAAGAATGATGAAATCACAAGGATGACTGGAATTCAATATAATCTATCTGATCAATTGGGTCATGCACATCATGAAGCAACTCTGAAAGAAAATGAGAACCAAGCATTGAAACTTGAATTATCAAGATTGACTGATGAACTTGAAGCAGAAAAGAAGTCAAAAGAAACACTGAAGAAAAGTTATGAAGCATCAAGAATGTTGGATGAGCAACTAAACACAAGATCACCCAACAAATCTATCGAACTTGGTTATAAAAGAAACAACTCTACCGACAAATGAATCAACACCACTGAGAAAGGAGAATCATCAAGGAAGGCTGGAAACAAAGGTAAGCTGAAATATAACAAGCCTATTTGCAACTACTGTGGAAAACAAGGACATAGTGCCAACATGTGCCGAATTAGAAAAGGTAAGCTACCAAATGTTACTAGGTCTGATAGTTATTGTTACAATTGCAATAAGTATGGTCACACATCTAAACAATGTAGGACAAAGTCTGTTAGAGATTATTAGAAGGCAAAATTCAAGGGATTTTGCAAAAACTGCAATAGATATGGACATAATACCGAGAAGTGTTGGTTTAAGAAGAAAAATTACATGTGGTCTCCACACCAAGCAAATGATAGAAGCTACCAAACTCACATAGATCTCAATCGACAATATACTGCAGTACCATGGGATTACAATACAAGAATATGGCGTGATTGTTGTGGAAGGTATGGACATATAAGTGCAAACTGTAGGATAAGGTTTGGAATGAACAATCAAAGATCATGGAGAAATCCTGGAATGGCATGCTTTCATTATCATAAAGTTGGACACTTGGCTAAACATTGCAGAGATCAACCCAGAGGAGATGCTGAAGAGATAATAATCAAATTACATAAAATCTGGAAAAAGAAGGAAAATGGATCAAATAATGAAGAAAGCACCTTACCTAATGAGTTAGGTGCATCTACTTCCAATTAATCAATAAAGGTATGAAGGGATTGCATCTTCATAAGGTTAGATCTTAATAGTTCCTATTTTAATCATGGAAATAACTCCAAAATCTGCATAGCTAAGATGTATTAACATTTCTGAAATTGTATCTAGTCTTACGATTTATCAGTGAAGTCAGTAAATATAGTAAACCTATCTAGTCGGTAAAAGCATATAAAGAAGTTAGTCGGTAAAGTGTAATCAAGTGCATTTAATGCTTATCTTACCTAACTGCACGAAGCCCAATAAGGTAAAGGGTGTATTTAAAGTTCTTTGTGTGGTCATTTTACACTTACCAAGTTTTCAAAGAGTAGAGCTAAGTGAATCAAAGGCGATCAAACATTTCAGAGCGAATTCAAGGTATTTTCACACAATCTTAAACGCATTTTCAAGCAAGTTAACTGATCAATATCAGTTATGAATATTTGCATTATATTTACTAAGTTGAAAGCATTTTCTAGTTAGTTGAAACCCTAAGCTATTTTATTAGTAGAAATCCAAAGCTTGAAATGGCTCCCAAGATGCAGAAACCAGTTGTAGTTGAGACTATTGAAAAGCCCTCACTTAAATATTCCTTACCTCCCAAAGTGGCATCTGAACCTGATGAGAAAACTGCATTTTCTCTTATTCCAAATAAGGTTCTATTGGTTAAAGATATCAAATTTTATACTAAGTGCCATGTAGAAGAGCTAGGTCATACCAAAATAAGGACATGTATGATGAACTTTGCAGCGATGGAATCCTGGATAGTAAGTATGAGAATATCAAGGTTAAGGGATTGACTGAAGCCCTAACCTATCCTCAATTTTCAAACCCCAATGGGTCAAATTTGTTTTGAGCAGAGTGCATGATGACTTTATGTGGTTAGAAGACCAACCGTTCAAGATCACCAAGGAGATTATTCACATAATCACCACATACCCTATATACGACCATGCTCGAGCACAGAAGATGATTTCACACAAGGAACTGATAACCTTAACCGGAGTTGAGTCTAATTGTAGAGGTCTTAAGATGAATAATGTAACAAATGCAGAACTAAAGTTTGCAATTAGAGTCATCGGTTATTGTTTCTTTTAGTCAGCAAGAGAGAACAGTGTACCATGTGCAACTGTGGATTTGGCCTATAAAATTGTGAAAAAGGGTATGAAAATTGATCTATGTGAAGTATTGTTGAAGAATATTTTTTAGAATCTCAAAACAATAAGGAAACCTAAGAAGAATAACTCTGCTAATACACTAAAGTTTGGGTCACTCTTAGTGTGCATGTTCTTCTATTTTCAGAAGTTCTTTCCCTCAGTCGGTAACATTGTTTGGGAATTACACCGATTGATCACCCATCAGCTAAATGATTTTATCAATCAGCTAGGTGATAATTTCCATGAGATAATGGATGACTGCTTTAATAAATTTTAGGAAAAGATGCATAACAGGTACAGGATCCCACCTCAGCTAGTGGAGAAATATAAGGATACTATATGTTTTGAAGTGGACACCAACTACTGTTATGTCAATGCAGTAGAACCCAGAACTCAATCTTTACCGCCTATGGATTATGAGATTAATTTTGAGATCACTCAACATGAGATAGATGCCTTTCTGACACTTCCAAGGCACTCAATCGAGATCAGCTATGGTACCTATGAAGAGGTAAAAGAGAAGGTAAAAATGAGCATAGTTGTACCAAAGGCTACCAGAAAAGCCACTAAAATGATAAAAGACTTAACTGAGAAATTTGGAGAAGGTTCTACCTCCACACCTACTAATCCAATAGGTAGGAAAGATGATCAACTTTCAATTGAGGAAGAATCTAAAGCTCAGGAAGCAGCCATCACTATGAGCACCGAGTTGCCAAAGGACAAAATATTGAAAATGAAGAAACAAGATACACCTAAGGTATAACTGACTTCACCAGTCAAATGACCTAACACTAGATCATTTGCAGTGTCACCCGGTAAGAGGTCAAAAAATGTTGAATTGCCCAAAGTTACAAAGACTTATAGAAAGTCGACCAGGAGACTCATTTGGAATAAGGAGTCAAGTGACATAGAATCTACAGGCAAAAATAAATTTAAGATTGTTAAAAGCACAAAGGAAGATGTACATAGTGTTGACAACTTTTGTGCCAAATTGAAACAATATGGAGGATTCGGGTCATTCAGGTATGTTAAATATGACTCCCAGACAGAAGAAGAAAAGAGACAAATAGAAGAGTCAGTAGTATGTACACTTCTCAAATTTTGAGTAGTTCCATTTGAAGTAACTAACTTTCTTCCAAAAGCATTATACTCTCATATTGACAACAAATGGAAATATGCTATGGACTCGGAGAAGCAGATAAGAGAGAGTTTTAGTACATCTCTTTCCAGACATGTGGGTAGATGATATTAGAAATCATTTGAAAACCTACCAGACAAATTTTCAAGTGAAGCATAGAGCCTTGAAAATGATGAATGGACTTTATCTTGAAGTCGAAAAGGAAACCAAAGAAAAATGGCAAGAAATCTTTAGAATTCAGACTAAAGAACCTCAAGGTGAAGTAGAAATAGTTGACATTATCGAACAAGATCCTGCTTCAACTATTCAACTAGATGAGGATGTCATGGACACTAAGGCACAGGAAGAAGAAATGATAGAAGGAAATACCTATGCCAAACTGGTATCTAGAAATAGTCTTGGAACAGGTTAAGCTCTATCCTCGGGTAACTAAACAAGTAACAACCAAGATACCTTAGGACACAAAACAAGGCAAAGAGGATCATAAGGCTACACAAGGTGAATCTACCTCTCAGGCCACAGGCGAGCAAACTTCTCAAGCTCCTGCAAGCACTGAAATTGCTACCACTGAGACCCCAAGAAAGGAATCAATAAAGGCTACAATAGAGGCTATAGAAACCGACAAAAGTGTTTCTCCCACCGAGCAACATATCGAGGAAGATCAAGCCTTCAAAGCCATTGTACTCATTCAACCCGTGAAGGCATCATCATTAAAGGAGAAGAAAGCAAAGAAGCACAGTTTCAAGATAGATCTATCAAAGCCTATTGTGATGTCGAATGTTGACATTTCCAAACTAAAAGGGCAAGCACTTATTGAATTTGGTGAGCTGTGCAAAGCCAAAGCAGAACAAGAAAAACAAATAGCCATTCAAAAGAAGAACCGAGTACTTCAGAAGGTTAAAGCATTATTGACAGACATGCTACCTAAAGCTACCATAAGTAAAGATGCTGCCATCCATATGCAATTGGATGAACTACTCACTCAATTGGAAACATCAAGAGTAGAGGCATCAGAATACCTTAGCAAATTAAAAGACAAAGAGCTAACTACTAAGATGATTGAAGAAGTGCAGAAAGCCATTGCTATAGGTAAAATCAAGCTTGTTGGATTCATTGCTAAGTTGTCCCCTCAACTCAAGCACATTATTTATTTATTCCAAAAATTATGTACATTTTCATTCTTTATTAAAGATATCAAGTAGAAGGCCAAAGTCATTGAAAAAGAGATTACTGATCTCTCAAATAAACTGACTACCGAGACAAATTCTATTCAGAATTTTTATACCAAGCTACAAACTCTTATGGCTCAGCAGTTAGAAATTTGGAATGAAGAGCACAAAATAAGGATGGATATTATGACTCTTCAGACATTATTTATTCCCCATCTGTCATCAGTACAAGAGCAGATCAACTGAGCTACCCAACTATCCACATAAGTAGAGGGAAGCACTTTAGATGGTTCAATTTCATTGTTAGCTGATATTAATGCTTAGAATTCTTTAATGGAAAGTCTCAAGAGTGCACTTACCAACGCTCTCAACAATGCTCATACTAAGTATAAATCTATTTTTGATCAGTTGCCCCCACCAAATGGTAACTAGTTTTGATGTTTGTCAAAAAGGGGGAGTGTACCGAGTATATACAGAGTATCTGAGTGTATAGATGAATTTGTCAAGGGGAGCATGGAACATCAAGGGCATGCAAATCAAGTTTTGTTCAACATATTGATAAGGGGAGTATGTATTCAAAGTATGTATTTGAATGAATGTATATATTGTCATTTCAGTCACATTTTTTAAGTATATAGATTTTGTGTTATGACTTTGAAAGGAGTTTTGTCAAACATACCAAACTAATGTCAAAAGCGGAGATTGTTACTATTTACTAAGTTGTCATTAGTTTTATGCTCAAAGTCATCCTATATACCCTAGTTGGTTAATACTATAGAAAGATTCAGTTGGTAAGCACTAAGGGTGTCGGTTAGAGAAGAAAGGCTAGTCACTAAGATGATATATACCGAGCTGTCTACCGAGTAAATTTCCTATGTCCACCAAGTAGCAAAGAAGGTACACCTAGTTAATCTGAACCAAGTGGAAATGTGTTACCAGATTCAATGAACCTAGACACATATGTGGAAACATGTTACAAGATTCGAGAATAGGGAACCATTATTTCATAGGGAATTGCACTTAAAGATTTTGTATGATTTTGAGGAAGTTTATCCAATGAAATAATTTCTATGTTTATTCATTCGATAAAACATGTTTGTATAATCGATGTATGAACAAGATCACTACCTTAGAGATCTATATACAGAGCGATTTGAGTATCAAAAAAAAAAAAAAAAAGATGGTGAGTTGAAGATAAAAATCTCGTGAAAAGATATGATGTGATGATTGAACAAAGGTATTCAGAGGTCACCATGAAGATTTTTTGAAAATAGTTTAAGGGACAGAGAATACAAAAGAGGTCTCCGAGTTGATCTATCAATTATCAAGGTATGCTATGAGCATGGTAAATTCATATTGAGCATATAAAGTCTGCTATAACATTTCAGATGTAAAGTTGCAGATATTTTGTAAAAGATTTTGATTGAATTATTTTGAGTTGTGTTAGAAACCTTTAACAGGGTAAAAGACTCTAACAAGGTCTATAAATTGTAAAGCCTTTAACGAGGTACAGAATTTTGTAAAAGTATTTGTAAAAATCCTTTAGCAAGGTAGATCTAAAGATCTTGATACTCCTAATAGGGTAGGCTATCAGAAATAGCTAAACATGTAGCTCTAACCGAGCAACCTTTATTATTGCAGTAGTGAAGTTGTGGGTGCCATCTCCACCACAGTTTTTCTCTCTAACCAAGAGTTTCTGCATAACCAAAATCTTTGTGTTATGGAGTGAAATGTGTATGGATGTAATTTCTATGATTGTGTTTTAGCATTATATATTATGAGATCAACTATATACAGTTTATGTTTATCAGTAAGATTGTTTTTAAAGAAATTTTTTGAATTACTGATTCACCCCTCCCCTCTCAGTACATTAGCTTTCATTGTTGGACCTAACAATGGTGTCGTATGACCCCTTAGGACACCATATACTTCAAGACTATATGGTGTTATGGGTCGTATGGTGTCCTATGACACCTTAGGACACCATATGACCCCTTAGGATACCATTTGGTGTTGTTATGTGTCGTATGGTTTCCTATGAGCCCTTAGGTGTCATTAGGGTTTATTTTATGTCCTAAGCGGTTGTATTGTGTCCTAATGGGTCATATAGTGTCCTATGACCCCTTAGGACACTGTATGACGTTGTTAGGGGTCATATTATGTCCTAAGGGGTCATATTGTGTCTTATGACCCCTTAGGACACCACATGGTGTCGTTATGGGTCGTATGTTGTTCTAAGGGGTCATATGTGATAGTTCTTATCCTAAGTGTTTAGTATAGATGCCAAGCTAATAAGATGAGAGGGGGGGGTGAATCATACAAACTTAATCTTCCATAAAAACAACAGAACCTCGATAACCTTATCAAAAAAATTGTAAAGCATGCAAACTCATGAACAGATAAGATCACAAAACATATAACACCAGATTTAACATGGAAACCCAAATAGGGAAAAACCACTATGGGATTTTTGAACCACTAAGAAATATACTCTTCTAGAGTATGCTCGGTTAAAAGCAAATCCTGTTAAAGATTATAAAACACATTGCTAGATGTGACCCGGTTAAGGGATTTACCTTAGATCTGTTAGGATCTTCACCTTGTTAGAAGTGACCTTGTCAAAGGATTTCAAACACTCAATCAGAATGTCACCTTGCTAGAGGATTTACAAATAAGACTGTTAAGTCCACTTGGTTAAGAGATTTTCTATCACTTTACAAAATAATAGTAATAAAATCTATTTGCAAATTCACATCTAAAATGCTAAAGTAGATTCTTATTTGCTCAATACAATCTAGTCATAGGACTTATCTTGTCCCTCTGCTGGGCTCTATACTCTGTTTCTCAAACATGTCTTCAAGCTTCAGTGCTTGGTAAATACTGTGTAGCATCCCTGTGCTTACACTTGCCCGCATACATTGTTTATCAACAGTTCCTTATTTATAAACAATTTGCCAACCGCTTAATCTCCTTGATCACATTTCCCATGATCAATCATAGCCATCAGATCTTCAAACTTGACTAGGTTCAATGCATCCTTCGATCTGAAAAACATTTTACCCTACCTTGGAACTTGCATATATTTCTTGGAACTTGTGCTAGGGTATTGTGGTTCAATTTGAGTTGTAGATCTTCTTGCCAATTTTCCTTTGCCATAGATTCTTTAACAAACTTGATTCACGGCATGCCAATCATTTAATTAGATCCAACTCATCAGCTTCCTTCATTAAATAATGCTTTTATTCATTCAATGCATTTTGTTATTACTCGGTTGCAACTCAGTGAATACTAAACTTCACTTGGTAGATATTTTTCCTTCATTAACCAATAGCAATAACCTTAGGGTTTACCGACTAGGTTCCTTAGGGTTTATCGACTAGGTTCTTTGCTCAGTAACATAGCATAGTATTAACCTTACAAACAATAGCCTATGTAGGATATCAAAACAATCTAAACATCATGATCTCATCATTGTCTAGCTTGGTAATAGTTTCCCATTGAATAACTTATTCCTCCCCTTATTCATCATATTCTTTCTGTGTCTTTTACCGACATCTTAATTCTCTTCAAAACATACTTCTCAAGATATGGCAACATCATTCTAAATTAGAAAATCAATTTCTTGACATCAATGACAAAATAATAATATTAAGATAGTAAACATCCTTAATTAGTTATATCCATAATCATCAACAACCTTCTCAATATCCTTATTGAAATGCCAACAATCTCTCATTGTAATTGGAATGCCAACAATGTCCCTTTGTCTGTTATAATGCCAACAATATGGTGTTCTATGACCCCTTAGAACACCATTTTTATGTTGTTATGGGTCTTATGGTCTCCTTAGGGGTCATATGGTGTGCTATGACCCCTTAGGACACCATATAGTTTCATCATGTGTCGTATGGTTTCCTAAGGGGTCATATGGTGTTCTATGACCCGTTAGGACACCATATGGTGTCATTAAGGTTCGTATGGTGTTCTAAGGGGTCATATGGTGTCCTATGACCCTTTATAACACCATATGACCCCTTAGGTATCGTTAGGCATCATTTTGTGTTGTTAGGGCTCATATTGTGTCCTAAGGGATCATATGGTGTCTCATGACACCATATGACCCCTTAGGACACCATATCATGTCGTTATAGGTCTTCTTGTGTTCTAAGGGGTCATATGGTGTTCTAAGGGGAAATATGGTTTTATATGACCCCTTAGGATATGATATGATGCCTTAGGACACCATATGGTGTCGTAAAGGGTCGTATGGTGTTCTAAGGGGTCATATGGTGTTCTATGGGGTCATATGGTTTTGTATGACCCCTTGGGACACTATATAACATCATTAGGGGTCATATTGTGTCTTATGACCCCTTAAGACACCACATGGTGGCATTATGGGTCGTATGGTCTTCTAAGGGGTCATATGGTGTTATATGACCCTCTACGACATCATATTATGTTGTTCTAGGTCGTATGGTCTCCTAAGGAGTCATATAGTGTCCTGTGACCCCTTAGGACACCATATGACCCCTTAGGAAACCATATGGTGTCATTATACATTGTATGGTGTCCTAAGGGGTCATATGGTGTTATATGAGCCCTTAGGACACCATATGATCCCTTAGGACACCATATAGTGTCGTTAGCTGTTGTATGAAGTGCTAAGGGGTCATATGGTGTCCTATGACCCCTTAGCACACAATATGACCCCTTAGTACACCATACACTATCCTTAGGGGTCATATGGTGTCTTATGACCCTTTAGGACATAATATGACCCCTTAGGTGTTGTTAGGGGTCATATTATGTCCTAACAGGTTATATGGTGTCCTACAACCCCTTAGGACACCATATGGTGTCGTTAGGGGTTGTATGGTGTGCTAAGGGGTCATATTCTATTTAAAAGGTTCCTAGAACATCATATAACCCCTTAGGACACCATATGACCCCTTAGGTATCATTAGGGGTCATATTATGTCCTAAGGAGTCATATGGTGTCTGATAACACCATATAACCCCTCAAGACACCATATCATGTGGTTATGGGCCTTCTTGTGTTCTGAGGGGTCATATGGTGTTATATGACCCGTTAGGATACCATATGACCCCTTATGAAACCATATGGTGTTGTAAAGAGTGGTATGGTGTCGCAAGGGGTCGTATGGTGTCCTCAGGGGTCATATGGTGTCCTATAACCCCTTAGGAGACTATATGACGTTGTTAGGGGTCATATTATGTCCTAAGGGGTAATATTGTGTTTATGGCCCTTTAAGACACCATATGGTCTTGTTATGGGTCGTATGGTGTTCTAAGGGGTCATATGGTGTTCTATTACCCTCTAAGACACCATATTATGTTATTATGGGTTGTATAGTCCTCTAAGGGGTCATATGGTGTCCTATGACCCCTTAGGACACCATATGACTCATTAGGACACCATATGGTGTCATTAGGGGTCATATGGTGTGCTAAGGGGTCAAATGGTGTCCTATGACCCCTTAAGACACCACACGGTGTTGTTATGGGTTGTATGGTGTTATAAGGGGTCATATGTTGTTCTATGACCCTCTAAGACACCATATTATGTTGTTATGAGTTGTATGGTCCTATGATACCTTAGGACACCATATAGTGTCATTATGCATTTTATGGTGTCCTAAGGGGTCATATGGTATTCTATGACCCCTTAGGACACCATATGACTCCTTAGTTCACCATATGGTGTCATTAGGGGTCATATGGTGTGCTAAGGGGTCAAATGGTGTCCTACGACCCCTTAGAACACCATATGACCCCTTAGGTATTGTTAGGTGTCATTTTGTGTCGTTAGGGGTCATATGGTGTCCTACGACCCCTTAGAACACCATATGACCCCTTAGGTATCATTAGGTGTCATTTTGTGTTGTTAGGGGTCATATGGTGTCCTATAACCCATTTGGATACAATATGACCCCTTAAGACACCATATAGTGTCGTTAGGGGTCATATGGTGTCCTATGACCCCTTACGACACAATATGACCCCCTAGGTGTTGTTAGGGGTCATATTGTGTCCTAATGGGTCATATGGTGTCCTACGACCCCTTAGGACACCATATGGTGTTGTTAGGGGTTGTATGGTATGCTAAGGGGTTATATTGTGTCCTAAAGGTTCCTAGGACATCATATAACCCCTTAGAACACCATATGAACCCTTCGGTATTATTAGGGGTCATATTGTGTCCTAAGGGGTCATATGGTGTCTCCTGACACCATATGACCCCTTAGGACACCATATCATGTTGTTATGGGTCTTCTTGTGTTATAAGGGGTCATTTGGTGTTATATGACCCCTTAGGATACGATTTGACCCCTTAGGTGTTTTTTAGGGGTCATATTGTGTCCTAACGGGTTATATGGTGCCCGATGACCCCTTAAGACACCATATGGTGTCATTAGGGGTTTTATGGTGTGCTAAGGGGTCATATTGTGTCCTAAAGGTTCCTAAGACATCATATAACCCCTTAGGACCCCATATGACCCCTTAGGACACCATATTGTGTCATTATGGGTCTTCTTGTGTCCTAAGGGGTCATATGGTTTTATATGACCCCTTAGGATACCATATGACCCCTTCAGATACCATATGACACCATAGGACACCATATGGTGTCGTAAAGGGTGGTATGATGTCATATGGTGTCCTAAGGGGTCATATGGTGTCCTATGGCCCATTGGGACACTATATGATGTCATTAGGGGTCATATTATGTCCTAAGGGGTAATATTGTGTCTTATGACCCCTTAAGACACTAGATGGCGTCGTTATGGGTTGTATGGTGTTCTAAGGGCTCATATGACATTCTATCACCCTCTAGGACACCATATTATGTTGTTATGGGTCATATGGTCTCCTAAGGGGTCATATGGTCTCCTATGACCCCTTAGGACACCATATAGTATCAGTATGCATCGTATGGTGTCCTAAAGGCTGATATGGTATTCTATGACCCCTTAGGATACCATATGGTGTAATTAGGGGTTGTATGGTGTGCTAAGGGGTCATATGGTGTCTTATGACCCCTTAGAACACCATATGACTCCTTAGGTATCGTTAGGTGTCATTTTGTGTTGTTACAGGTCATATAGTCTCCTATGAACCCTTAGGACATAATATGACCCCTTAAGACACCATATAGTGTCGTTAGAGCTCATATGGTGTCCTATGACCCCTTAGGACACATTGTGACCCCTTAGGTGTTGTTAGGGGTTATATTGTGTCCTAACGGGTCATATTGTGTCCTACAACCCCTTAGGACACCATATGGTGTCATTAGGGGTTGTATGGTGTGCTAAGGGGTCATATCATGTCCTAATGGTTCCTAGGACATCATATGACCCCTTAAGATACCATATGACCCCTTAGGTATCATTAGGGGTCATATGGTGTCTCCGGACACCATATGACCCCTAAGGACACCATATCATGTCATTATGGGTCTTCTTATGTTATAAGGGGTCATATGGTATTATATGACCCCTTAGGACACCATATGGTGTTGTAAGGGATTGTATGGTGTTATAAGAGGTCATATGGTGTTATATGACCCCTTATGACACTATATGACCCCTTAGGTGTCATCATGGGTCGTATTGTGTCCTAATTGGTCATATGACATTCTTTGACCCCTTAAGACACCATATGACCCCTTGGGACACTATATGGTGCTATGGGTCATATGGTGTCCTAAGGGGTCATATGGTGTCCTATGACCCCTTAGGACACCATATGACCTTTAGGATGCCACATTGTGTCATTAGGGGTTGTATGGTGTCCTAAGGGGTCATTTGGTGTCTTATGACCCCTTAGGACACCATATGGTGTCATTAGGGGTCTTATTATGTCTTAAGGGGTCATATGGTGTTTTATGACCCCTTATGACACCATATGACCCCTTAGGAGACCATATGGTGTTGTTAGGGGTCATATTGTGTCCTAAGGGGTCATATTATGTTCTATGACCCCTCAGGACACGATATAACCCCTTAGGAGACCATATATACTAATTTTGAAATAAGGAGAGATATAAGGGTGAAGAGAGATGAAGAACTAAAGAGAGGGAAATGAACTAAAGGACAAGGACATAAATAGAGATATAGATATTAAGGAGTATGAAGTGAGAGGGAGAAAAACTAAAGGACAAGGATGGATAGAAAGAGGCAGACATATCTAGATATTGAAAAGGAGAGAGGAAGATAGAGATAAAAAATGAGGATAAAGGGAGAGGGAGGTGAATATAAATAGAGAAAGAGAGAGGTAAAGAGAAAGATAAATATATGAAGAGATGGAGAAAATGGATAGAGAGGGGTAAAGAGAGAGATAAAAAAAGAAAGAGATAGAGAGATATAAAGGAAAAGGTATATCGATAGATATAGACATATAGATAGTGCAAGAGAGTGAGAAAGAGAGATAAAGATTATAGATAGGGATAGATAGAGAGGGAGAGAGAAAAAGAGGAAGATATAGAGATATATAAAGGAACTATAGAGAAGGATGTGGGGAGAGAGAAAAAGATATATAAAGATGGAGTAAATAAAGAGATAAAAGTAGAGAAAGGGAAAGATACTTCAAGAGGGCGATAGAGGAAGAAACATAGAAGTAGATTAATTATGTATAGAGGAATATATATAAAGATAGAGGAACATATAAAAAGAAAGATTGAAAAGGAAAGAGATGGAGATGTGAAGATGGAGATAGAGATAGATATGGATAGAATGTGATAGAGAGATTAAGACAAATGGAGGGAGAGATGGAGTGAATAAGCGAGATTTAGAGATAATCAGATATAAATATACATGAAGATAGATCTATAGAGATATAGAGAGAGAGGGGAAAAGATAGGGAGAGAAAGGAGGTGATAGAGACAAGTAATATATAAGTATAGGTAGGATAAGGTAAAGGAGGGAGATAAATAGAGAGAAGAGAGATTATTAGAGAGAAATATAGAAATAAGGAGTGACAATGATGGAGTGGGAGAGGGAGAGATATGAATAGAAAGATGAAGATATATGAAAAGATGCATGTAACTTGGGAATTTATTTATCTACATGGAATGAGAAAATAAGTGATATAAGTAGATATTAAAGAGATATATAAAATATATTATATAAGTATAGATAGACAAGTGATAGATAAAGGAGGTGATATAAAAAAAAAATGAGACTTTGTATGCAAAATTTGTGAGTATTTAAAGTTTTAAAATTGAAGGACTAACTTCAAATTATTATAATTAATTTATGGTATATAATATCATCAAACTACCTCTTTAATTTGATAAGTCTATGAATTACCTTTCCAACGCCTATAAAAAATCAAAATTTTGATAAGAAACGCAAAAGTTATGCCCATTTTACTAAACTATATTTTTTTTATGTTGATAAAATCGGATATCCAATTTGAAAAGTATGATATCACAATAGTGACATCACAATGGTGACATCATAATAGTGACATCAAAAATCGGATATCCGATTTGGTTTGGTATTACCAAACCAAATTCAAATTTTGCCTGACCCAAACAAAAAGTCAAAGTGGATTTTGGTGTGTTTGGAAAGGTTGAAAATGTATTTGTTTCTCCATTGCCACTTTTTGGCCCCCCATGATCTTGCACATACCTGTTACTTTCCTTTTAGACTAACTTGGGTCTATGAATCTCAATGGTGTTCATCCCAAAATTATATGTAATACCATTCACTTGCACCTAAGGTGTGACTGAGAGTTTTGTCTTACTTGTCACCATACTCTCGATGACTTCACAAAAATGATAATGAATTCACATTAGACACTCATGGAATACCCCAATTAGACATTAGTCAACTTAAGATATGATACAAGGATTGCATACCACAAATCCATTAGCATATCACCTGCTCTAAATCACCACAAAGCCATTAGATATGTTTTGAGATGAAAAAGAAGAGTTAAATGGATTTGGTTCACTTTGCATAATTTCTATGTTTAAGTAATTTAATTTGGTATATTATACTAAAACATGATTTCATAAATAACATTTCAACTTCTATATAGCTAGTTCTATAGCCCAATTTTTTTGCCTGTGAAGAAAGATCATGTCAGACAATATCAACGGACAAAAAAATAAGGAGACAATTGCTAGATTGTGGTCTAACTTGAAAAGAAAAGGTGATGAAAAATGTTATTGTCCTTGCAAAATTTGTAAGGGGTTAAAGGCTAGAAGACTTCTAATCAACACAACTAAGAAACATTGTAGGTTGCACGGTCACATTGAAGGTGGACATGATTATCATCCATTGGTAAGTTTTTAACTATATCATTTTAACAATTTATATACATAAGAAATCACTTGATGATGAGATCATGATCATGGTTTATTTATGTTTATCAATTTTATATAGGTCAAGCACCTTGGACCACATGATATGGATCAACACAACCTGAAGAATATGGTTTTTGAAGTGGAGGAACATGAGGTGTGAATGTTGAAGCTGAAGGTAATGATCCCATGGAAGATGATGATCATAAGCCACAAAATGCATTTGAAGATGATGGTACAAATGCATTGATCCATGACACATTTAGTACTAGCGTAGCTGATCATGATGATGAAGATGACCTTGATGTTTTTCATGATGTCCCTCTACTTGAGAAGGCATCTAAGGCCCTTTACAAAGGCTCCCAGACAACTCTTCTCTCTATTGTATTGTTGTTGGTGAACTTGAAGGTTATGAATGGTTTATCCAACATAAAAATCTCACATATGTTAAGGTATGTCATATGTGTCATTATAGTTAACAAATGGTGAATCATGTACCATTAATATTCTTTATATTAACAAATTATATTTTTTTGCTGTAGATTGATAGGTGAGTTTTTGTTACCACCACCAAATATTCTACCTCACTCATACCGAGAATTATCTGCCATTATGAAAGCTATTGGAATGGAGTATCAAGCAATAGATGCTTGTCCCAATGATCATATTATATATCACAAAAAACATTAATTTCAAACTGAATTCCTTGAATGTCATATCAGTAGATATTGAATAGATCAAATAACAAAAAGGGTTCCTCGCAAGGTTCTTCATTATATTCTCATTATTCCACGTATGCAATGATTATTCAAGTGCACTAGCTTGGCATAATTTATGGATTACTATGCACGCAATAGAAGTCGAGATGGCATTATTCAAATGCCTGCGGATGGTTCAATATTTATGGACATAGAGGAAAAGTGGCCACACTTAGGAGAACCTTGTAATCTCAGGCTTTTATTGGCAGTGGACGGTGTCAATCCATTTGGAGAGCTGAGATCTGTTTACTCGGCGTGGCCTATTTTTGTTCTCAACAATAACATTCCTCCATGGATGTCAATAAAGAGGAAGCACATAATGTTGGAAATGATTGTTCTAGGTATTTTATCATTTAATAGTTGTCTACATTTAATTATAAATATTGCAGTAAAATGGTCATAATAATTATGTAATGTTTTTGTTCATTCGATTGGGTAAGTACCAAGTTAAAGATATGAATGTATATATTGAGCCTCTTATCGACGAGTTGCTAGAGTTGTGGAATTGTGTCACTATGTATGACGTCTCTAGACCAATAGGACAAAGACAATTTCAATTCCATGTGATGTTTGTATGGACAATACACAATGCTCCAGGGCAAACACATTTTTGTGGTATGTTATAGTGTTAAAGTTGCACATGATAATTATACTTAAAAAAATTAACATATTTAATCCAATTATACATTATCTTGTAGGTCTGCAAACAAAGGGAAAATTTGCATGTCTAGTTTGTGGTCCAAAGATGAAATCTCATCATTCAAAAAGTTTAGGAAAGCAGGTGTTTGATGAGTATAGGCACTTTCTCCACAAAAATCATAAGTATCGAAATACTGAAAAATATCTTTTCAATGGGAAAGAAGAGATTACATCAAAGCCATGAAGAATGGCACCTCACCTATGAAAGTTGGAATATAATAGAATTAATTGTCAAGGTAATGCCATTCCATCTATTGGTTTATGTCATAAAACATATTTTCTATTGTGTTTTGTTTATTGATGATGTGATTGATGATCATGAAGGTCGTTAAGGCATAAATGACCACCTTCCTAAGGGACTAAAAAGTTATCCCCAATAATTTAGTAGGTTGCCTTACTACGAGCAGTTACAAATTGTGCATTTGTTTGATACTATGCATATTGGAAAGAATATAATAGAGACATTATGGAAAATATTGGATGGAAGGCATGACAAAGAAAAAATTGTCAAAATTTATAGTGGCATTCAGGAATCCAATCATGAAATGAAAAATGTCATTCAACCAAATAGCCATGGAGACTAGATTAATATAAGTGACCTTCCTTGGTTATTAATGGACCAGCAAAGAAATGCTATAAAAGAAGTCATACGAAAAATTCGATTTCCCACAGGATTTGTTGTGAACATAGACAATCTCATATCAAAGAAAAGTGAATTTGGGCTAGGGATGAAAATGCATGATTGGAATACCTTCATTAAGGTAATTCATGCTCTTGTGTTTTTTCTATATATTTGTATACTGTGCATGTACTTTTTATTTTATTATGTTAGAAAAAAAGGAAAAGATAATTTAATAATTCTTGGAGTACGTTCTACCTCTATCTCTCCCAAACGACTTCGACAATAATGTCAAGCAAGTCATATATGATCTTAGAAAATACATGAGGCAAGTAGTGATATTTGTTTAGTTTGTTGTATAGATACTATATTTTTAGATTATTTTTACTTGTTATGTAATGTATTTTTTTGCATCTTGGATATCTTGTAGGTGGTTGTCATGTAGAGAAATTCATAAAGAAGATATAAAATATTGGAAGATAAAAATTCCCCATCTAATGTGTAAAATACAAAAGTGTCTACCTTTAGTTTTTTTCAATGCACAAGAACACTACCTCATACACCAAGTTGAGGAGATTGAACTGTGTGGCCCTGTACACACTAGGTCAATGTGGATGGTTGAGAGGCAGTTGAAATTTTTGAAGGCTTTGGTTCGACAAAGAGCACATCTTGAGGGTCCTATGGTGGAGGGATATATGGTATACCAAACTATGGTGTACATTTCTGAATATCTTCCTAAGTTTACAACAAAGATCCACATGGATCGCATTTCGGATCCCAACCCCATTAACAAATTTGAATGAGAGTACTTGATGGGGAAAGGTAGATTGAGGAAAGTGAGAGATAATTATAAGATGTTATTGTAGTTAATTAATTCTTAATCTTAAAAATAAATCAGTTGTAAGATGCCTATTTATTTTTTGTACAGTTGGTCGAGAGTGGGATGCACTACATTTGTATATTGCAAACAATCTTGATTGGATGATGGTATGGATTGAATTTTGTCAACATTCTGCTCGCACATTAACATGGGAAGGTGTGGCTTCATTGGTTAAAGAATCTCATCGTAGTGGAGATTCCAATGTTACGCAAAGGGAAATTGATTTAGCATATGGTTTAAGAGATAAATAGGTACGCATAAATTTATTAATCACCCATATGTTTATCAACTCACAATGAAATAATTTTTACATATTTGACATATCGCAGATCAAACACCACAACGCTATGTGCTACAATGATCATAAATTTTGCATCAAAAAGTTGGATGACATGAAGAAAACTTGTGATTCTGGGATAACTGTAGTCTTTGAGGTGACAAATATTTCATCAAGAAATGATATACATCCTCAAGAGTCTCAAAATCAATACTATGGCATTTTGGATGATATACTTGAGTGTGACTTTAATTCCTTCAAATTAGTTTTGTTCGTCGTCAAATGGTACAGGCTACGATTGAATAAAAATGATCCTGATAGAACTGCTATTGAACATGATAATGGTTTTACAATGGTTAATACAAGGTCATTTTAATTAGTTGGGGATGAGCCCTATTTTCTTCCAAGCCAATTTGAGCAGGTATTTTACTCAGAGATTCCACATAAACCGGGTTGGTCATTTGTTGTTAGACATGATCCAAGAGGAAGGCCAATAAAGTATAATGAGATGGAAGAAAAAGATATCAAAGAAGTAGAAGATGATGTAGATGATGATCCCGATCGACAGTTACTCAATGATGATTAAGAAGAAGAAGCTGATGATGATGATGATGATGATGATGATGATGATGATGATGATGATGATGATGGTGATGGTGATGGTGATGGTGATGGTGGTGATGACAATGATGAAGACAACGATGGTGGTGGTGTTAGTGGTGGTGGTGGTGGTGGTGGTGGTGATGATGATGATGATGGTGATGATGATGATGATGATGATGATGGTCATGATGATGAATGAAATGTATGAGGTATGCGATTAGTATATTATCTATTTAATATTGTTTTCTTGATAGAAATTTATTTTGACTTATATGGTTACATAATTAATTCATTATATTTTGAATTCTAATGCCATTACATAATTAATTCATGATGCACCTTTTAATGTTTTTAGTTCATGTTCCATGACCTCTAGCAGGTCCTTATAGTAGAACTATGCCACCCCAAGGAGATGGAGATAGGGAGAGTGACTATTTATGTGACATTTTTTAAACTTTGTGTTTATTTATAGAATTTGGATTATTTATTAGCTATGCGATGGATGTTGATTTAAAATACATATGTGATGGATTACATGTTTATGATGATACATGTGACTTTTTTGAACTTTGTGTTTATTTATAGAATGTGGATTGTTTATTACCCATGTGATGGATGGTGATTTATGATACATATGTGATGGATTAACAAATATAATGCTTCTGATGCTCAATTGATGGTGTTGATTTCATGTATATATTTTATGTGATGTTGTCACCCTTGGTGGGAACATGTCATTGACTACAGACATTGTCAACCCTTTAGTTGAGGATCTGCATAGTCTACATAGGTAAAGGTAAGGAATTAAGAAATTTACAATGATTATGATGACATCATCTTTTTTTTAATTTAATACTCTTTTTGTCTACAAAGTTCATGTTGTTCATGTTGTGTACTATGTAATTTTTAGCTAGCATAAGATAATTGAATTACATGTGCAGGAACTTGAACCTCTTTGATGAGGATCCTGCACAGTCTAATGGATTGATAGGTATAAGTCAATACACCCTATAGAAATAGTTTATTTTTAAAAAATTACTTGGAAAACAAACTTCCTCAGTTTTTCATACCTCGACATTAGCAGCAAATCTAATACAATTATCAACACTTGAGGCCCCAGTTTGACTTATTCAAATTTTAATCTCAATATCAACTTTAGGGCCGAATTCTTCATCAACATTACCCTCATTTGCAAAATATCTCTCTCATTACCAACTAACTCTCTCATTTGATGGAGTGTAGGTACCACCAAATAGGTATTTGTCAAATGTGTCTTCCTCAAGTGAGGGAAATGCAAGAATAGAAAATGAAAGTGAGACATGTAGTAGGTCTACAATAGGGAGATCAACTAGAGGTCAAAAGATTAGAAGAAAATTCAATAAACACATGAAATTTTTCCTTGCTCAAAGGAGGTCATGTTATTATGATGATGAGACAAAAGGCAACATTGAGGTGCCATTGAGGTACAAACATCTACAGAAACAATGGGTACCCAAGGAACTTCCTCCAATAAACACCAATTTTTGTGTTAACGAAATAGGATATTTCGCATAGCACCTTCGTCATTACATGGTTTGGGTCTATTTTCCATGGACAACATAAAGGTCTATTACAAAAAAGTTTACTGATTGATGTAGTTTATCAAACCTTGTTAGAATTACAATAATTGGATGCAGGTTGTTCGATATAAAAAAAGTATGCATAGGTATGCATTGTCAGGAAATTATATACAACAGAAAGATAATGATCAAAGTAAACGAGTGGTTGTATACATTGATGGAAGGCCAAAAGCAATAGGGAACATTGTAGGTTTTATAAATAGTACGCGACCGGGGTCAACTAATAAACAACCCAATTGCATATTTGAGGCACGCAAGGGAAATCATGTATTCGTATGTGCAATAAAATCAATAAGTGCAAGGGAGGAGTTGCTAATCAATTGCAATTTGAATCGTATAGATACAAACAAATTTACTATCATGGGGGTGATACATACTATATACCATTTAAATTAACCAACCTCCAATTAATGACTCCAATATACCATTTTATTATGAAGTTTTTTTGCCAAGTCTATTGGTTTAATTTCGCTAACATTTTTATATTTTTTCTTTGTCACAGGGTGACATGGATCCATCACATAGCACAGATAGGGATGTAGTTCGTGACACTTCTACTGAGAAGGTAAACCTCATTGTAATTGTACAAATTAGATAGAAGCAAACTATTACATTATTATGTTCTTTTTTTTAGTGTTTTAGACTAATTTTGTAATTGTTAATGATATTCTTGTCACAAACAGATGTTCGGGGAAAGAGAAAGGGAGTTACAGTACCTGAGAACCTCTCTAGGGATGTGGACTCAACATTATTAAGCGATGATGACCCCATAAATTCCACAAACCCTATGGAATTGATAAAAAAGTCTATTAGAAAAATTAGTAGAGAGATTGTTTCTTTAACATCCGTGGAGCCTCAAACTGATGAGATATGAGAGAGGGTGCAAAAATTGATTCGGACAACAAAAAACTTGCAAGTAGTAATGAAATATTTAATTATAACAAAAGTTCAATAATGATTTATATTTTATACTATTTTATGTTATTAACTAAAATATGTACGTGTTGTTTTTACATCAATTTATGCATCCTCATGAAAATGGTGGCCATGATCAGGGTGTTGCAAGTAGTTCAGGTGATGACAATTTTCTTGGCTAATCACTTTGAGTACCCAAAATATATCATACTTGATACTATCAATGTTCATAATAAAGGTTCATCCTTGTTTACAATTCTTGCACTTTTCATATATTTAATGTATTATTCTTTAGGTGTTGTCAATGTTCCTTTGCAAATATTGTCGACGCTTCGTCAGAGGTTAGCCCCACCTGTATTGCCAACTGCAATATCGGCAACATGTAATATGCAGACATCCTCTACGGAATGTCATATTGGCCCACCCACTATTGGTAGATCCCTCTTTTTCTATATCTTCTGTTATGTGTTTATTTCCCTTCAAGCGATCTTTCTTGGGAGCATTTCATACTGGATTCATTTTCTGTAGTAGGAGATGCACATGAGGATGTGCCAGAGGCAACTACTACTGATAACATACCATCATTTCCTGGATCTTCTCGTATTGCTAGTACAGAAATGTTGCAGGCTACATTGGTAGTGAGAGATGAAGAAATGATTCCCTTAAAGATACAGAAGGTTCCAGGTACTTTAAAATTATTATTATATATAGTCTAATTGTAATTTACTTTCTGATCACTCATTTTCGACTAATGATCCCATGAATTTTTTGTAGGAAATGATATTTTTTTATAAAAATCTTAATGACATTGCATTGCAAATATTTGGGCCCAACATATGTAAAAGGTGGAACATCATATGTGAACTAACCCTAATCCACTATTTTGATTTCATATCATTGCTAAAATAGTTTTCCTTTGATCCATTTCTTGAACTATAATAAATGTAGCTTTATCTCATTTCGGAATCTAATAGGTTTGTTTTTTCTTTAAAAGTTGGAATGACCAAGAAAAAAGGTTAAAAGACGAATTGACAAACCGCATGGTTGAGTGGTTTGGAAATGACACCTTTGACAAAACCAAGCTCCTTGAAAAAGTTGGCACATATCTAAAGTATGTGAGGGACCAATACAGGACCCATTTAGAGATTAACGTAAAGTATGAGCATCCCTCCGTGATTCTAGAGGGAGTGGAAGGACCCAATTTTGGATGCCAAGAAGAGAATTGAAAGGAAAAAAGGAAATACACCACCAGATGCCTAAATAAGGTATGGGATACTATTAAGAATGTAATTATGTACTAATTAATTACTCTTTATATTTATATAATCTAACATTTTGCAAATTTTTCATAGACTGAGTGACACATCAAAGGCAACCAAGGCAAGACAAGAAAATAATGGGCAACACAAACTCAGCTCTGGTGGTTATATGAAACTTGTCACACAAATTGTAAGTATTTGTAAATGAAATATCACATCAAAATATTTATAAATTGAAAACGATTTTTTTTATCAAACAATGCAAGTAAAATTCACGATACCAAGAAAAAATACAAGGCTTGGAATTCAATAGACCGCCCATGGAAGATGACAAGAGAATTGCCTACCAGTAAGGCTATACAACTATGGCTGATTGGCTATGAGAATTGAGTGGGAAAACGCAAGATTTTGGTGCATCCATTACAGAGGTAAATAAGCTAAATGGAAATTATTTCAAATTGAATACTTTACTTGCAATAATCTAATTGATGTTGAGTTCCAACATAAAGTGACTATATTTTTTTTAAATAAGAAAGCAATGATAACAATGTGCATGACATTGGAATACAGTCTGCTAATCGTGAAACACCACTTGCACATGAAGGTCTGGATGTGCATCCCAGTAGTGGAGGTATTCATTTTCTATTAAAATTTATTTATGTAATTATTAATACAATTAAACATCTTAATTTGTAATTAGAGTAGTAATTAGTGTAACATTTTTTGTTAATATTTTAGAGGATGTAGTCGGTGGTGACCAAGTGTGGTATGATCTAGGTGCACAACATCAAGAATGTGATGTTCCCCAATCAAGTAAAGAGGACCATTGTTATTCCTTTAAACAAATTTAATTCCAATTGGTGTTTAGCATTAATATAACCTTTATTATTTCAACTCCAGAGGATCTAGAGGTTGTTCAGCATGTTGAGGTTGACACTAGACAAAATGATGTGGCCCCATCAGGTAAAGATCGCAACGGTTATGTTATCTATATTAATGAAATACTTGTAACAATAATAAAAAATGTTTTGAATTTAACCCATTTCTTTGTTATTGTAGAGGACCCCCCTTCGCTTCAGTGTCCTCGTCCTCAGTATAGGACTAGGCATATATTGAGAACAACTGAAGAGGGGGGAAATGATGAAGAAAATGATGTTCCACTTAGTCTTTTCATAGCTTCAATGAAAAAAATAAAAAAAAAATGATTGTAATCTACCTTATTTGATAATGATGGATTTTTATGTGTTAATGAATGTAATTATGTTCTAATGAATGGTTATGAATGATATGTGTTAATTAATATTGATGAATGTTGTGTGTTAATTAATGTTAATCAATGTTATGTGTTAATGAATGTTATGTGATATTAATGAATGCATGTTATATTTTATTAATGGTAGGAAAAATGAATGAATGAATGTTAGATGTTAACAAGGAATTTAGAGTGATGTTAGGGGGGGTGGGGGAGGGGCCAAATGAGCTTCCACCTTCATGTGGTTGGCCCTGTTAATTAGAGAATATTAAACTACCCTTGAAATCAAGCGAAGCTAAATAAGATAACACACTTTTCAATATTTCATTATGTTGCACAGTTAATCTTATTGAATAATGTATATTGAATCTTAATTGCAGGATCCAATAGAGTCAACACGAACAACAACACCACAAGTTGTTGGGTATAATGAACTCACATATTGTCTTGTATGTACACTAATAGTATGAGTTGCTTCTAGTGTTGATATCCATGGTAGGACTATTAAGTTCTGATACTAAATGTAAATTACTGATGCCAATAGCTAACAAGATGAGAGGGGGGGTGAATCATACAAACTTAATCTTCCATAAAATCAACAGATTCAACCTCGGTAACATATACTTCAGCAATATAACCAAAAAACTGCTAAACATGCAAACTCATAAACACATAATCATCATAACACATATAACACCAGATTTAACATGGAAACCCAAATAGGGAAAAACCATTGTGGGATTTCGGACCCACTAAGAAATATACTCTTCTAGAGTATGCTTGGTTAAAAGCAAATCTTGTTAAAGATTACAAACACATTGCTAGATGTGACCTGGTTAAGGGATTTCCCTTAGATCTGTTAGGATCTTCACTTTGTTAAAAGTGACCTTGTTAAAGGATTTCAAACACTCATTTAGAATGTTACCTTGCTAGAGGGTTTACAAATAAGACTGTTAAGTCCACTCATTTAAGAGATTTTCTGTCACTTACAAAATAATAGTAATAAAAATATACTACAACTTCACATCTAATATGCTAAAGAAGATTCTATTTTGCTCAAAACAATCTAGTCATAGGACTTATCTTGTCTCTCTACTGGGCTTCCTACTCTGTTATTCAAACAAGTCTTCAAGCTTCTGTGCTCGGTAATCACTATGTAGCATCCCTGTGCTTACACTTGCCCACATACATTGTTTATCAATAATTCCTTATTTATAAACAATTTGCTAACCGCTTAATCTCCTTGATCACATTTCCCATGATCAATCTTAGCCATCAGATCTTCACATTTGACTAGGTTCAATGCATCCTTCGATCTGAAAAACGTGTTACATTGCCTTGGGACTTACATTCCTTTCTTGGAACTTGCACAAGGTTATTGCAGTTCAATCTGAGATGTAGATCTTCCTGCCAATCTTCCATTGCCATAGATCCTTAACAAACTTCATGCATGGCATACCAATCATTTATACATCTCCAGCTCATCATTGTCTTTCATTAAATAATGCTTTTATCCATCCAATGCGCTCTGTCATAACTCGGTTGCAACTCGGTAAATACTAAACTTTACTTGGTAGACATTCCACCTTCATTAACCGATATCAATAACCTTAGGGTTTACCGACTAGGTTCCTTAGTGTTTACCGACTAGGTTCTTTGCTCAGTGACATAGTAGAGTATTAACCTTACAATCAACAACATATGTAGGATATCAAAACAATCTAAACATCATGATCTCATCATTGTCTAGCTTGGTAATAGTTGCCCATTGAATAACTTATTTCTCCCCTTTCTTATCACATTCTTTCTATGTCACTTACTGACCACTTAATACTCATCAAAACATGCTTCTTAAGATATGGCAACATCATACTGAATCAGAAAATCAATTTCTTGACATCAATGACAAAATAATTTTATAAAGATAGTTATCATCCTTTTTTAGCTATATCAATAATCTCCAACAACCTTCTCAATATCCTTAATGAATATCAACAATCTCTCTTTCTACTGAAAATGCCAACAATGGGACTGCAAAAGTTAAGAATATGCCTCGTCCTTGTCAGTTTTTTTATTACTTGACATTTTCTTTAGTATTTTTAAATTTTCCTTATCATTTAAGTCTAACCACTTTTATATGGAATTTATTGTTCTAGTTTTTATTACTTGACTCCATGGTTGCTCTGTGTGAGGATTATTATGACTATATGCTGCTCTTACTTGGTGATTCATTTGGACTATTATTTAGGCAATCTCCTTATCATTGTTGTATGATCTGCATAGTTGCTATCTTATATTTGTCAACCAATCTTAGATTTTACCTCAATGATAATGTATTTTCTTGCTATTTGTATTCCCCATAATTTGAGTCTTTCTCATACTATTTTTTATATGCTTTCTCGTCATTTAGACTAATGCATAAAGTTTTATCATAAGCTAGACAGTCTCTCATTGTTGAAAAGAAAACCTTTGAATAGTAGCGTACTATTTTACCATCTTACAACAAGATAGCTCCCATGACATCCTTAGTAGCATTTGTGTAAGCTTCAATGAGAAACAAAGAATTAGGTAAGGTCAATATTGGAGCATTGTGATGCAAAGCATGAAAATTATATTGTCAAACGTAATTGACAACATTCAGAGCATGATTCTGCTAGCCTATTGGTCGAACCTGCTTTAACAACTACTCCGTTAGAACTAATGATTCAACCCTCTTCTTAAATAAATGAAAAATTGAATTGATCTGGCCAGCATTGCATTCTTATGAGTATGCCTTTAACTGCTAAGTATTTAATATGTTTTAAGAATGCCTACTCCATGGGTATTTTATATGTACACTTTCCTCATGTATACCTTGTGCTTGCACCATGTTTGTCATGTGTCTGGCATATGTGTTTTATATCATATGTGTATTTGTGTTACTTCATGAATGAGATGTTTTTAGATGTCTATTCCATAAATACCTCTCTTGTATGCTTCATGATCGATGTGTCTTCAACATGTCCACTCCATGAGAACCTTTCTCATATATGCTTGTACCTTATGTGTATTTATGTATTACTTCATGGTTTACATGTATGATTTATGCCTTGCATATATTCATATGTATGGTTTGTGCTTTACATATCTCCTTCATGCCTTGCATATATTCATGTATGATGCTTCTTTTCTTACATGTATCCATTATCTTATGCCTTATGTGTACACTTCACATCTTATGGTATTTATGTATACTTTATGCTATGTGTATGTGTTGGCATATGATGAACTGACATGTTGATATAATGATAACGTACGTTGTCATTGATGTCAATAAGTGTAAGTGAACCAGTATGAAAATTGAAAGAATTTGGTGAACCGGTATGAAGAAATGCAGTGAACCGGTGTCAGGATTTCACTAAGTGTGATTATTGGTTGGCAGACTCAGCTCTAGGGTTTCCGGTTTGGCAATCCACCTTGTGCGATGCAACCAATGACATTCTATGATGAGTTAGCTAAGAGATAAGGATGAGATCGAGGTGCCATGTTAGCTTTTTGCACATGAAGGATTTCCTTGAGGATCTTGCATTAGACGATTGAGTGCATTAAAAGTCTACCTCGGGAATGAACATTCTTCTTGGCAGTATGAGAAGAAAGTGTGATGAGTTACTGATTCCCATGTGTGGTGAAGAATGGATGATGTAAATTGTCTTGTGATCTATTTAAAATTGTATTGCTCTACGCAAAGTGTTTGGACGGTCAGGATTGGACTGCTTGTATTGTAAACCTAAGATGCTTAGGGTATAGGGTTTATGCAACTGACCTAATTGGTGTCTATATGTTCGATGGTGTTTGTTATTGTAAGTTGTTGGCAAATGTTATGTGTGTATCCGAGTGATGAGATACTTGCCAGAATAGTAAGAGAAAACCTCTAGAGTGTGATTGCATAAGTAGAGGAACTAAAAAGGATTTGCCTTGGCATATAATGTTGTTATCAGATCAAAGTTTTTACCTATTGTCTTCTAACCATTTCAATAATTGTAAAATCCTATTACCAGGTAGCTTTAATAGGCTTACTATAAATCCTCTAACTAGGTGACTCAAGTTTATTGAGTTCTTTAAATCCTCTAGCAAGGTAACCTTTAGCAGGGTATATAGTCATCCATTAACTGGGTGATCTTTAACTGGATCGGTTCCTAGCATAACCTTAATGTAAAGTCTTTAATGGGACTAGGCTCCTAACATGGTAAGCTTCAAAAGAATTCAAAAACAAGCTTGTGGGTATTCATCCCCACCGTGGTTTTTCCCATTTGGGTTTCCACATGAAAAATCTGTGTATCATGTGTTGTGCATTTTTCATGTGATGATTAAGGGTTCTTTGTTTGAGTGATTATGCATACAAAGTTATTAGGTTATGTTATTAATGTTATACCACATGCATATGTTTATTAGTGAAGTTGTTATCATATTGAATGTATTTGAAGTGTTCAGACTTATCAGTTTATGTTGTCTAAAGTCTTACTGTGTTTAACCAATGTTGCCATGGTTAAGTTCAGTAATGAAGACAACCAATTGGTATTGCTTTAACTTGATAAGTTATTGAGATAATTTTTATCTATATTGATTCACCCCCCCCCCCTCTTAGTACTAGTTAGGGTATCTATTGTTCATCATTATTCATCAATTGGTATCAGAGAAACTCCAAGTCCTTGGTGATATAAGCTTAACCACTTGAGGCAAAAGATCCTGCCTTAATGATGAAGAGGGAAGGTCCTAAGTTCAATAGAGATAACTTCAAAATATGGAAGGATAGAATGAAGATCTATATCAAGAGTTTGGGTTCTCAACATAGGAGCTATGTTGAGAATGCCTATGTGATTCCCACCGGCACTCTAACTGATGATCAAAAGAGAGAGATTCAAGAAAATAGGCAAGTCATGGAAGCTCTTATTAGCATTTTGTCTGATATTGAGTTCATTGATGTACAAGATAAGGACACTCGTAAAGATGTATGGGACACATTGGAAACTATTTACGGTGGTGATGAACATGTAAAGCAAGCTAAGGAAGAGAGCCTTAAAGGAAAATTTGAAGACATGAGGATGGTTGAAGGTGAGACCATTCAACAATATGGCATAAGAATCAAGACTATTGTTGGAGATATCAAGAGCACTCGTGGAATGATTGATGATGCCACCATTGTCAGTAAAGTCTTAAGATCATTGTTACCAGTCTATGCAATTAGAGTTGCTGCTATCCAGGAGATAAGGTCTATTGACAAAACCAAGGTATCCTTAGACTCTATCATTACAAAGTTAATTGCATATGACTTGAATAGCTATGATGGCAGTGTTCAAAAGATTGAGTCAACTTTTAGAGCATCTGTTGCACCAACTAGAAAAGGAAATGAAGTATGTACCAGTTATGAATCCATACAAAGAAGAGGTATGGATGATAAATAAATTCTAATGGAGTTTGAAGCTCTTCTTGCCAAGAGACTTCCAAAAGGTATTAGAAAATGCAGAGGTAAGCTTCCTTTGAAATGTTTTTCCTGCAATAAGATAGGACATATAGTTGTTGACTGTCCTAACAATGACAATAAGGATAAATCAGAGAGGCTTCAAAAGTATAAAGGAGGAAATAGAAAAAAATGTCTTGGTCCAGTTGATGAAGGTGTTACTGATGAAGAATCTGAGGATGAAGAAAATGAAGACACTATTTGTAGCTATAAAGGAAGAAGTGACTGACAAGAAAGAGCTTGTCTCTCGCATTAACAACTCTAATGAGTGGATAATTGGTAGTGGTTGTTCTCACCACTTGACTGGCGATAGGAGAAAGTTTCTATCTATAGAAGAATATGATGGAGGTGTTGTCAGATTTGGCAATGATGCACCATGTTTGGTGAAAGGTAAAGGATCCATCTCATTGAATGGTAAGAGAAGTGCAGATGATGTCTACTGGGTAGAAGGTCTTAAGCATAACCTGTTAAGTGTTGCTCAGCTAATGATAAAGGACTCATTCTAGAGTTCAAAGGTGGAGTCTGCAGTATAACTGGAAAGAGTGGTGAACTTATTGCCACTGGTAAGCAGACCAAAGGTAACATGTTTCAGTTGAATGCCAAGATAAGTTAGTGTCTAATGGCTAAGTTTGATGACAGTTGGATATTGTGTGTATGAAAAGTGGACTTGTATCTGTAAGCACAACACTTCAATTAAGTCATTACATGCATGGTTAGACAGATATAAACATGAATAATAAGACCATAACAAATCGACCCATTGCCTTCTAAAAGATGCAAGTATAAGATTGCTCTTAGATTATTAGCAATACCAGTGACTAGATGACACCAAGATGAAGGATTTAATCTATATGAGCATGATATTAGCTAGATGGATGCAAGATTAATCTAACAAGATCTAAGCAATAAATGAGATGAATGATCTAAATATGTATGCAATATGTCAAATGAACCTAGAGCAAAATCAGCATAATAACAATATATTCTCTAGGATTTTTGAATGAGAGATGAGAGCTTGAATTTATAGAAAATTCAGAAAGAAACCAAAGGATGAGATCAAATGATGATGAGCGGTCAAGATTTTCCAAGAGGAAGCACAATCCAGGTGAATTGATGTGATTGGATGCTTTTCTCAGTTTTAAAGGAAATTGAACTAAAATTAAGATACAATCAAGAAAAACTAATTTATTCTCTATTTCATTCAATTTTAATATTTAATTGTTTTAATTGCTTTCTTTGAGATTATTTTTAATTTGTTTTTTTCAAGATTATCTCCAATTGATTTCTTTTCTCAAATTTTTAATTATTTTTTGTCAATTAATTCCTTTTTTGATTTATTTCCTTTTTTGAAGATTTGATGGAAAATTGATTTATTTAATTAAATATGCTAGGATATTTAATAAAATAAACAAGATAATTGTTTATAATGATCTACTTGGAATTATTTAATTAATTAGATAAATATTTAATTAATATTGAGTGATTAATTTGCCATGTGACATTTGATGATTTTAGAAATTAATTGCGTGCTCAAGATTGATTTAATTGTCTCTGGTTAGGACCTTGGTGATGTTGTTGAGATTAGGGGCTCATGGTTTAGATGACCATTTTTAGGGTATTACATTTGCCCCTCTTTGAATTAATGTGCGAGTAGCGTGTTGGTTCAAAGAATAGTTGATGTCTAGGAGATGCCAATTCTGAACTTGATTGATCACGAACTAGATGAAAAGCAAGGTGTTTAGCTTGATTCAAAGTGATGAAGTTGAATGAAGTCTAATTAAAGAGCTACCATTCCTGAACTTGATTGAACTAGGAACGATAGAAAACAAAAGATACCGAACTTGAAATTGATTGATCAAGAAGCGGATCTTACTAATCTAGAACTTGATTGATCTAGACATAGTGAGTGATGATAAAAATGGATCTTGAACTTGATTGATCAAGATACGATGAGCGAAGATAAACTATCCAGCTTGATCCAAAGCGATGAATACTGAACACCTGCTTAGATTGAGTGTGATCAAAGAAACTCTTTAAACCCTTCATTGAGTTTAAATGAATAACCAGCTTGATGAAAAGTGATGAAAATAATTAACATTAAGAGATTGATTCAGATAAAAGACAAATATCAGCTTGATATGAAGCAATGAAACTGATATGCCCCTAGAGATTGATTTGGTTTAGGTGATTGAGAGATCTCAACTTGATATAAAGCGATGAAGTTGAGATACCCCTAGCGATAAGAATTTGATTGATTTTCTTTAGTTGAAAAATATTTTTGCTCGAGTTTTGATGAAGATTTGAAAATTTTCTCGATATTTGAAGATGTGAGATCATAAGGTCATGAGTATGCCCCCTTGGGAGCAAAATTGAAAGATAATGAGGGTTCATGATGATAGGCAATTTTTAGCGATGATAAGTTGTTTGAGCACAAATTGATTTAGAGGAATTTTTAAAATTTTAGCGAGAAATTGAGTGCAAAGTTGATTTGTAGAAATTAAATTGAGATTCAATGTTGATTGATGAGAAATTGAGTGTATTTGGAAGAAAAAATGAGCATTTGATGAAAAGAGCACTAAGTGGTCCAAAAATTGTGAAATTGACTAGCAAAATGATCTCGAATTTTGATTTCGATCCTGAAAATGGACTGAGGACAACCGATTTACAAGCTCATGATTTGATTTCATCGTACTTGTGTTGATGGATTATGAGATGTTGTTCTATATGCTTTATTCCATATGTATGCATTTCTGATTTAGTATGAATGTATGTAATGCAAATGATTATGGATGTCTATTTTTGTTTCTTTTCATATGCAAATAGATGAATGTGAATAAATGAGGAGAATGAGTAACTAGTAATGCAAATGTTTATTTTTCTTCATGAAATAATATGAATGCAAATAAGTATAAAATGAAATGCTCATGTATGCAGCTAACATCTCAATACACAAGTACTCGATCAGAGAAATGATGAAAAGAGACCACTTAGCTAAGAAATGATGATACTTCAAACTCTCATTCAGAAGATAGAGAAATCATTGTTACTATACCGAAATCACTCGAAATTCATGAGATGCAGAATGAAATGCAAGATGAGATTAAAAACGAGATGCAACCTAAACCTAGTCATTGGATTTTGAAAAGCTTAATTGTCATCATTGAGCATTTTACAATTATAGTAGGCAGAGTAGAGTTCCTTTCTTTTCATGTGCAATATTAATGATCTTGTCTGCAATGACCCTTTTTTTTTCGTTCATATCCTTGGACAGATTTCGCAGGGACCTGAATTGCATGATAAAGAAATTCCCTCAAAATGAACAAAGGAATGATGTGGACCTCCCTATAGCATACAAATAAGAAAAGTCGAGGTATGTGAGGTGATTTCACCTCAATGTGTAGGTACTTATCATAGACACCCATCTAATTTAGATGTTTTTCAGATCATTGGGATCATTCCTACAAGCAGAAAACAAAGAAAATATTATGCCCCCAATCCTTGCTCCTCTTAGTCACAATAGACTTCCTCGAGTTACTCAGAGGGATAATAATCGAAAACCAATATAAAAGACAACACGCAAAGAAAATTTTCATGCATATCTCAAACAATTTAGTGATTGTTTTCAGTAGTCTTGTTTTGCTTGTGTACTCAGTGATAAAACTCTTCAGTAGTTAGGAGACAGGTAACTAACTCGAAGTGGACAACTGGGTATCACTGACAAAAATATGACTTGGTTGATACTGCTTAAAACATGTAACGTATTCTTGTCGATTACCTAAGACTAGGACATTGATTGGTTTCAAGCCATGAGGGTTCCAATGAAATAGGATGTCACAAAAGTGACTAAAATATGTACAAGTGAAAGAAAAATATGCATGAAAGCGGGGATGCCAACATTGCATTGATAGATGGAGCACTTGAGTACAAGAGGCACCTGTTTGCTAGGTTTTCACCTACTTGGCAGAGATTCCTTTTTTTTTACCAAGGTGCCTGTTTACCAGGTTTTCACCAAGGCATTTTCTCTCTTTTTTCCTTTTTTTTCTTTCATTTTCTTTTTCTTCTTCTTTTTTTTTGAATTTCTTTAGGACTTTTTTTTATTTTTAGGATTTTTTCAGGACTTTTTTTGACTTTAATGATTTCTTTAGGACTTTTTCTAATTTTTAGGATTATTTCAAGACTTTTTCGCTATATAAGCTGCTGGAGCAGAGAATATTTAGGTGAAGAATTTCTTCAGATGGATGGTGTTGATTGGTTCACAGAGCTATTCTCCTTTCGATGTTGAGAGTTGATAAGCACCAAAGCCAAAAGCTGCAATAACGTTATAGGGACCCAACCAGTTGGGTTCAAACTTCCCTTTGTTGTCTCGAAACTGTTGATTTTTAGGATTTTCTCTTAGAACTAAGTCACCAACCTGAAATTCTTGGTGTCGAACCTTTTTGTTATATCCTCTTGACATTCTCTTTTGATACACTATGAGATGATCAAACGCCACTTGTCGATGCTCATCTAGCAATTCGAGCTCTTGCAATCTAGATATTCTATAGTCTTCATCAATAACAAGACCTTGCAAGGAAACTCTTAGAGATGGTATTTCTACATCAATAGGTAATACTGCATTGGACCCATACACCAAAGAGAAAGGTGTAGCCCCAGTAGGTGTTCTAATACTTGTTCTATAAGCCCATAATGTAGGATTAAGTTGTAGATGCCAATCCTTCCTAGATTTGTTCACTGTTTTGTGCAAGATAGATAGTAGGTTTTTGTTAGATGCCTCTGCTTGTCCATTACCTTGAGGGTAATATACTAAGGACCAGTGTTGTTTGATTTTAAATTTTTCATAGAGTTCGTCTAGATCTTTGTTCTTGAATTGTCCTCCATTGTCAGTTATAATGGATGAAGGTATACCATACCTACATATGATATAATTAAGAATAAAGAGAGCTACTTGTTTATCGATTGCTTTAATGAGCAGAACTGCTTCTACCCACTTAGTGAAGTACTCATTGGCAGTGATAATAAGTTTGTGTTTGTTAGATGATGCAGAATATATTTCCCCAATTAGATCAAACGCCCATTGTTGAAAGGGCCAGTGTGTCACAAAGGGTAGGAGATCCCTTGCAGGAGAATGGATAAGGTGCCCATGTAGTTGACACTTTTCACAGGTTTTAGAAAATTTAATAGCTTCTTTCTCCATGTTTGGCCAGTAGTAGCCAGCCCTTAGTAGTTTTCATGCTAAAGTTAGACCGTTTGAATGGGATCCACAAACATCTTCATGAACCTCAGATAATGCACATTGGGACTCCTCAGTTTCTAGATATTAAGCAAAGTATTATCTAAACCTTTCCTGAATAGGTCGTTAGCAATGATGACATACCGTGATGCATTTTGGATTAGGTTCCTTTTTTCATTTTGGGAAAGGTTAGTAGGGACAACTTGGTCACACGGGTAAGAGTAAATGTGGCTATGCCAAGATGAGTCATGTCCAATAATAGAACAGACTACCTGGGACTCGAGAGAATCATAGGCAAGGTAATGTAACTCTTCCACCAGGAATTCAAACCAAAAATTAGACTCCTATAGCTATGGTATAGATGCCAAAGTGGCCATTGCATCCGTTGCTCTATTTGTTGTTCTGGGGATCTACTGAAATGATACGAAGGTAATGTATTTCTTGAGATCATCCACCATTCTCTTATAACACCAGTTTCTCATCTCTTGTCTGATATAGGTCATTGATTTGGTTGATGATGAGTTACAAATCTCCATAGATGTGTAATTCAACAATCTTTCATTCAATGACCAGCTTGATCCTATTTACCAAAGCTTCATATTCTATAATGTTGTTCGTGCAAGGGAAGAATCTTGTAAGCTTTTGGAATTGAGTATTTTCGGGGAGTAATAAAAAGTATCCTGACACCAGAACCATGTTGAGTGAAAGACCCATCAAAGAACATATTTTATGATTGTTCCGTAAGGTGCATGATTGATTCATCTGGGAATTCTATATGCAGAGGTTGACTGTCTTCAAGTGGAGCCTCAACAAGTTGGTCTACAATAACTTGTCCTTTGATGGCTTTACATTCCACATATTCAATATCAAATTCTGTAAGGACCATGACCCATTTGGCTAGTCTCCCTGTAAGTGTTACTTTATTGAGAAGATATTTGAGTGGATCAATCTTGGCTACCAGCTTAATGGAGTGTGCTAACATATAGTGCCTTAATTTTTGTGATGCAAAGACCAATGCCAAGCATGCTTTCTCTATTATAGTGTAGTTCATTTCATACGACACCAATGTTCTGCTGATGTAATAGATAGCTCGTTCCTTTTTATTGTCATCTCATTATGCCAAAAGTGCCCCCAGTAAAGTATATGTAGCCGATATGTACAGGATCACTGGCTTACCTTGAATAAGTGGCATTAATATGGGTGGATTAGAAAGATATTCTTTGATTTGTTGTAAATGTCATTCACAATCTTTATCCCAGTTGTATTGAATCCCTTTCCTTAATACCTTGGTAAAGGGTTGAGCTTTGTCAGCTAGCTTAGATATAAAATGCCTTATTGATTGAAGACAACCCTGTAAACTTCTCATTTGACTGATATTCTTGGGTGGAGGCATTTCCATTATAGCTTGGACCTTTTCAGGGTCAACCTCAATTCCTTTTTTTAAAATTATGTAGCCAAGCAATTTTCCCGATGTTACCCCAAATGCACACTTTTTTAGGATTTAACTAGAGCATGAATCTTTCCATTCTATCTAGTATGAGGCCTAGCTATTGAATATGTGTAGATCTCTTCATAGTCTTTACCAAGGTGTCATCAACATAATCTTCCATGTTTTTATGCATCATATCATGGAAGATAGTGGTTACTACTCTTTGGTAAGTTGCTTCTATGTTCTTTAGACCAAACAACATAACATTCCAGCAGAAGGTTCCCCATGCACATGTGAAAGCTGTCATTTTTTGATCTTTGGGTGCTATCTTGATCTGATTGTAACTAGAGAATCCATCCATTAATGAATACATCTAATATCCATCAGTCATATCTACTATCATGTCAATGTTGGGCAATGGAAAATTGTCTTTTGGACATGCTTTGTTGAGATCCCTGAAGTTTGTGCAAACTCTAACAGATTTGTCCTCTTTTGATACAAGTACTATATTTGATATCCATTTTGTGTAGTCTATAACTCTGATAAATCTAGCTTTTAGCAACTTCTCTAGTTCAGCCTTGACTAGTAGTACCACATGGGGATGCATCTTATGGAGTTTTTGCTTGACTAGTTTAACTCCTAGTCTAATAGAGAGGTGATGCATGATGAGATCAGGATCTGGTCCTGGCATATCTAAGTATGTCCATGCAAAGTTGATCTTCTTTTCTAAAAAAAATTGCTGAAATCTGTTAACTCTTCTGCTAATAGTGATTGAGCTAAATGAATGATGTGTGGCATTTCTTGACTCCCAATGTTCACTGGCTGAGTTGGCTTGATCAATATGGAAGATCTCTCCTAAAAATGCCTTGGCAATATATCAAGTATCTCACCTTCAGGTGCCTCAGAAAGGTTTTCACCCTTAGGTACATCCTTTATTTTCTCTTTTTGAGATTCTGACACCGCCACAACATGGTTTTTGCCATTAGATCTTTTATTTTTATTTTTCTTATTTTTGCGACTAAGATACTTGGTATCTATTTCAGTCTTGTTTTCACTTTGTTCACTGGTGGAAGAGTTCATGGGTTCGACTGCATTGAGATAATAGGCTAACATATAGTCATTAGCAAAAGTAGGTACATTCAAGGGTTGGTTATAAAGGGTATAATCAATCAGTTCAGGATGTATTAAGGATAAGATTGGAATAGGCTCAAGGAAGTTCACGGTACTATCATCATGGCCTCAGACCAACCAGTCGAGTTCCAGAAGACTACCTTGTGTATGTGTCTCGAGACTAGGAAGAGTTACGACATGATTATTGAAATTCATGTTAGTATTTATTGGACCTAACCCAATCAACCTACTTCTAGCATCGTCACCTACTTTTGATTGGACTACATACTGTGGTGTAATAGTAACAGGATCAGTAGATAGTATCTCATCATTCATGACAGAGTAGTCATAATGCGTTGTTGAATAGTTGTTGTTATAAATAGAGCTCCTGTCTGAGTCATCAAAGTCATAAGATGAAGTTGCTAACTCATCTTCAAGTGGCTTAGTAAAGGTATATATAGTATTAGCACCCACATCTTTGATGCTGCAAGTTCCTTTGTGGTTTGGTTCATTGATTACTTATATTTGACACACTTGTGGGCATAACTTTGATGGTTTTGTTAATGCTTGTCGTCTGTTCCATTCAACTTCTTCTGGACTGATGACTGGTTCTGTTTCTATAGCCTCTAGTTCTTCTTTTTTAGTTCCATACATGATTTGTCTTATCTCATTAGGAGGGTTGGTAGGTGAAGGAATTGCTTGTGTCCGATCTTTCTCCAGCTGTCATTCATAGTCTTCTTATCTTTTTAGTCTGATTTCTTCTATTTCCTTTTGCATTCTTAGGCGTATTAGCTCTTGTGCATCATCTATGATATCACTAGATTCTTCAAGGGTTTTTGTAGTAGATGTATTTGAGATGTGGTCTGGACCCCATTCATACTCATTTGAATCATTTTTTGAATCATCTACTTGTTGTCTACTAGTATATGTGACTGGAACTTTTAGTGCTGCAAACAAATCTTTGATCCTATATACTTCGTCTCTCATATCCTCTGGGACTTCTACTTCCTATGGTATTATAGTTGATATAACTGGAACTTGATTACCATCTATTTCCTATCTCTGGGTGGGCAATTCTTTGTGTTCATCGTCACACTCTTCCTGAGTTTGGTGAGTATTAATTTCTTGTGTTGTTAAAGGTAGTACCTTTTTCTTCCACTTACATTGATGGTGAGACATGTACTTCTGATCTGATTTCTTTCTTGGATCATATCCTAGTCCAACTTTATCATTGGCAGACTTAGTTTGTAACTAAATAGGTTCAACAATACCTTTTTGGTGTTGTCCTAGAGGACCAGTACCTGAATATCCCATGCGTTGAAGCATCTTATAGCCTGGAGCATATTGTGTCAGGGAAATCTTAGAATTTCATATTTCTTTGTTTGCACTGTCTTCTTTGAAAAGTGATTTGAGAACATCATCCTCTTCTATTTTGCCTGCAAGAGAAGTAGAGGATTGTATAAAGAGACCATCATACATGACTTTTGGAGTTGAAGCTTGTGGCTTCATAGCCTCTGATGGTTTTCCTGACTGTCTTGGTGATGGAGGAAGAGACATTAGTGAGAGTATAGGCTCTATCTTGTAGCCATCTATGCCAGTGTTTATGATTTTCAATTTCTTTTGTAAATCTTTTAGCAAAGATTCTGAACTTTCAGCTATGGAGGCTACTCTATTATGAGGAACAAAAGAATCAACACTCTACGTTAATGCATTGTAGGTATAGCTTGTATCGGCCGAAATAATGACTTCAACTCCATTATAAGGAAATTTCAGGCATTGATGATACGTAGATGGTACTACTTTCATTTCATGAATCCATGTCCTACCCAGTAAGATGTTGTATGAAAGATGAAGATCTAGGACTTGAAAAATGACATCTCTTTCCATAGGTCCTACTCTGATTGGTAATAGTACCAGACCCTTAGAAGTTCTTTCTTCTTCATCATAAGCCTTGATTGTTATCTTCTTTGTTGGATCAATAACATTTTTAGAAAATCCTAGCTATGTCAGTAGATTGTAGGTACAAATATTTAACCTAGAGCCTCCATCTATCAAAACATGTTTAACACGGTGTTTATGGATCATGGCTTCAATGTGTAATGGCTGGTTATGTGGGTGACTCAGTGAGTTATCATCTTCTTCAGATAAAGTGAGGTAATGAGGTGTGGTCAGGTGACCCACCATAGATTGAAACCGATCTACGTCTAAATCTTTAGGGACACTGGTGGTAAGTAGAGCCTTGTCCAGGTTCTCTCTATGAGCATAAGAGATTTTAAGCAGTTCCAAAATGGAGATTTGAGCATTGGTTCTCTTCAATTGTTCGACAATACTATAACCAGGAGAAGACAATGAAGCTAGTTGTTTTGATTTAGCCATGATTGTGTCTGTTTGTCTATTTGGTAGATTTGATGTTTTTTGATCAAAAGTTGAGGAACTAGCTCCTGGGAGAGTAATCTTCCTTTGAGCGCGAGTCACGACATTAGCAGTTTGTGTTTGATTTTGGTGATCTAGGACTATGATCACATTGCAATATTCAGGTTGAATAGATTCTATCATATTGATCACATTATCATTGTTAGTATAGGTATAATTGACCCTAGCTCCTCCCTTGGATTTTGAGGAATCTCCTTGTTCATAAGTGGGTAAAGGATCTTTAAAGGCCTTATGATCAACATTAGTCATGTGATTTCCAACAATGATCTTGCCTGCATCAATGAGATCTTGGATTTCATGTTGGAGTTTCATGCATTTGTTTATGTTATGTCCCTTGTTCTAATGGTAGTCACAGTATTCATTTTCTCTCCACCATTTGGGTCTAATTTTTGGGTCATATGGTCTAGAATTGTCTGGCAATGTTATTAGATTATTCACCAATAAAGTTTTAAAAGCTGATTCATATGATTCATTCAGAGGAGTAAAATCATGCTTAGGCTTTGAAAGCCAAGGTTTTTCTTTAAACCATTCTCTTGTTTTCTTTGGGGGATTCTCTATTGTAGTTTCATCTGCCTTGAGTGCTTGCGTGCCACTGGCCAAGTTAAATATTGTGGATTTTGTTTTTGCTTGGACATTATCCACCACTCCATCATTAATGATGTTCTTGTTGCTATCTTTGCCATATTTCTAGTATTTAGTCTTTTCTTTAGAGCTAGAAACTTGTTGTGTTTCCTTCTAAAGTGAGATATCCCCTTTCTTTATGAGCACATCTTCCATCCGAATAGCATTATCTACCATTTTGTTAAATGATGGGTGTACTTGCATTTGTATACTATATTTCAGTTCTAGGACCAGGTTATTGACAAATATATCCATTTTCTTAGAGTCTGGGATAGGTCGTGGATACCTAGAGAACATCTTTCTCCAACGTTGGAGGAAAGTGAGAAAAGGCTCCCCTGTTTTCTGTCTAGCATTGCAAAGATCTATCATAGTCACAGGATGTTGAATGTTGTATGAGTATTGTTGCAAAAATAGTTGGATTAGTTCTTCAAACATTTTTATCCCTTTGGGTAGACTTGAGAACCATTCCATGGCTTGACCCCCTAAACTCCTTGGGAAAAGGCACATGAGGTGTGTTTGATCATGCATGGACTCCATACAAGCGACACAAAACTCTCTGACATGATCTTGAGGATCTCAGGTACCATCATATTTGTCAAATTTTGGGATCTCAACTCATGAAGGAAATGGAGACATGTAAAGGTTTTTGTCAAATGGGAATGGGCATATTGTGTCCAGAGAATATTGTTTTGGCGTTTTATCTTTGTCTTCTATTCTTGTGATTGCAGTTTGTAATGCTTGCATTTGTTTGTTTATTTTTCCCCATGGTGTCTCTTCCTCTTCTACGATGAGGGCCTCCACATTCTAACCAGTAGGGAGTTTGGCGCCTTGCTTTGCTAATTCTAGGAAATAGTCTTCTTTTTCCCTAGTCATGATGACCTTCATCATTTTACGAAATTCTTTATCATTCTAACATCTATGTACTTCAGCTTCATGAGGTTTAGGAAGCTCAGATTTAGTTGATGAGGAATCATTGTCAGTGGCATGATTTCTGAAATCATCATGAGTGTCTCGTTTACTAGCTTCTCTTTCTTACCTTTCTCTAGACATAGTGGCAGATAGGGGTTGGCCATAGATTAGTAAATTGTAAATTGGTATTTGTGATGACAATTTTTTTTGAAAGGGGTTTTCTTTAAAGAATGGATTGTCATTTGATGAAAAGAGTGTTTCTTTTTCTTTGTATGCTTGGCTGTGAGAGCTTCTGGTTTTAACAGGCATTTGTAACTGACAGGACTGAGAGCAAGATGTATTGCAGAAGTCAAGATCAAATTGTAGCTAGTAGTTCATTTAACATAATGATTGAGAGAAGTAACTAAGATCTGATCTGGTTTCACGAATGATCTATCTTGTGTAAGACGTTATCTAAGTTAACTTAGGTTTGATAAGATGTTTGTTTGAACTAGCTTAAAGATGATCGACAAAATCATGCAATGAAATGATAGAGGTATACTATCAAGGTTGTTTATTCTCAAGAGGATGATAACCAGTTTTAGGCTCACTGTAGACTATTTTGGACAGGTTTGACTATTCTGGACTGGCAAAATCAGAGACTCATATGATAGAATTTATGAGACCATACAATAGTATAACAGCTTTAGGATGATAATACTTATGTTTTGTATGAGTTGTTTCCTAGTACCCTACGACAAATGGGTAGGTCCCAAATGATAAATAATTCTATACAGTTCTATCTCATATGACACGATATTTAGCTTAGAATGACAAACTTCTGGATCTCGTACGATAGAGGATTATCTTTGTGCGACAAATTAGTAGACTCGTACGACGTAGGATATGGTGCAGGAGGATAAATGATCAGGCTCATACGACTGTTAACAGGACAAAGATAAAACATTCTGAGTTTTTCAATGGCTGGGTATGATAACTGAGTATGACCAATTCTGAGATGGACTAATTTTTTACTAGGATAGACTAGTTTGTGACATAGACAAATTTTTGATCACTGAGTTTGTTGATTTGTTTTCTCCAGTTTTAGTATTCTAGTTTTAGTTTGAGGGATGAAAACATAGAAAAAACATAGTATGAATGTTGGTATTTTGGTATGGTTTTGTCATTGATGTCAACACCTACTAAAACACTAGCACTTTGGAGATCCAGTAGCATTCACCAGCAAGCAACTATTGCACAATTATTAGTATATGGTTCATCGACAGGATATAATGATCACCAACACTTGGAATGATATGGAAGACATCTGGTAATGTTGAAGACATCGTATGGACACTTTGTTTTGAAGAATAAATCATTGGTATATTCATATTTACATATTTGCTTTTACCGGCAAATAGGTCCAGGGTTACCTAGGGTTACACCGACAGGTTTATCTTTTCCAGATCAGCATGGCACACTTTGGAGATGATTAATTATTGTTGTAAATGCTTTAAGCCGACATGTTTAATCGGTCATTGCATCAGATATTATATTGTTTGAAAAATGCTTTTATTGTAATATCTTGTAGAGCCGACCTACTAAAATTGGTCTTAGGTTATGGTATAAATGTAAGATCTTAATTATAAGATCAAGTGTGGAATGTGAAGAAGGTATATTGTGAAGAGATATGCGAGATTAAGGAGAGCTATACATGAAGACATCATTCTAAGGTGAAGACAGGGTTTTGTGAAGGCATATCAGCATTACACCGGTACTGAATCCAACATATGAAGATGCTATTTCAAGAAGTACATTCTTATTGGATTTATCCATCCAAATTATAGTCAGTGTGACTCCCATTTGTGTTTGAGCAGTGAGCTCTAGGCACTTGGCCATTCTGCATGTGTAGACCCCATTTATGTACACTTACTATCTGCAGTAGTATCATCTGATTGTGGGTAAGGTTTCCCACCATGGTTTTTCCCCTTACAGGGTTTCCACGTACAAATATTAGTGTTTGTAGACACCTAAAAATGGTCAATGCTTGCGAGGTCATACTTTAACATTTGCGCATTGCCTCATTTTAGGTTTTTGCGTCGCATTAACATTTCTCCTATGTCACGCACTTGGTTTTTATCATTTGCGAACATCGAGTCATTCTTCTACATTCTTCATTCCATCTCGCTTTCAAATTTGGTCTTGTCGACAACACTATCCAATCATGATTTTGATCGATTTTATCCTATCGCATCAATGTGCGTGCTAATTTGTTATCATTTTGGACATCATCAATCCTAATTAGGGTTTTGTCCTCTTATTAATCTTATCATCAATCTTATCATTTTGGACATCGTCAATCCTAATTAGGGTTTTGTCCTCTTATCGATTTGTCATCAATCTTTATCATTTTTCAATCTTGTCATTTTGCGATCGATTTGTCATCAGTCGTTGTCATGTTCGATCTGGTCATTTTGCGATCGATTTGTCATCGATCATGGTCATTTTTAATCTTGTCATCTTGCAATCTATTTATCATCAATCCTTGTCCTCTTGTCAATTTTGTCATTTTGCGATCATTCCGCTATCGATCATTGTCTGTCACAATTATGTCAATTTGGATCAATTTGTCATTGTTCCTCATCAATTGGCGCATTTATCAATCAAATCATTTATCACATTGGTCCTTTGTTAAATCAAAATCATGATCGACATTAATTATCTTCAATCAAGACCTAATTGTCATCCTCGCATTGCTAATTCACCTTCTAGGGTTTTGTGATTTAGTCATTTAACCTTGCTTATCATTTTCTTCCTTTAGGATTAATAAATTACTTATTTATCCTAAGTCTTCTCATTACAATTAAATCTTCATTTAATTGGCTAATTATTCCTTTTTGTGAATTAATTAATAAATGACAAATTATTAATTAATTTACCTAATTTCAAATTCCTAATTTTCATCAATTTCAATTTTCTAATTTTCTTAATTCCTAATTTCAAATTATTCCTATTTCTCTCCTAAATTCATGGAAATGTCATAGAAATTTGTCATAATTTGTCATAATTGACAATCAATCAATTCTTGACATAGAAATTTGTCATAAATTGTCATAAATTCTTGACATAGAATTTGTCATAAATTGTCATAAATCTTTGCATAGCAATTTGTCATAGACATGTCATAATTTTGCTATTCTTGATTTGAATTTCCATTCGAATCACTATCATGCTAATTTGTTCATCTCTCCAATTCTTCTATAAATTGGATGATCTTTATCAATCAAGGCGAATTGGTAATTGATAATCAAGCTATCGAATCTAAGCTTCTAGTACTCTTGATCAAAAATCCCGTCTACTTGCTTTCAATTGTGTGTGCACTTGTAGGTGAGATCCACAACTATTTGGAGAGGAAAGAAGAACAATGGAGCTACATGAAGGAGCATTCAAATCGTGTCTATGGTTTGCATAATTTCTAGTTTTGTATGCTTTGTTTTCATGTCTCTATTGAATGTGTCTTAGGATAGATTCATTGCAATGAGTTTTTGTGATTGAATGATTGAGCTATTATGTTTATCTTGTTTGTGATGATTTCCTATTTCCTAACCTACATTAATTGGTGAACCCGACGTGAACACTAACCTTCTAACCCTTTAACTGTGTTTTGGAGTGCTTTCAAGTTGATTTTGCAGGCCAAAAACCCAAAAACAGGGTTGTGCAGGGTATTTTGGAGACTTCTGCGCCTGTGTAAGACAACTTGCGCCTGTGTTGAGCATTATGCGCTTGTGTAGAGGAAATTCTGTGCTTGTGTCATGGGTTCTGCGCCTGTGTCATGAGTTTTGTGCCTGTGTAAAGTCCAGAACAGAGGTAAAAAAATGCAGTGTTTACTTGAAATTTGTTGTGTTTTTGCATTCTGTTTTCTGTGCTTTGGATTTTGTTACTAATTATCTGTGCAGAATCTTAGCATACTCATGGAAAAGACAATAAATCAAACTACTAACACGCTTTGTGCAGATTCGAAAGTCAAAGAATAAGCGTATTAAACTTCTAACTTGGGTTTTTGCAGGTTGCCTTGGAGAAACAATCAAACTTTGTGTTTGCATTTAATTTTTAGGCACCTAGTGATTTCTAAATAGGTTGGAATGAACATTTGTTTTCTTTGATTGTTGAGTATGACATTGGAGTAGGAGAATATGCTCTCATCCTTCTTAGGGTGATCAGAAATCCAGATCTTCGATACCATGCTTGTGTTGTTGATTGTGTGTCACATTTAGAGGGTCTGCCTTCCCGACCACTTTGCTTTTGCAAGCAAGTGATAATCGTGAGAAGGGGATGACCCAAAGTGAGTACGGCTAGAATTCCTTGGCATTCTAACTTACTATAAAAAAATACCCGATGAGCGAAAGCTTTGAAGGATGTGTTACGTGGGAATTGCAGTTACTTGGGAAGTGATGACCCTTGGACTCTTTCTCATATCAACATCTAAGTAGGGCCTCTTGGTCTAAATCGTGCTTGCACGACTACATTTGTTTGGTATCTTGATGGGCTTAATGTCTCAATCACGCTTGCATGACATCAAGGAGTAATGCTTAACAGAAATCCTTACTAAACACCTTGTTTTTAGAGGCCAAAAACCCTTCTAGTTGCTTGAGAAGGACAAATTCAGATACTTGGAAGAGATACTAAGTTCGCCATGGGGAGATTTCCATGGGGACTGATGCTTGGCTGCCCTGAGAAGTGAGTGCCGTGGAGGGGAGCCCATGGGGTCAAGCATCTATGTATTCTCCTTGAATCCCATAATGAGTCTACCTCTTAAGTACCTAATGACTTTGCCTACCATAAGAAATGTGGAAATGAGCATGATTGTCTTGAGTCTAAGTTGCAATATCTTGTATTCTTTGCTTGTCAAAAGTTGAGTGGCATATCATTTCAAAAAGCAAAACAAGTTGATCCAACATAAGATTAAACACAAGAGACATTCATCCAACAAAGGTCCAACAATCTTCAAAAACTCATCTTCAAGCATGGTTAGCAAACATTGTTCAAAATCTTATCTCAACAAGCATGTCACTTACATTTAGGTTCATCCTAGGTTGCATTTTGCAAAAGTCATTGTCAAGTACCAAGGTTAGGTTTCACCTAAGTCATATTCCTTTGCATATCAATAAGAGTCATCCATTTGCATATGTCCTCTTGCATTAAAGTCATATCATTGTCATACATTGCATACCCTAGGTCTCTTCATTAAGCTTAGGTCATTATCATATCATATTAGGTCATTTGCATAGTAATTGTCCCCTTTGCATATAGTGTCAAAACTAGGTCTTGTCATACTTGAGTAATCCAAATCTTTGATAAACCCTAAGTCATTGTTAGGAGGTCTAGACCTTATCAAACCTTTTCTCTTTATGTCATTATTGTCATTTGGTCAAACCTAGCTTAGTATCCAGGCATATTAGGGGAGACATTGTCATCTTGTCCTTTGTCACTTGGTCCTTTTGTCCTTCGAGGTCTAGACATCATTCCAATTTCCCAAGGGTCCCTCTTTTAGATTTGCATTCTTTCCATAGATTGCATTTTCATCTATTTTAGTTTGCATTTTCATCTATTTTAGTTTGCATTTTCATCTATTTTAGTTTGTCAAAATCTTGAAAAACAACCAAAAACATAGGTTGCATTCTTTCCATAGATTGCATTTTCATCTATTTTAGTTTGCATTTAGTTTCATATCATATATTATCCTTGAAAAATTCCAAAAATATTGCATTTGCATAGTGACATGTCTATTGAAACAAGGTTCCAAGCACCAATGATGCAACAAAGTTTGACATATCAACTGACAATGCAATCACAATTATATCCAACCCAACAACAAGGCAATATTGATCAAACTTATCATGATGATGTAAATGTCCAAATACAAAAACTAGAGGAGAAACTAGCTCAAGAAAATGAGATTTTGGAACAAAGAGTGAAAAACATTGCGAAGAATAGATCACAAATGTCCAAAATGTTTCGAAAACTTCCAGGTCAAAATCCAAATATTGAACCAATTGATGTAAGGTCTCTTATCGAACGATCAGACATGCCAGCTCTCCTCTCCCAAATAGAGATGATGAAACAATTTCAAGAAAAGAGACAACATCAATTTCAACATTATGTGCCTCCACAACAAGAACAAGAAGGTGTTTACTATCAATCTGATTTTCAACCAATACAACCAATGGTTCAACCAATTGTTCAACATATACAACCAATACAACCAATGGTCCAATTTCAACAATATGTCCAACCAACTATACAATGTCCACAAATAGTTCAACCAATGGTGGAATATCAATGTCAACAACAACAACCAAACATTCAAAAACAAAGGTTGCAACACACACCAAGCCAAATTTTGAACATGTCAAACCAATTTGATCAACATCTAGTTCGAAATCAAAACATGACATCAAACCAAGACCAACTCCTTTCCAAACAAGTTCAAATTCCAGATACCACTATGTCAAAACCTCGAAAGAAAGGTGGCTTTATTGCAATGCTCTTAAGGAAATTACCAAGTGAGTTTATTGAGGAAGATCAAGATAATACAACTATGTCTAGCAATGCCTCATCTCCCTGCAAACAAATTGACTCTCCAATGGCATCTATCCCTACACCTCTAGAAGTTTCACAAGAACCTTCTATATTGTCCTCATCAAACAATACACCCAAGGATGAAATTATTCAAGAGCTATCCATAATTGATTGCCAAGATAATCCAATTCATGATGCACATCCTTGTCTTTTATCAGAAATACAAGACCCAATGCCACCATGCACTTTATTGCCATTACCTATTTTAGAGGACCCCATTCGAAGTCCCTCTTCCTCATGTTCAAGCATTGATTCCTTGCCAGAATCCATCACAAATGTTCAAAGTGCATTTCCTTCAGGCCAAAACATTAGTTCCTTGTCAGAATCCCCCATGCATATCCAAAGTCCAACCCCATGTCAAGAGGATAATTTAGAGCATGAAGAAATGAGTCCTAAAGAAGATCAAGATCAAGATCCCAAAACCTTATCATCCCATCCAATTGTTGACCAGGACCCCATGTTCCCAGACACTCACGTTGATTCCCCTATTCTTGTCCATCCTATCCAAAGTCCTATTGACATTCCACTTCCTAAGCAAGATCAAGATGTCCCAGTCCATCCAATCCTGAATGATCCCCTTCCATTCCATGAACACAATGTCCTTTCAAATCCCATTGACATTCCACTTCCTAAACAAGATCAAGATATTCCTTCCATCCTTTATGATGATCCCATTGAAAGTCAAGAGCAAAGCACCTTTAAAGAGGAATCCAATGATCTTCCTCCTTGTCAAGATCAAAGTATCCTTCCAAATTCATTTCCAACACAAGACCCTATCATTCCTTTAAATCCTCCACAAGATCCTTTTGTTCCTCCATCTCCTTGTCTTAATCCAGCATATCCACTCCAAGATCATATTTCTTGTGATGATCCCCTTATTTCTCCCATTCCATCTCTTGAAGAGCCTGTCATTGAACCACGTCCACTACACAATCCTAGTCCTCCTCACAATCCTAATCCCCCTCATGATTCTAACGTGTCAGTGCAAGATGTTCATGAAGCCTCGACATGCATAATGGGTTCTTCCACTTTGGTGCAATCCGATCCATTTCAAGATCTCATTATTTCTCTCATATCATATCCACCTTATAATGGACTCATGTCTTCTTCCCAAAGAAAAGAGTATCCTACAAGTCAAGATATTCATGAAGGCAAAGGAGTAGACCTTCATGAGCAAGAACACCTCCATATCAAAGAATATACTAATGTTCATGGCTACAGAGCTCACACTCAAGGCGTTGGTATCCCTTCAAAGTCAAAATCCAAATGTCCACCTTCCCCATCATTGCTTCCATCCATTCTAGGTCCCTATATCCCTCCATCTCCTATGCAACATCAGCAAAGGCACACATCCTTGAGTAAATTTCATCAATCCAAAAGAAATCCATTTCATTCATATCCATCCATGCATTCCTTTCCTCCTCCAAGCAATTTGGATGCCAAGTATAAAAGTCATAAGTCTAAAAATCCACATGTATTCAAGGATCAACATGTCCAATATAATCGACATGTCAAAACAAAGAAAAATATGATCTATAAAGAAAAAGAAATATCCAAAAGGCCACAAAGGCCCATTGAGCAAAATAAAGCAAAGTCAAAATATATATGGGTTCCTAAATCCCTTGTGCAAGCAATGCACTCCAAGGAACCACAAAAGCATGAAAAATCAAAAACCATGTGGATCCCTAAGCGGCTTCTTGAAGCACAAAAGCCTAAAGAAACATCCAACTTGGCATCCAAAGTGGCTATTCATCCATCCAACCCTCTCAAATTTGTTCCTCCATCACCTTCTTCATCCATTTTGGGCCCTTATGTCCCAAAATCCCAAGCTATTCCGCCATCCAAATCTCAATATCCAAAATACGTCTTTCCTCCATCAATCCATCACCCCTCAAGGTGTGTGCCAATGTCAATCTTGCCAACATTTCCATCCACTCAAGAACAGTTCTTCCAATACCCTATCCATTATCCAATGCATATTTTCCATCCTTCGATCCCTTTGATTCAATCCTTTGCATAAATCTTCGCCTTAGTTTCATCTTATTTTCCATGTCCTTATCCTACCAACGTCTTTAAGCATACTTTTAAAGGTCATGGTCCATTTTTTTTTCAAGGCTAATATCCAAACAAAAAAGACGCTTGAGTCCTTCTTCCATCCCCTATCATGTGTCCATCTTCTATTGAAAAAGTGCAAAAAAAAAAAAAGAGACAAAAAAAAAAAAAAATTGAAAAAAAAAAGTAAAGAAAAATAATTCGTCCACTGGTGAAAACTTGGCAAACAGGCGCCTTGGGCAAGTACCGTGATGAAAACCTGGCAAACAGGCATCATGCGTAATTTATGAACTTCTTGCACAATCACACTTGGGGGCAGTTTTTCTCCTTCATGTCCTATTACCCTTCCTTGTCCTATCATCCCTCATGTTCATTTTCCCTTTCCACATTTGATCTTGACAAGGCTGAGGATTGTCATGAGCATCATGCATCTTGTTTGCAGCTTTTAGTCCATCATAGCTTTTGGTCATTTATCCATTTTCTTATTGCAACTTTCTGCCACTATCCCGTATCCTATCTCGACCTTCAGTCCATGTCCCTTATCCATTCTTGGTCTTGCTTATCCTATCCATATCTTATCACTATCCATACACCTTTTCTGTCTCTTGATCTTGATCTGACATAAGGACACAAAATTTAAACATGGTTTCAAAAACCTCTTGATATGTCCCTCATGCCATGTCACTGCTTTACATTGTCATATCCAGTCTTTTGTCCCATCATGCAATAGCCCTTGAAAATTGCATCCGTATTGTCTCCATGATAAAAGGCCTTTGTCTTCCCTCTATCCACCATCATTTCAGCAAGCCTATTTATTCACCTGTCATATTCCTTGCCTTGCTAGACACTGGGGGCAAAAATCCAAAAAATTTGAAAAATGTCCAGAAATAATCCTAAAAATTGAAAAATGTCCTGAAAAAATTCATAAAAATAAAAAAATGTCCTGAAATAATCCTAAAAATTGAAAAATGTCCTGAAAAAATCTCATAAAAATTGAAAAATGTCCTGAAAAAATTCATAAAAATCAAATAATGTCCTGAAAAAATCCAAAAAAAAAAAATTCAAAAACTGTCCTGAGATAATCCCTAAAAAGTCAAATACAGTCCTAAAAAAAACTTAAAAAAAAATAAAAATTGTAAAACTCCAAAAACAAAAAAAAACATTTTGCAATGCATTATTCCTTTTGTGCATAAGACAAATCATTGAGCATTCATCCAACGACACTCACAATCACACGCTGTGCTTTAATGAAATCATGCTTTAACCAGATGAGCTTTTTCAATCAAAACCAAACATTCAAACTGATCACAATTGTCATATCAATCGAATATCAGTATCAAAATCATTTTCCTTGTTCCTATTATCATGGGTCTTATGCAGGGTGTGGTATACTCGAAACCAGACTATGTCTTGTCTTAGACGGGGTACCGCATATCCTGAAACCAGACAGCATTATCGTCCTATCAGCACTTTCAACTTTTGACAATGAAGATCAAGATGTTTGTCTGATTTGCTTGAATTTGTGTATCTTATCTTTTTATTGATTTATCTTTGGCTTCGATCATGTTCCTATGTTGCTCGATGATGTCACTGAGTGATTTAGAGTGACCGGGATGGCTCATGGTCTTTTTCTTTTTTGATTGTGATTGTCGTTTGTCTGTGATGTGTCTGTCTTTTGCAAAAAGGGTTGCATTTCAGCTCTGGCCTTCAATGCCATGATGCTACGCATCCATTTTGCTACATAAAAAATAAAGGTTCTCACCTACAAAGTGCATTATTGAAAGCAAGTTTTTCTTCGTCTCTAACTCTCCCCTGTCTCATTTCTTCTTACTAACATTTCTTCCGTCAGTCCGGATAGTCAGTTCGGTCTAGTGCTCCGATATCCAAGCACATATGCTGTATCCTGCATTCATTGTTTAGTACATTTGCATTCCATCACATATTACATCAAGCATTTTATCCATTTCATTTCATAAATACATCAAAAATACATAAAAATACATCCATACATCTTCATAAACAAGTACATAAGTCATCCATACATTGCAAAATAACTACAAATCATAACACATTGCATCCCATCATATTGATGCATTTCATATCACATATCATAATAATATCGGAGTACAAAATCGGACTGTCTGTCCTAAGTATGGCCCGCAGGCTGACTACAACATGTCAAACTACATAATGTCCACTGTCTGTCATAAGGAGCACGTGCCTTTGTCACTGGGTGCTCCCTCTATCCTCCTCATCCCTGCCATGTCTCGCAGACGATGTCCCTCCTGGTCCTGGTTGTGGTGGTCTCATAGGTCCACTCACCCCCATGCTGCTCAATGACCTCTGAGAGCGTGACCTGCTCTCTATCCTCGATCGTGCCTGATATGAAGGTGCTCTCCGCTCCAATGGAACTACACTCTCATATATTGTCCTCCAATACAGTCTCTCCTCTCCGGTCTCTACCAGCATCTGTGCCATCTCCCGTGCACTGGCATCCCTAATCGACCCAATGAACTCGGTGACTCTCTGTCTCTCTTGCTGTGCCTGAGCTATTGTTGTATCTCGTTCTGTCCTCAAGCTGGCATTCTGTCTCTCCAATGTTGCAATATAGTCCTGCTGACTCGCTATGGTAGCCCTGCACATCTCCATCTCCTCTATCCTAGCAGTCTCTGACTCTACGGGAATATCCTGCAATGTCTCCTGATCAGCTGAGTCTGGCTCATCATCATCCTCCCCACCATCATCTCCCTCATCCCCATCCCCGTCATCCTCATCATCCTCGTCATCCTCCTCGTCCTCATCATCTCCCTCCTCTCCTGTAAGTGGGAAGTCCTCCTATCTCCTCGGTACTAGAATATCTGGATCTGTCAATGGCACTGGCCATCGTCGTGCAAACCATCTCTCATACTCATCTGTCGTCCCAGTATCCACCACATCTGACCTCCAATCCCACTGTCTCTATTGTAGCTCTACAAAGTCGGCATATGCTATGTGTGGCTGAATCATACTCCCCCATTGACTCGTCTCTCTGTGAGATCGGGCAAAGCATGCAGTCCTCCTAGGTACATCCTGCGTCTCTCCAAACTGTCGTCTAACTCTCTCTAGCAGGTACATCTCAATCACTCTCTGGTGATTCACTGGTCGCCCAATCAGGTACCTCTCCTGTCTACAATAGGGTAGCTCATCACTGTCATCTGACCATCCAGGGCAATCAAGATATGGCCTCCATGTGAACTCTCTCAGTCTGTCTAGCTCATGTCGCCAGTATAATATGTATCCAAATGGACCCTGTCTCAGTGCTCCCCCATAGTAGTACACATATGGTCAGTGTGGTACGACCTGTCTATCTATGATCGGTCGACATATGGCTATGTGCTCAAATGCCCATATGTGTAGCAATGTGACTCCACAGCTCAATGTCTGCACTCCCTGATATACTATCTGATGCAGCTGAAAATACAGCATAGCCAGTACACATGGTCCCCATGCGTACATCATCCCCTCTGTCACCATATGCTCTAGCACTCTTCCCTATCCAATAGGGAATCCATGTCCTCGTCTGTCTCCTGCTAGCAGACATGCTATCACAACTGCTATCACCACACATTGCTGATCATACTCTCATGCCATAGTCTCCCAGCCAATCTCCCTCTCTATGATATCTAGCTCATTTGTGTCGCACTCAAACAATCTGCACAATGCCTCTCTCCCTATCACTGGTTCATACTCTATCATCTCTCCATGAATCAGAATGCGGAGGATATGCCATACATCCTCCAGTGTCACCGTCACCTCTCCAGTTGCCAGATGGAATGAGGAAGTCTCTGAATGCCATCGCTCTGCCAATGCGGTCAACAGTCTTGTGTTTGCTCTAATCTCAGGCATGAATGTGACATAGTATATCCCAAGTCCTGCTAAGGTATCTCTCTCTGTGCTCCTGAGTCTATGTCGTAGCATGAAGCAATCAGGTCGGTTCTCCCGTGTGATCAACGGATACTGTCGACTCTGCATCACAATTGGGGCAAATTTTGTCAGTTTTAGGGTTTGCTACTATGGGTTGCATTTCCTCATTTTCATGTCTAATCAGGGTGTTTTTCATCTAATTTGACTTATCCTATCCTTGTCCCCCCTTTCCGGATCATTTGCATGTTATTTTGACCAAAATTAGGGTTTTCCATGCACTCTTGCGCCTGTGTCAAGGAACCTGCACCTGTGTCAGGTAACCTGCGCTTGTGTCTACCTACACAAGTGCAAAAGACCCTACACAAGCGCAGGATTCGCCCTACACAAGCGTAGAAGTCCTTTTCTGCATCCCCTATGGGCCCCGCAATGTCCCGCAAGCCATCAAAAGTCATGAAATTGAAAACATGGGTTTTTGAGATCCATACCGCTGCTCCTACATCGTCCGGTCGTCTGAATGTGCGTACACGTTCTCCAAGGTGATCCGCCATTGGAATGTTCGCCATCTCTCTGCAAGTGTCCTTGTCCAAAGCACCAAATCCTCCTCTTTAGCTAGTGCAAATGAGCAATTTTCCACCTCTTGGTCTCATTTATAGCTCTTTGTCATTGCATAGATGGACGTGCATCTTCTCCATGTTATGTTGGTCGCGGTCTTGTGCACCTTAAATTGCTTGTCCTTCATGCATCCGATCTCTGATTGTCCGTCCGTTCGATCCTATCATTTTTATCGATCAATTGGCCTCTTTTTTGCATGTTTCCAGCCAATTCCTCGAGGGGGCATGCATATATCATTGTTATTGTCTGGGGCATTTTCATATGTCATTGTCAGCATCTGGGGCATTTTCATTATTGTTCTTTGAAACAACGCTTAAAATCGCATTGTCTCAAAGAGGGGCAAAATGTAGACACCTAAAAATGGTCAACGCTTGCGAAGTCATACTTTAACATTTGCGCATTGCCTCATTTTAGGTTTTTGCGTCGCATTAACATTTCTCCTATGTCACGCACTTGGTTTTTATCATTTGCGAGCATCGATTCATTCTTCTACATTCTTCATTCTGTCTCACTTTCAAATTTGGTCTTGTCGACAACACTATCCAATCATGATTTTGATCGATTTTATCCTATCGCATCAATGTGCGTGCTAATTTGTTATCATTTTGGACACCATCAATCCTAATTAGGGTTTTGTCCTCTTATTAATCTTATCATCAATCTTATCATTTTGGACATCGTCAATCCTAATTAGGGTTTTGTCCTCTTATCGATTTGTCATCAATCTTTATCATTTTTCAATCTTGTCATTTTGCGATCGATTTGTCATCGGTCGTTGTCATGTTCGATCTTGTCATTTTATGATCGATTTGTCATCGATCGTGGTCATTTTTAATCTTGTCATCTTGCAATCTATTTATCATCAATCCTTGTCCTCTTGTCAATTTTGTCATTTTGCGATCATTCCGCTATCGATCATTGTCTGTCACAATTATGTCAATTTGGATCAATTTGTCATTGTTCCTCGTCAATTGGCGCATTTATCAATCAAATCATTTATCACATTGGTCCTTTGTTAAATCAAAATCATGATCAACATTAATTATCTTCAATCAAGACCTAATTGTCATCCTCGCATTGCTAATTCACCTTCTAGGGTTTTGTGATTTAGTCATTTAACCTTGCTTATCATTTTCTTCCTTTAGGATTAATAAATTACTTATTTATCCTAAGTCTTCTCATTACAATTAAATCTTCATTTAATTGGCTAATTATTCCTTTTTGTGAATTAATTAATAAATGACAAATTATTAATTAATTTACCTAATTTCAAATTCCTAATTTTCATCAATTTCAATTTTCTAATTTTCTTAATTCCTAATTTCAAATTCCTCCTATTTCTCTCCTAAATTCATGGAAATGACATAGAAATTTGTCATAATTTGTCATAATTGACAATCAATCAATTCTTGACATAGAAATTTGTCATAAATTGTCATAAATTCTTGACATAGAATTTGTCATAAATTGTCATAAATCTTTGCATAGCAATTTGTCATAGACATGTCATAATTTTGCTATTCTTGATTTGAATTTCCATTCAAATCACTATCATGCTAATTTGTTCATCTCTCCAATTCTTCTATAAATTGGATGATCTTTATCAATCAAGGCTAATTGGTAATTGGTAATTGGTAATTGATAATCAGGCTATCGAATCTAAGCTTCTAGTACTCTTGATCAAAAATCCCATCTACTTGCTTTCAATTGTGTGTGCACTTGTAGGTGAGATCCACAACTATTTGGAGAAGAAAGAAGAACAATGGAGCCGCATGAAGGAGCATTCAAATCGTGTCTATGGTTTGCATAATTTCTAGTTTTGTATGCTTTGTTTTCATGTCTCTATTGAATGTGTCTTAGGATAGATTCATTGCAATGAGTTTTTGTGATTGAATGATTGAGCTATTATGTTTATCTTGTTTGAGCTATTGATTTATCCATCCAAATTATAGTCAGTGTGACTCCCATTTGTGTTTGAGCAGTGAGCTCTAGGCACTTGGCCTTTCTACATGTGTAGACTCCATTTATGTACACTTACTATCTGCAGTAGTATCATCTGATTGTGGTTAAGGTTTCCCACCATGGTTTTTCCCCTTATAGGGTTTCCACGTACAAATATTAGTTTTATATGTTGTGGATGACTTTGTGTTTATATTTCATGCATTAATCTTTACCGGTATAGCAATTAACTGTTAACATTGTCTACCGGCACACTTAACTGGTTTATCGGTATTAAGCATTAAGTTGGTTAAGCTATTTTGGTTTGAATTTATTTGACAACTTATTCACCCCCCCCTCTTAGTTGTCTCTAGGACCTAACAATTGGTATTAGAGCCAAGTCCTCTTTTGCAGAAGTTTAACAACTTGAGGAGATCCAATGGATACTAATTATTTCAAGAAGGACAGTCCTAAACTTGATGGAACCAACTACGGGATATGGAAGATCAAAATGGAAACACATCTGAATTGCATTGGAAAGGACATCTGGGATGTTACAAAGAATGGTTATATTGCTGCTACTCCAGGTCAACCTGCTCCACCTAACTTAACAAAAGATGAAGAAAATGATTGCAAAGCAAGACAAGCACTTTTGAGTGCATTATCAGATTAGCAACTCATGGGACTATCATATAGGTCTACTACTAAAGCTATTTGGGATCATCTGGAAACACTAAATGAAGGAGATTCTACAGTCAAAATTGCAAAACTTGAAAGCTTCTGAGTCAGGTATGAACATCTGAAAATGGAAGAAGATGAAAGGATTTCTGCTTTTATGGAAAGAGTAAATGAAATTGTTTTGGGTATTAAATGTTGTGGTGGAACCTTAAGTGAGGATGAAATTATTTCAAAAGTTTTAAGAGGATTGCCACCAGCATACAAAATGAAGTTTACTGCTATAAATGAATTAAGAACAATGCCTAATACATCAGTAACTAGGGATACACTAATTGGAAAACTTTCAGCTTTTGAAATTGAGGAATTTGGTCCTGTTGCTACTATAAAGATAGATTTGGCCTTTAAAGCATCAACATTATCCACTCCATCATTTGACAAATCAGATTGGAAAGCCTTTTATGCAAGAGAACTTGAAGAAATTGTAGCACTATTTGTGAGGAAATTGCCTAAAGGTCTAGTTGGGAGTAAGTATGAAGGTAAAGCACCTTTTAAATGTTTTAATTGAAATAAGATTGGTCACATGGCTTCAAGATGCCTTGATAGACATGCTAGACTAATAGAAGAAGCTAGAAGGACATACAAGCCTAATCCTGAATATCAGAGATACAGATTTAAGAAGAACAAAGACAAATCTTGTTACATTGCTAATGAAGGTGTGATTGATGATTCCAAAGAGGATCCGGTAGACAATGGATGGGTTTTTGTTGCTATAACAAAAGATCAACCGACACCTACTACTCAACCAGTAGAACAAGCCCTAGCAGCTAAAATTGAAGTAAAGGATGAATGGATCATTGACTCAGGATGCTCACATCATATAACAGGAGACAAAGGTAAATTCTTGAACTTTCAAGAATACAATGGAGGTTTAGTAAGATTTGGAGATGACAAAGCCTGTTCAATCAAAGGTAAGGGTACAATATCTCTTGATGGTAAGTGTACGTTAGGAAATAGGAAATCATCACAAGCATTATAAACATTAATCAATTAGCTCAATCACGAAAGCACTCATTGCAATGATCTATCCTAAACAACACTCAATAGAGACAAAATAAAAACATTCAAAACTATCAAATTAAGCAAACCATAAGTATGATTTGAATGCTCCTTCATGCGGCTCCATTGTTCTTCTTTCCTCTTCAAATGGTTTGGTTGTGGATCTCACCTACAAGTGCACACACATAATTGAAAGCAAGTAGACAAGATTTTTGATCAAGAGTACTAGAAGCATAAATTCGATAGTCTGATTACCAATTAGCTTTGATTGATGAAGATCATCCAATTTATAGAAGAATCGGAGAGATGACAAGATTAGCATGATTCAATTCAAATGGAAATTGCAAATCAATTATGTCAATTATGACAAATTATGCACTTTCTATGCAAAATTTGTTGATTGATAATTTATGACAAATTATGACTTCTATGTCAAAATTGATTGATTGTCAATTATGACAAATTGACATGTCATTTCCATGAATTTAGGAGAGAAATAGGAGAGAATTGAAATTGGGAATTAGAAAATTAGGAAATTAGGGAATGAGGAATTTAGGAATTAAGAAATTGATGAAAATTAGAAATTAGGAATTAGGTAAATTAATTAATAATTTGTCATTTATTAATTAATTCACAAAGAGGAATAATTAGCCAATTAAATGAACATTTAATTGCAATGAGAAAACTTAGGATAAATAAATAATTTATTAATCCTAAAGGGAGAAATGACAAACTAGGTTAAATGATTAAATCATAAAACCCTAGAAGATGAATTAGGTCTTGATGAAAGATAATTGACTCGATCATGATTTGATTTTGGATTGATAAATGACCAATGTGATAAATGATTTGATTGATAAATGCGCCAATTGACGAGGAACAATGACAAATTGATCCAAATTGACACGATTGAGAAAGACAACGATCGATGACAAATTGATCGCAAAATGACAAAATTGACAAGAGGACAAGAATCGATGACAAAATAGATTGCAAAATGACAATATTGAAAATGACCACGATCAATGACAAATTGATCGCAAAATGACAAGATCGAACATGACAACGATTGATGACAAATCGATCGCCAGATGACAAGATTGAAAATGATAAGGATTGATGATAAATCGATCGCCAGATGACAAGATTGACAACAATCGATGACAAATCGATCGCAAGATTGACAAGAGGAAAAAACTCTAATTAGGATTGACGATGTCCAAAATGATGACAAATAAGCACGCACACTGATACAATAGGATAAGATTGATTAAAATCATGACTGGAGATTGTTTGTCGACAAGACCAAATTCGAGAGCGAGATAAAGGAAGAATGTAGAAGAATGACTCGATGTTCGCAAATGATAAAAACCAAGTACGAATCATAGGAGAAATGTTAATGCGACGCAAAAACCTAAAATGAGGCAATGCGCAAATGTTAAAGTATGACTCCGCAAGCGTTGACCATTTTTAGGTGTCTACATTTTGCCCCTCTTTGAGACAATGCGATTTTAAGAGTTGTTTCAAAGAACAATAATGAAAATGCCCCAGATAATAATAATGACATATGCATGCCCCCTCGAGGAATTGGCCAGAAACATGCAGAAAAGAGGCCAATTGATCGATAAAAATGATAGGAGACGATAGGATCGAACGGACTGACAATCGGAGATCGGATGCATGAAGGACAAGGAATTGAAGATGCAAAAGACCGTGACCAACATAAGATGGAGAGGGTGCACGTCCATCTATGCACTGACAAAGATCTATAAATGAGACCAAGAGAGGGAAAATTGCGCATTTGCACTAGCCAAGGAGGAGAATTTGTTGCTCTGGACAAGAACACTTGCAGAGAGATGGCGAACATTCCAATGGCGGATCACTTCGGGGAATGTGTACACACATTCAGACGATCGGATGATGCAGGAGAAGCGGTATGGATCTCAAATACCCATGTTTTCAATTTGATGAAGTTTAATTGCTTGCGGGACATTGCGGGGCCCATAGAAACTGCAAAAATTGACTTTTGCGCCTGTGTAGGGCGCATCTTGCACTTGTGTTAAGTCTTTTGCGCTTGTGTAAGGGTACACAAGTGCAGTTTATGTGACACAGGCGCAGAGTGAAGACACAGGCGCAATTGTGCATTTATTACTCAATTTTGGTTTGAAACTGCATGCAAATGATCTGAAAAGGGGGGATAAGGGTAGGACAGGTCAGATTAGATGAAAAACACCCTGATTAGACATGAAAATGAGGAAATGCAACCCGTAGGAGTAAACCCTAATACTGACAAAATATGCCACAATTTGTGATGTAGAGTCGACAGTATCCGTTGATCACACGGGAAAATTGACCTGACTGCTTCATGCTACGACATAGACTCAGGAGCACAGAGAGAGATACCTTAGCAGGACTTGGGATATACTATGTCACATTCATGCCCAAGATTAGGGAAAACACAAGACTGCTTACCGCATTGGCAGAGCGATGGCATTCAGAGACTTCCTCCTTCCATCTGGTGACTGGAGAGGCGACGGTGACACTGGAGGATGTATGGCGTATCCTTCGCATTCTGATTCATGGGGAGATGATAGAGTATGACCCAGTGACAGGGAGAGATGCATTATGCAGATTGTTTGAGTGCGACGTAGATGATCTGGATATTGTTGAGAGGGAGATTGGCTGGGAGACTATGGCATCAGAGTATGATTGATGGTATGTGGTGATAGCATGTCTACTAGCTGGAGACAGATGATGACATGGATTCCCTATTAGATGGGGAAGAGTGCTAGAGTGGATGGCGACAGAGGGGACAGTGTACGCATGGGGACCATGTGTACTGGCTATGCTCTATTTTCAGCTGCATCAGATAGCATATCAGGGAGTGCAGACATTGAGCTGTGGAGTCACATTACTACAGGTATGGGCATTTGAGCACATAGCAATATGTCAACCGATTATAGATAGACAGGTAGTACCACACCAACCATATGTGTATTGCTATGGGGGAGCATTGAGACAGGGTCCTTTTGGATATATTATATTGGCGACATGAGCTAGACCGACTGAGAGAGTTCATATGGAGGCCATATCGTGATTGCTCAGGATGGTCAGATGATAGTGAGGAGTTACCATATTGCAGACAGGAGAGGTACCTGATTGGGTGACCAGTGAATCGCCAGAGAGTAATTGAGTTGTACCTACCAGAGAGAGTCAGACGATAGTTTGGAGAGAGGCAGGATGTACCCAGGAGGACTGCACACTTTGCCCAATCTCACAGAGAGACGAGTCAGTGGGGGAGTATGATTCAGCCACACACAGCATATGCAGACTTCTCACAGCTACAATAGAGACAATGGGATTGGAGATCAGATGTGGTAGACGCCGGGATGACAGATGAGTATGATAGATGGTTTGCACGATGGCGGCCAGTGCCATTGACAGATCCAGATATTCCAGTACCAAGGCGACAGGAGGACTTCCGACTCACAAGAGAGGAGGAGGGAGATGATGAGGATGAGGAGGATGAGGGCGGGGATGAGGAGGATGACAAGGACGGAGATGAGGATGGGGATGATGAGGACAAAGATGAGGATTGTGGGGATGATGAGGATGAGACAGATGCAGGCGAGCATGAGGCATTACAGGACATACCCCTAGAGCCAGAGACAGCTAGGATAGAGGAGATGGAGATATTCAGGGCTACCATAGTGAGTCAGTAGGATCACATTGAGACTTTAGAGAGACAGCAGGATCAGTTCAGAGTGGAGATAGCTAGACTCACAGCAGCTCGAGATGCAGCGATTGCTCAGGCACAACGAGAGGAACAAAGAGTCACTGAGTATATTGGGTCGATTCGAGATGCCAGTGTACGGGAGCTAGGACAAATGCTGGGAGAGACCGGAGAGGAGATACGCCATTGGAGGACACTATATGAGAGTGCAGTTCCACCAGAGCAGAGAGCACCTTCATATCGGGTACGATCGAGGACAGAGAGCAAGGCACGCTCTCGGAGGTCTAATGAGCTTAAAATATGCTCATAATTTGGATGTTTTGATAAAAATTTTAAATGCCTTTACTTTTGTTATTTCATGGATGTTCAGACTTTGTGAAACCTTTTCGGGATATCCTGTAGCAAGAGACTTTTATATTCTTGCAGCTCTTTGTGATTGACTTGATTGCATTTATTGCTTCGTTGACTCCCTAAAATGACTAGTATATCGTATACAGTTTTTGAATGATGAAGTAAATTTAAAATGTGTGATTAATGAATGGATATCGTGTATGTGCCATACGCCTTTTCTGTTGCCTGTTACCTTTTGTTTCGCAGGTTGTTGAAGAATAATTGAGTCAAGCGCAGCCAATCTCGGCCTTGCAGTAAAGTCCATTTCCTGCACGACTTTGAGGAAGCTCCGGCAAAGACTGTTTGACTGAAATCATGGGAAAAAATTTTAATGACAAAGAGTGGAGTGCTAGATTCTCTCTGGATCGGGTTGAATGCATAAACTCACTTATAAAATTTGTTCCTTGATTCGAGGATATGTTTTACTTCCACGTCTTTCTTTAATGGAGTTTGTTAGTTAGTTGCTCCCCTGTTTTTAAATAAAGCTTCTCCTCCTGTGCGAGAGAGAGGCAAGAGAAGGATAGAATAAGAGTAGTAGATGTCATGTAAGAATCAAGATGATAATGAAATACAGAATCTGTTTAACCAGAAGCAGAGTTTGTTGTTAGTTTCCATATCAACAAAACAATGTATATCATTCTGTTTTTATGAATAAAGTTCAATGAAGTTCTGAGTTTCATATCTGCATAATCAGGAGATGCTTTCTAAGGGGGCCCACTTAGTACGTATTTGTAGCTAGTTAGTTAGTTGTTCTTTCTCATTAAGCTTCAGTTTGCTTTCATCTTTAAAGTTTTTATACAAACTCAGCTTTACATTGCTCCTGCAGCACAAGGAATCCATCACTGTGTCTGTTTCTGCAGCATAAGGCTAGTTCATAGTTTGTGTTTCAGTTGTATTTATTATGGTTTCTGTCATAATCAAATCATAGTTGAGTTAAAAAGCTTTGCATTTCCTTCCTGTAGCATAGGTAGGATTTCTTTTCAGTATGTATTTCCGCTAAGAGTTGACCAAAATAAGTTCCTAGTGCATATATTTTGCTACGCCATTTAAAGTATACGTCCCCTGGTTTGACAAGTAAATGAACGTCTACAGAAAGAGATAATGGTCACCTAATGGAATGCCCAATTCCTAGGAAAGGTTTTTACTGTGATCTTCGTATCCTTTTGTGGGCGCGACCATCATTTTTGGTGCCGCTGCCGGGGATGGCATCTAGCTAGGAGTTTGTCAAAAGTCATTTTTGGCATTAGTTTAGCTTGTTAGTAAAATTTTCTAGATTTTTCAAGCCACCATTCATTATATTGCATGCATAGAAGAAGAAGAGACACACTGGGAAGGTTCATCCCTGAAAATCTATTTATTGAACTACCATTTGATCCAGCTGACAACGAACCTGAGGAAAATCCATTCGCTCTGTTATTCCAGCAACCAAACATGGCAAATAATCAACCCAATAATCCGCCTCCTGCATTTGAGTTTCCTATTGTTCCCCAGGGAGATACTGACAATCTTAAAAACATTCCCTCTTCTTTGCTTCCAAAGTTTTATAGCCTGGTCACAGAGGACCCAGAAACCTTTTTGTTTGAATTTGATGTCCTCTGTCGCAGTTATGACTACAACATAGACACACATAAATTGAAGTTATTCCCTTCCACCTTGAAGGAAGGAGCTCTCAGATGGTTCATGAGTATGGGAAGAGGTGTAGTTGATAGTTGGGAGGTCAAACAGACAAAATTCCTTGAAAAGTATAAGGAATATTGTAAGAGCGCCAGCAAGGGTGATGATATATTCCGAATTTAATAGAAGGAGGATGAAAGTCTGGAAGATTACATTTCTAGATTCTTGTTTGCACTACAGAGGAACTCAAACCATACTCTCAATGAGGACTCTCAAAAACTGCTGTTTCTAAAGGGAATCAGTGATGCTTGTATAGCTGCCCTGGACCTGATAGGAGGAGGTGATATAACCCAGGTGCCTTGGGATGATATAAAGAAAATATGTCTTAACTACTCTCGAGCAATAGTTAAGAAAGGTAGAGGTCATCATGCTACAATAGGGAAGTCTTCTTCTAGTGGATTTTCTCAAATAGAGATAACAAATTTGCTATCTGACTTCAAGCAGGACATCATTAATAATATGGCTATGCAACTGGACACTATGCAAGCTCGAAAGAAACATGAGGAGGCTGACGCAGTTTTGGCCGAGTTTTGTCCATATTGCAAACAAAAGAAGCGTGATTGCAGATGCAAGATGGTGGCTAATTTGGAAGCTAAACAACTACCTACTGACTTTAAGCCAATAGAAGGAGATGATGATCACGTGTTCTTTGTTGCACAAAGGAGACCATGGGCCCAGAGACAAGGTATTCCTCAAGACCCTTTAACTTTTGGTAATTCTTATTCTGGATATAATAATCAATGGCAACATGCATATGGACCACCACCATCCTGGAACCCACCTCAACCAAATTGGCCTAATTATCAGAACCAGCAATGGCAACCCCCTCAAGGAGGATGGCAGCAGCCACAGGGGCAATGGACCCCACCTTCAGGAAATTGGCAGCAAAATTCTCAATGGCGAGGCCCTCAACAATGGCAAAACCAATCCTCTGGATTCCTGCAGCTTCCACAACCGCAACCACAAGCCCTTATGCCACCTCTTGTAGTAACTGCCACAAACCCTGGACCTCTGAAACAAACGCCTATGCCTACCCAGCCAATGACCAATCCCAATAATAAACCTCAGCAGTCTGCGTATCTTGCCGAAGCCAACCAATATCAAGCTTATGCCTTAAACATTAATGACATCCATTTGAGGTCTGGAACTACTTTACCTGCTCCAAAACTGCTTCGGATTACTGAAATATCATATCCTCCCTATGAAGAACCTACTACACCTGTTGTTCCTACGGAGCACATGCCAATAACAAATACCGTTCCTAAGGAGCCTATTCTGCAAAATCAGGATAACCCACCTTTTCCTCAGAGGTTGCAAAGTACTGCATATAAACCCATGGAACAACCCACTTTTGACATTATGGATCAGCTCAAAAATGTGCAGATTCAAATTCCTTTATTTCAGGCTATTAAAGATATTCCTATTTTTGGAAAAGCTATTAAAGAAGTCTGTTTAAAGAAGCCTGGACGAAAGAAAAAGGACCCTCAAATGATTCATGTCTTAGGAAAATTGGCTGATATAATATTTGGAAATGTAGTTATTCCAAAATATATTCACCCTGGAAGTCCTGTAGTATAGATAAATGTAAATGGCTAAGTTGTAAAAAATGTTTTAATTGATTTAGGTGCTGCCATTAATGTCATGGCAAAGCATACTATGGACTCCCTGAATATTTCAAACATTAGGTCTACACCCACAGTCCTCCAGCTTGTAGACAGTTCTACAGTTAAGCCTGATGGAATTGTAGAAGATGTAATTGTCATTCTTGAATCTTGGGAGTACCCTGCTGATTTCACAATATTATCAGTTAAGGCAACTTTAGGAGGGTATCCAGTTATTCTTGGTAGACCATGGTTAGCAACTGCCGATGCTTTTATAGGATGCCGTTCCGGAGATATGACCATTTCTGATGGGCAGTCCACAAAGAAATTGGCTCTGTATCCTCCTGCTAGACCTCAGCCAGATTTGTCCCAACCTGTTTGGCCAGATGTGGGGGAGGAAATTGAAGAAACCAATTCCTTGGCTCAATTAATGATGATTCAAAATGACCCATTCTCACAACTTCAGAGTGAAGATGCCTTATTGTTTCAAATTCTACAAAACAACTTTGATAAAGGTGGTTCATCTGAACCAAATGATACTCATTTACAATATTTCCTGTAGCAATCAGATTCTGAAAATTCACTGCCTAAACTTCCAGTGATTTTTCATAATTTGCTTCCACAAGAGATACAAACATTACCTGTAGACTCTATGAGTGATCTCACGGAACAGATAGAATTGTCTCAAGGTCATTGTTTGAATATCAATAATAAGCTGTCACAGTCTAAACAGACTGACCTATTAAAGATGCTACAAGAACAACATAAAGCTTTTGCATAGGAATATGGGGACATGCAAGGAATAGATCCTCGAGTTTGTACTCATAGGATATATATCAAAGAAGATTGTTCACCAATTAGACAACCTCAAAGAAGAGTAAATCCAGCACTTAGGGAAATAGTTAAAAGTGAACTTCAAAAATTGCTTGATGCTGGCTTTATTTATCCAATCTCTGACAGTCAATGGGTTTCTCCCTTATTTATTGTTCCCAAGAAAGGTGGAAAATGGAGAGTATGTGTCGATTACAGAGAATTGAACAATGCTACTAAAAAAGATCACTTTCCACTACCTTTTGTAGATCAAGTATTAGACTCACTGTCTGGCAAAAGATATTTTTCCTTTTTGGATGGTTACAGTGAATACAATCAGATAAAAATAGCCCCTGAAGATCAAGATAAGACCACTTTTACCTGTCCATGGGGAACATTTGCTTATTCGGTCTTGCCTTTTGGCTTATGCAATGCGCCAGCAACATTTCAAAGAGCAGTAATTAGTATCTTTGCTGATATATCTCATGAATGTATGGAGATTTATATGGATGATTTCACTGCCTATGGAGTCACATTTGAAGAAGCACTGCTAAATTTAGAAAAATTATTGAAAAGATGTAGAGAGCAAAATTTGTCTCTAAACAGTGAGAAGTGTTTTCTAATGATGGAAAAAGGTATTGTTCTAGGTCATCATGTTTCAAAAAATGGAATTCAGGTTGACCCTGCTAAAATTGAAGTAATTCAGAATTTACAAACTCCTGCAAAACAGAAAGATGTCAGAAGTTTTCTTGGTCATGCAGGGTATTATAGAAGGTTTATAAAAGACTTCAGTAAAATTGTCAGTCCACTTTATGCTCTGTTAACAAAGGATTCCCAATTTGAGTGGACAAAGGCCTGTGAAAAATCCTTCCTGCAATTAAAGGACTTGCTTACTAAAGCCCCTGTTCTTCAAGGTCCAAAATGGAATTTGCCTTTTCACATACATGCTGATGCTTCTGACTTTGGCATAGGAGTAGTTCTGAATCAGAAAGAAAATTCAGTTGAACATGCTATTTACTTTATCAGCAAAAACCTTCAAAGTCCTGAGCTCAACTATACTGTCACAGAAAAGGAGTTGCTTGTAGTAGTATATGCTTTGAATAAATTTAGACATTATGTCACAGGTTATCAGATATTCGTCCATACTGACCATGCAACAATCAAATATCTGATGAACAAACTTGTCATTTCTGGTAGGTTGGCATGTTGGCTCCTGTTGTTACAAGAATTTGATATTTCCATAATTGACAAACTAGGGAGAGCTAATGTTGTAGCTGACTTTTTATCAAAAGTCCAATCAGCTACACCTGTTGAATATGAGATCATTGATGATAAGTTCCTAGATGAACACTTGTTTTCCATCACTGCACATATACCCTGGTATGCAGACATTGCTAATTGTCTAGCAGCAAACAGAATACCAGACTACTTTTCTCCAAAAGAAAAGAAGTTGTTAATAGAGAAAAGTTTTAACTTTTCTTGGATTGCAAATAGTTTGTTTTATACTGGAGCTGATCAAGTAATGCGAAAATGTGTAAGAGAAGATGAAACTTATGACATATTGCATGCTTGCCATGATGAACCATGTGGAGGACATTTTGCAGCAAAAAGAACATCAATGAAAGTTCTTACAACAGAATACTACTGGCCAACATTACATAAGGATGTTGTGGCCTATACAAGAAAATGTGACAAATGCCGGCGTATGGGAAGACCAACTAAGTCCGATGAAATGCCATTACATCCATAGATAATAGTCACCCCTTTTGATAAATGGGAGATAGATTTTGTAGGACCAATTGATCCACCATCAAATGGAAAGTCATACATTCTAGTTTGCACGGACTATGTAACAAAATGGGTTGAGGTAACAGCTATGGCTCATGCTCGAGATAACAAAGTTGCTGAGTTTCTGTATGAACAAATTTTCACAAGGTTTGGGGTTCCCAGAGAGCTTGTAACCGATCAAGGAGCTCAGTTTACATCTAATCTCATCACAGCACTAATGAATGAATATAAAATCAAACATAGGAAGTCCAGCCCTTATCACCCTCAAGACAATGGTCAGGCAGAAGTAACAAATAGAGAAATTGAGGTGATCCTCACAAAGACAGTACAGATACACAGAAAAGATTGGAGCAATAGACTTCCTGAAGCAGTTTGGGCTTACAGAACTACATGAAAAACAACAACTGGGTTTACACCTTTTGAGCTGCTTTATGGGAAAACAGCCATGTTACCCATAGAATTTGAACACAAAACTTTGAGGACAACTCTTGAACTCAATATAGACATATCTGAAGCACAGAAGGACCGTCTCCTGTAGCTAAATGCTTTGGACGAAATGAGAAAAGCCGCCTTGCAGCATACAGAAGCAATCCAACAGCAAAGGAAAAAATGGCATGATCAGCACATCAAAACCAGAAAATTTTCTACTGGAGATTGGGCTCTGTTATATTATTTCAGATATCAAAAAAACTAAGGTAAGCTCACAACACGTTGGCTAGGCCCCTATGAAGTTGAAAATGTGTTCGACAATGGAGCTGTACAGCTGGTAACAATAGACCCAGTCCACTTCAAATTGCTAGTGAATGGCCACCGACTCCAGTTATACCACAAACCAGTCTCCAAGGAAGAATTCATGCAGCAGTTCGTTCAGGTTCCTTCCACTACTCTTCCTGCAGCTGAAGGCTTTTGCCTTTCTCCTGCAGCGTCACCGTAATTTTTAAAAAGCATGCCCATAATAAAGGTTTTCTTTTTTTTTGCAAAAGGAAACCCCTTTTCTCTATTCTCATTTATCGCGCCCATTTCACTTCTTTCACTTCCATCCATTCAATTCATTTATTCATTTCATCCACCCATTACACCCATCCACGTCATCCATCCTCATCAAGCTTAATTAAAATATATTTTCCACTTGTCAATCTATGCAGCTGGCGTCATATTTCTTCACACATACGTGCAATTATCAAAGGTACGCCATATCTTTTCTTATCACATATTTGATTTATTTCATTCTATTCATTTTTTGATATGCATGTACCAGTCATTATTGCCTGAACTTCTGCCTGTTCTTTGCAACATGTGAGGACACATGTCATATTTTAAGTAGGGGGTGGGGTAATCTATTTTTTAAAACCTGTCTTTTCGCCGCTGCCATAACTGCAAAATAATCTTCTTTAATACTTTTCTGGTACTTTCCAACTATGATCGCATGTCTTTCTTTATTGCATAATCATGATTAAGACTGCTTGTTCAAAAAAGTTCATTTTTTGAAAAGAAAAAAAGTAATGTGACGGCACGAAAAAAGAAAGAAACCAGAACAGAAGGGAAGCAATGAATTTGAATCTTCACCAAGGAATTGAGTTCAGCTGAAGGAAAACTAAAAACATGGGTGGTCAGTTGGTGCGACATGAGCCTACAGCTCATGAAACATTATTGCAAAATCCGCAAACAGTCCACACATTCAGCCTCTGTGGATGGTTAAATTATTTTTTGAGCTTAAATGATTTCAATGAGGAGGCTGCTGCAGAATTTCTGAGGACCCTTTCTGAAGGGGAAGCCACCGTATGGGGTCTAATAGTTGTTGCAACCGAAAACAGAATTGCAGAAGTAACTAGGCTTCCAACTATTGGAGAAAACTTTTCTTCAGACGCTGCAGCAGCAAGGGCCGAGTTTTCAATGCCTACTGATGGACCTCTGGAAGTCTCCAAGCAGGGATGCAAGCGCGTATCATTGCCTCCTCCTTATTCAGAGTATGCTATTTACATAATCAGGTATTTGACCTATGAAGGTCATTTTTCCTATCTGCATTCTCATCATTTCAAATTATTGAGCCATATGAAGCATGGGTTAGTTATAAATGTTCTGAATTTCTTGTTAAAATTTTTAGAACACAATGTCCACGGAACTCAACAAGGAAAAGATAATTCTGTCACTCATCATGGCCTCATTAAATTACTGATTTAGCGCTCTTTAAGGGATGTCTCATCTCTCTCCTGGCAACAATTTGTTGCCCAAAAGAGTTTGCAAATTCCACAACCTCCTAAGGTACTTACCCCACAGCCTTAGAAAAAGAAGAAAGAAAGTCCATCTACCAGTAAAACAGGGTAAGGGTCATCTACTCCTGTAGCACCTGGTCCTGCAACTTTCGTACCCAAATCCTCTGCCAGGATTCAAACTAGGTCTGCCACTAGGAGTGAGAAGGGAAAAGCAAAGGTAGAAGGGTCCCCAGAATCTGACCCTCGTTCTCGGAAAAGGCAATGCCCTTCTCCTTCAGCACCTTCCCCTGCAGCTGTTTCTCCTACAGTAACGCCTGTTGCTATTTCTAGTTCGCCATCATCCTCTGGTAGGGCAAAGCCCTCTAAGCAAACAAAGAAGAGGAAAACTGTCGGAACTCCTCCTGCTGCCGCATCAGTGTCAAGAAGGGTATCCACAAGGAAACAATCTAAGACCTCCCCTGCTCCACCACAACCAGAGGTGATTGTAATTTCAGAAGAATCTATTGAGTCTGAATTTAATGTTTCTCAGAATGTGTCCGAAAATGCTGCCCAGAATTCGATCGTTCCTGAAGTGGAACAAGTTGAAACAAAAGAAACAGGGCATAATGAGCAAGGGTTACCAAATCTTGATGATTTGACTACTGCTGCTATGCAATTTTTGGAGAAAGCACAAGCTTCTCCACCACAGGAACAAGAAGAATTTATCTTACAGCAAGAGGAAGAACAGACTGAACAATCAAATGTGCCTAGTGAAGTTGTATCTCATCCTGAAGTTTGCAAAGCCATTGTTGTGTATAAGAAAATATTTTTAATGGAGTTTCGAGAATATGTTAAAGCTAATTGAGAAACAGTTACATTGCAAACCCTGACTTTCCGATACATAGCCCAGACTGTCATGTAGTAAAGTCTATGGGAAATAGAAAAGAAGAAATTAAATAAGAAAATTGAAAGTCAGAAGCAAAAAATTGCTGAGTTGAAAGCAAAAACAGACGAAATGTTGAAAGTAACTGGCCAGATTATGGAATGTAGACCCCCATCCAGAGTTTTTGCTCTATGCCTTAAAGAACAATTTTTATGGTTCCAATTAATGAGAATTTCCAAAAACCAAGATCCTATAATTCATAACGCCAAAGACTTCTATGAAGCATACCAGGCAACCCCTAACTGGTTAAGGAATTCTCTCTGTGAATTCTATTTGCATGGCTTTTTAATACCATTTGAAACAGAATGAAATCCTCTTCTATATATTGGTGATATTCGTTTAAGAGCATTTATGTCATGGGCAGCAAATGAGGCAAATTATGGCAGGCAATGGGAAACATATGAGGAAGTTGAGAAAACAGAGCCTGTTCCATTACGATCTCATAGTTCAAATCCTTATGCAATGTTGAAAGATTGGTTTGCTCTGACATATGGTGTTAATAATGTTTCAGCAAGAGGGAAAATATTTGATATCAGAAAACAGGTATATGATGAATTCCAGGCACAACAATATTCATTTTGGAAATTGGCATTCTCCAGAAGTGAGAAGAGATGGGAAAGGTTAACTGTTGGGTTAAGAAAGTCAGAACTGCATAGTCCCTTAAATTTTACAGCAACTCTCAAACGAACTAGTAGATTTATTCAATTGGGACTTCAAACAAGATTTGAACTATGGTTACCGCTGACATTCAGACCCCCTGTGCTAATGTGGCCACTTTATCCTCACCAGGCTACAAAACTCAACAATGAATTAGAAGACCAAAGGTATGAAAAATGCCGGGATTTCAGAGGATTTTATTACAAGTTTAAAAATCCATTTCAGAGTCATGTAGTAGCCACCAACTTCAGAGAAACAACCAAGAAAGTTAATGTTGGAGGACCACCATTGGGCTAAGGAGGGGGCAGTGATGAACTTAAAATATGCTCATAATTTGGATGTTTTGATAAAAGTTTTAAATGCCTTTACTTTTGTTATTTCATGGATGTTCAGACTTTGTGAAACCTTTTTGAGATATCTTGTAGCAAGAGATTTTTATATTCCTGCAGCTCTTTGTGATTGACTTGATTGCATTTATTGCTCCGTTGACTCCCTAAAATGACTGGTATATCGTATACAGTTTTTGAATGATGAAGTAAATTTAAAATGTGTGATTAATGAATGGATATCGTGTATGTGCCATACACCTTTTCTGTTGCCTATTACCTTTTGTTTCACAGGTTGTTGAAGAATAATTGAGTCAAGCGCAGCCAATCTCGGCCTTACAGTAAAGTCCATTTCCTGCACGACTTCGAGGAAGCTCCGGCAAAGACTCTTTGACTGAAATCATGGGAAAAAATTTTAATGACAAAGAGTGGAGTGCTAGATTCTCTCTGGATCGGGTTGAATGCATAAACTCACTTATGAAGTTTGTTCCTTGATTCAAGGATATGTTTTACTTCCACGTCTTTCTTAAATGGAGTTAGTTAGTTAGTTGCTCCCTTGTTTTTAAATAAAGCTTCTCCTTCTGCGCGAGAGAGAGGCAAGAGAAAGATAGAATAAGAGTAGTAGATGTCATGTAAGAATCAAGATGATAATGAAATATAGAATCTGTTTAACCAGAAGCAGAGTTTGTTGTTAGTTTCCATATCAACAAAACAATGTATATCATTCTATTTTTATGAATAAAGTTCAATGAAGTTCTGAGTTTCATATCTGTGTAATCAGGAGATACTTGCTAAGGGGGCCCACTTAGTAGGTATCTGTAGCTAGTTAGTTAGTTGTTCTTTCTCGTTAAGCTTCAGTTTACTTTCATCTTTAAAGTTTTTATACAAACTCAGCTTTACATTGCTCCTGCAGCACAAGGAATCCATCACTGTGTCTGTTCCTACAGCATAAGGCCAGTTCATAGTTTGTGTTTCAGTTGTATTTATTATGGTTTCTGTCATAATCAAATCATAGTTGAGTTAAAAAGCTTTGCATTTCCTTCCTATAGCGTAGGTAGGATTTCTTTTCAGTATGTATTTCCACTAAGAGTTGACCAAAATAAGTTCCTAGTGCATATATTTTGCTGCGCCATTTAAAGTATACGTCCCCTGGTTTGACAAGTAAATGAACGTCTACAGAAAGAGATAATGGTCACCTGTTGGAATGCCCAATTCCCAGGAAAGGTTTTTACTGTGATCTTCATATCCTTTTATGGGCGCGACCATCAAGGTCATTGAGCAGCATGGGGGTGAGTGGACCGATGAGACCACCACAGCCAGGACCAGGAGGGACATCATCTGCAAGACCTTGCAAGGATGAGGAGGACCGAGGGAGCACCCAGTGACAGAGGCACGTGCTCCTTAGACAGATAGTAGACATTATGTAGTTTGTTATTATGTAGTCAGCCTGCGGGCCATACTCAGGACAAACAGTCTGATTTTGTACTCCGATATTATGATGATATATGATATGCATCGATATGATGAGATGCAAATGACTTATGTTATTTTCCATGTATGGATGACTTATGAACTGTTTATGTACCTTTGTGGAACATGTATGGATGTGTTTTTTTTTTTGCTTATGTGTTTTTGATGCATTTATAATATGGAATGGATAAAATGCTTGATATGATGCGTAATGTAATGCAAATGTACTAACCAAATGGATGTAGGATGCAGCATATGTGTGTGGGGAAATCGGAGCACTAAACCAAACTGACTATCCGAACTGACGAAAGAAATGTTAGTAAGAAGAAAATGAGATAGAAGACAGTTAAAGATGAAGAAAACTTGCTTTCAGTAATGCACTTTGTAGGTGAGAACTTTTATTTTTATGTAGCAAAATGGATGCGTAGCATCATGGCATTGAAGGCCAGAGCTGAAATGCAACGCTTTTTGCAAAAGACAGACACATCACAGACAAACAACAATCACAATAAAAAAGAAAAGGATCATGATCCATCCCGGTCACTCTAAATCACTCAGTGACATCATCGAGCAACATAAGAACATGATCGAAGCCAAAGATAAATCAATAAAAAGATAAGATGTACAAATTCCAACAAATCAAACAAACACCTTGATCTTCGTTGTCAAAAGTTGAACATGCTGATAGGATGATCATGCTATCTGGTTTCAGGGAATGTGGTACCTCGTCTAAGACAGGACACAGTCTGGTTTCGAGTATACCACACCCTGTATAAGACCCATGATATTAGTGACAAGGACAAATGATTTTGAGGTTGATTGATATGACACTTTTGATCAATTTGAATGTTTGGTTTGAGTAAAAAGTTCATCTGTTAACGCATGATTTCATTAAAGCACAACATTGAATTATGAGTTGTTGGATGGATGCTCAGGAATCTGTCTTATTCACAAAAAGAGATCCTTTATTGACAAAAAGCATGTTTTTGGATTTTAATGTTTTGAAATGTTTTTGTGTTCATTTTTTCAGGACTTTTTATGACTTTTTAAGAATTTCTTCAGGACAGTTTTTAGATACTTTTTTCAGGACATTTATTCGATTTTTTGTTTTGAAGATTTTTTTCAGGACATTATTCGATTTTTTTTTGAAGATTTTTTTCAGGACATTATTTGATTTTTTTTTGAAGATTTTTTCAGGACATTATTTGATTTTTTTGAAGATTTTTTCAGGAAATTTTTAAATTTTTTTTTATGATCTTTTTTTCAGGACATTTTTCAATTTTTTTTGAAGATTTTTTTCAGGACATTTTAAAAATTTTTATGATCTTTTTTCAGGACATTTTTAAATGCAAAAGCTCCAGTGATCGATCATGACAAGGGAACACACCCAATGTGCATATGAAAGACATACATAGACCGGGACCAAAACATATGGACAAAGAACCGGGGTATGTAAGACAATGATGTTGACCAATAACGAGCCTGGAATAGGACATTGGGTCAAGACAAAGATAGACATGAGAAATCGGCCGAGAAAAAGCATAGCCTAGAGGTCATGATAGATGACAGAGCAACGATCTCATTTTACACATGGTGCCTGTTTGCCAGGTTTTCACCAAGGCACTTGCCCCAAAGCACCTATTTGCCAGGTTTTCACTAGAGGGCGAATCATTTTTCTTTGCTCTTTTTGCTCTTTTCCTTTTTTCTCTTTTTTTTTTTTCTTTTTTTTTTTGTATTTTTTCATTTTTTTCAATTTTTTTGTATTTTTTTCAGGATCATATTTGAAGAAGTACTGATAGAAAATTATGCCCAGTACTTGCGAAGATGCATGCTATTTATAGGATCAGATAGAGGTTCACCTTCCAGGGTAGCAAGCTGATATGCCCTCGAGCCATATGCTGTAGTTACTATGAAAGGACCAACCCAATTAGGTTCAAATTTACCTTTGATGATGTCAATAGACTGTGCATTCTTAGGGTTTGCCTTTAAAACCAGGTCTCCCACTTCAAAGTGTCACCCTTTGACCATCTTATTATAAGAGCGACGGAGACGGTTTTGATATGCTTGCAAATGTGTCAGAGCTGTCTGACGTTTCTCATCTAACATCTCAAGCTGATGCAGCCGAGAGACTCTGTGTGTCTCGTCATCAATCAAATGTTGCAAGGAAACACACAAGGAAGGAATCTCCACTTCCAAGGGTAAAATAGCTTCCGCACCATACACCAAGGAATAAGGTGTTGCGCCAGTAGGTGTGCGGATAGAAGTGCGATAAGCCCATAGTGCTGGATTCAACTGTACATGCCAATCTCGACCAGCATCATTGACAACCTTTTTTAGGATCTTGATAATGGTTTTATTTGATGCTTCAGCTTGACCATTCCCCTGTGGATAGTATGGAATGGAGAAACGGTGTTGGATATGAAACTTTGCACAAAGCTCTTTAACATCTTTATTCTTGAAGGGACGACCATTATCTGTGACTATGGCAAGGGGAACCCCATACCGACATATGATATAATTCAGCAAGAATTTTGAAATTTGGACACCCGTGATATAGGTCATGGGGATAGCCTCGATCCATTTTGTAAGATACTTTGTGGCTGTAATGATGAACTTGTGTCCATTTGCAGAGGTCGGGTGAATCTTGCCAATAAGATCCAATCCCTATTAAGAAAAAGGCCATGGAGATATGACAGAATGAAGCTCTTGGGCTGGTGCATGAATGTAGTTTCCATGAATCTGGCATTTGTAGCACTTCTTAACAAAATCATGAACATCTTTTTCCAGAGTGGGCCAATAATACCCAGCACGAATCAACTTTTTAGCTAAGCTTAGACCATTGAAATGGCCCCCACATATACCATCGTGAACCTCGTGTAAAACCATTTGTGCTTCGTCAGAATCCAAACACTTGAGGAGGGTATGGTCAAAGGAACGGCGGTAAAGGGTGTCGGCGATGATGACATATTTGGCTGTCTGTTGGATAAAGGCTCGACGTTGGTTAGCGGAAAGATTGGGTGGTAAGGTTTGGGATCTTAAATATTGATAGACGTCATTGTACCATGGGGAGTTGGGACCAACAAGAACACACATCACATCCGCTGTCGGAATATCAAAAGAAGGAACCAACAATTGTTCAACTAAAAATTCACATTTGTCCATATTGCTTGGCATATTCAACATGGAAGCAATCATAGCCATCGCATCTGCCAACTTATTTTGCATTCTTGGAACTTGATTGAAATGGATAGCCATGAATTTGGTCTTGAAGAAATCTACCATATGCTTATAGGGAATAAGCTTTTCATCTTTTGTTTCATAGTCATCATTCACTTGTCGGATGACTAATTGAGAATCTCCATAGACTTGCAAATGCTTGATGTTTTAGTGGACTGCCACTCGGAGTCCTGTAACCAGTGCTTCATACTCTGCAATGTTATTAGTATAGTGGAAAGTTATTCTGTAAGACTTTGGAATAGCATCACCTTGAGGGGTGACAAACAAGATGCCTGCTCCGGACCCGAACTTGGTATGGGACCCATCAAAGTATAACTTCCATTCATTAGAGGATGTGAAAGCAAAGACTGATTCATCTAGAAAATTGGTCAACATGGGATGATCATCAGAAATAGGAGCCTCTACAAGTTGATCTGCTATGACTTGTCCTTTTATCGCCTTTCACTCCATATACTCAATGTCAAATTCACTGAGAATCATGACCCATTTTGCTAGGTGACCCGTCAAAGCTGCTCGGCTAAGCAAATATTTTAAGGGGTCAATTTTTGCAACCAACAATGTTCAGTGGCTCAGCATATAATGTCGGAGTTTCTGCATTGCAAATACCACTGCTAAGCATGCCCTTTCAATAGATGAATAATTTAGCTCATAGCCTACCAATGTCCGACTGATATAGTAAATAGCTCGCTCTTTGCCGTTCTCATCTTGTTGGGCCAAGAGAACTCCTAATGCCATTTCAGTTGTAGAAATATACAATAAAAATGGCTTTCCATCTATTGGAGGCATTAGAATAGGTGGCGACAGCAAATATTCTTTAAGAGCTTGAAAGGCTGATTGACATTGCTTAGTCCATTTGAAAGCGACACCTTTATGCAATAGATGTTGGAATGGATGACATTTGTCGGCCAACTGAGCTATGAAGCGGCAGATTGACTGGAGCTTTCCTTGCAGACTTCTTAATTGCCGGAGATTTGAAGGTGGAGGCATATCCATTATTGCTTTGACTTTGGCAGGGTCGACCTCAATGCCTCGGTGAGAAATAATGTATCCTAGTAACTTTCCAGCTGTGACACCAAATACACACTTCTTTGGATTGAGCCTGAGTTTGTAGGTCTCCATTCGGTCAAAGATTGGGCCCAGGATGGCCAGATGACTATCTCTGGTGACAGATTTGCATAACAAGTCATCAACATAGTCCTCCATCAGAGTGTGCATGAAATCATGAAAAATTGTCATCATTGCTCTTTGATATGTTGTGCCTGCATTTTTAAGACCGAAGGGCATCACATTCCAACAGTAGGTACCCTAAGCATAGGTGAATGTTGTCTTATGCTGATCTTCAGGAGCAATGCGAATTTGGTTATAGCCAGAGAAACCATCCATTAATGAAAGCATCTCATATCCAGCCGTCATGTCCACTATGATGTCTATGTTTGGCAATGGAAAATCATCTTTAGGGCATGCTTTATTGAGATCCCTAAAATCTATGTAGATTCTGATGCCCCCAGTTACTTTGCTAACTAGTACTAAATTTGAAATCCAGTCTGCATAATCAATGGGTCTGATGAAGCCCACATCTAGCAATTTTTTTAGTTCCACTTTGACCAAAAGAGCCATCTGAGGATGCATCTTTCTAAGTTTCTGTTTGACAAGCTTGGCATCAGCTTTTAGTGGCAAATGATGAAGAACCAATTCTGGATCAAGGCCAAGCATATCTGCATAGGACCATGCAAAGCTGATTTTCTTCTCAAGAAAGAAATTGACAAAATCTATTTTTTCCTGTTGTGATAAGGAAGTAGCAAAATGAATGACCTTAGGGTTGTCAGGTGTACCCAAATTGATTTCCTCGGTCATTTCCACAAGTAATGTTGATTTGTCCTGACTTGATAGGGGTATGTCCCCTCTTCCACCTTTGGGCGCCTTAGAGAGGTTTTCACCCGCAAGTACGTCTTTTCTTTTTACTTTTGTATGATCAGAGAGTGCCTTACGGTTTTCACCCAAAGATCTATTCTTTTGATTTTTTACTATTTCTTTTCTTTTTTCATTTTGATGACTGGAAGAGGGAGTTGACTCCCCAAAATATGCTGTGGAATCCACGTCAATAGCAAATCCTGCCTTGTGATCACCTTGTGGTATGCCTTCTCGTAGTCCAAGGAATTCTGCAATTGCTTCGTCATTTTGAAAACAGTCCAATGTGAGCGGTTCTTGTTGGTCATGTTGGATAAGCTAGGGATAGATGAGGAGCATGTCATCATCAGTTGTAAGGAGAGAAAGGGCTGATATGGTAAAGATATGAACATCTGTAGTGTCACTATCCGAACTGCTTGTATCGGATTCGAAGCTTGGATCCCAAAATGTCTCTATCCAAGCATGAGGACAGGTTTTAGGAAGAGGAGTTATTTCATGTTTGTCTTCCATAGGCAAATTTTTAGGTTCAATGAAAATATTATCGAGGGCATAGGAACTAGAAGAAAAAGAACTCCACTCCCATTCATTAGAATCAGTTTTGGGTCGAGATCCTCAGGTGTTATTTCATCGTCAGAATCACGCCCTTTTCTACACGTGGGCTCTTTGGTAGATGTGGATCCAATTCGCAATGGTACAAAACCTAACCCTAAAGTTGGAGGTCATCTCTTAGGTATGACAGGTTCTAGCCTTCCATTGTTGTTCAGGCCTAAGCCACTGCAACCATCATATCCTTTCTTTTACAGCATAGTAAATCCTTTACCATATCGTTCCACTGGCAACCTGACAGGTGGGGTCTCAGTTGGATCTTTATAAAGCCAATCTATGACATCATCATCTACAGTTTCCTTGTCAAGTTCTCCCCATCTTGTAAATGTAGTAGGAGGCTGATATTGAATAATGACCTTAGGTTCTTTTTGCAATAAATGTGGTTTGCCATATGATTTTGGAGATATTGGCAAATTCCCGATGAGGAATGTCTGATCCATTGAATATTCTCCACATCCTTGGTCTTGTATCTTCAATTTTCCTTTGATAACATCTAACAATTGATTCGGATCCACATAGCTATGTGATTTGGCCTTTCTGTTGACTGGGACTTGCTGCTGAGGGGTATCCTTTAGAGTAGCACAAAATTGAAATAGATTAGGATCTCCCGGAATTGTTATCTCAGTTCCATTGTAAGGATATTTCAAACATTGATGATAGGTGGATGGAACTGCTTTCATTGCATGAATCCATGGACGGCCAAGGATCATATTATAAGGGAGATCAAGGTCAAGGACTTGCAGGAAAGTGTTCTCTATCACTGGACCAACTCTGATAGGCAATGTAATTATCCCTTTGGATGGGTGCTCAGCATCATCATATGCTTTGATTGTTATTCTTTTAGAAGCATCAATGTCATTTTCTATATATCCAAGGCCAATAACCACTCTCAAAGTACAAATATTAAGACCTGCTCCGCCATCTATCAAGACTCATCAGATTTTGCAGTTGTGAACAAAGACTTCAAGGTGTAAAGGATCATTGTGAGGGAGCTTATCAGGTGAGATATCATTGTTAGAAAATGCGACATTTTGGGAAACGGCTAAATGTCCAATCCAGGCTTGAAACTGGTCAACATCAATATCTGTCGAAATAGTGGACTCAATTAAAGCTTTATCTAGGACTGCACGATGCATGGGAGACATTTTCAATAACTCAAGGATTGATATTTGTGCAGGTGTCTTTCCTAGGTGATCCAAAAGATTATACTGACTTGCAGGAGTTGGCTTGGGAGGAGCTGCAGGAGCTCCTTTCAGGACTATCTTGGATCGATGAGTGGTGACTACACAAGAAGGATCTTGTCCTTTTATTCTTAGGGTAGAAACATACTCAGTTGATGCGCAAAAACAATTAATGACATTATTATAACCAGAACTTGCATAATTGGCCGTTTGGGCAGAGTTGGAAGAAGACGCTTTACCCTTGTCATGATCAAGCAAAGGAGTTTTGAAAATAGTATGATCAGTGTTAGAGGTCGGATGGGGTGGATCTACCTCAATTACTCCTTGCTCTAATAAATCTTGAATCATGTGTTTCAATTAGAAACAAGATGCAGTTTTGTGTCCTTTAGACCGATGATATTCACAGTACACATTATCATTCCACCAATGCGGTTTTACCGCTGGTTCTGCCTTGATATCTGGTAGATTAATAAATTTTGCTTCTGTCAATTGTCTCATTACCGATTCAATAGGCTCTCCCAATGGCGTAAATTGTCAAGGAGGCCCATCCCGCGATCGGAAGGGTTTACGCTGCTGGTTTTGTTGTTGGCCTTGTTGTTGGTTATATTGTTGAGTATGCTGTTGTTGAGCATGTTGTTGGTATTGTGGCTATTGAGTAACATTGCTCATTGGTACTTGATTTTGTTCCATAGTTGACATATTAGGAACACTCAATTTCTTGATCGTGAATGGGGGTTGATTTGCATTCACCGCTCTTGCATCAACAACTCCATCATTAGTGACATTCTTGTTCTTATACCAAAATCTGTTTCTATCCCCCGAATAATTGGTATTGTCATTGTCTTTATTGAGCTTGATAATTCCTTTAGCTACTAGAGCCATTTCAATGCTCATTCCCTTCTTAATGAGTTTCTCTATAGTACTGGGACTTTTCAATTTTAGCTCATACATCATTTCTAGGACCAAATTCTGGATAAACAGATTCACTTGTTGTTCTTCAGGTATATCAAGAGAAGAATGACTATACAAGCTTCGCCATTGCTGCAAGAAAGTCACTAATGATTCACCTTGATTTTGCTTGGTGTTGCATAAATCTGACATGGTCACATCACTATTGATGTTGAACGCAAAATGAGATAAAAACTTTTGAGCCAATTTAGACCAAGTCTTTATATTTCCTGGCAGATGTGAATACTAATCCATAGCTTGTCCTGTGAGACTTCGTGCAAATAAGCGCATTAAATACGTCTCTTCATAGCTTACCTCAGTACATGCCGTGAAAAATGCTCGAATGTGATCTTTTGGATTGTCATTCCCTTTATATTTCTCAAAATTAGGTGCCTCAAAATGCTCAGGGAATGGAGGCATGTGTACACTCTTGTCAAATGGATTGGGACATAAATCTTGATCTGTATACAACTTCTTTGTTCCTTTAGTTTCTAATGCGTCAACTTTTCATTGCAACTTCTCAAGTTGTTGCGCAATTGTATCAGAATTTAGAGGTCCATCATTAATCCCAGTTGGTATCCTTTGTCGATACATCGCATTTCCGATCGGTTGTTGATACTCTGAAATGGTCATTTTTGGTGTTTCCGGCATATAAAGTTCTTCGTACATCGCTTGTTGTTGTGGTTGTGCTATGCCTTGATATTGAACTTGTTGTTGTGCTTCTTGGAGCCTAGGTTGATATTGCAGTTGAGTAGGTTGTTGATATTGCACAGGCGCCAATTGCTGTTGTAAAGTAGGATAGCTTGTTTGCCTACCACATATTGTGGCACATGTTGGTGTTGAGGCTGACGAGTCGGAACTTTGTGCCAATTGTTGTCATGGTGTATATACCATCATTTGTAAAAAACTTTGTGCCAATTGTTGTCATGGTGTATATCCCATCATTTGTAAAAAACTTTGTTTAGATGCTTTTCGTTGCTTCTCCTTAGGATGGGGTATAGCACTTGCATTAACTTGCTGTGTTGTTTGTCCAATCCATTGTGATGGTTGCAAGTTTGCATTAACTTGTAATGGTGCCTAAGGCGCTGCAACTTGTTGTTGAATGTGAAATTGTTGTTGTCGCACATTACTTGTTTGCACATTCGATTGTACCTTTTGTATATTACTCAATTGTTGCAACAATTGTTGTTGGTGCAAACCACTATCCGTAGCTCTTTGTGTCGCCATTATTGAAGGATTTGTCGCAATAGTATTCGGCAAAGATATTGAACTTAACGGGACATAAGAACTTTGTTGCATCGTGGAATTATTTTGGACATTGGTGACATTAGGCATTCCAGTTGTGAAGCTTTCCTGCATCTTAGATTTTGATCCCACTTTATGCATGTAAGGAACCACTTCTTGTTGAGGGACAGCTATGAATACTTGCGTGTTCTTCATTTGATCTTGCGTTATAGGTGTTGTGTTGAATAGTGGATTATTTATCGTTTCAAATGGTGACTTTTGAGGAATAGTCACCGTCAATGCCTTTGAAGCACGTTTACTCATCAATGTAGGTTGAGTTGCTTGTTGTGCATTTTCTTCATTTGGATGCAGGGAAAAACTTAACAACTCACCACCTTGTTGTTCTTGCACATTGATTTGGTCACTTGAAGATGTCACATTACTCATCATGTTAAGATACTTTTGTGGAAACATCTTAAAGACTTTGTTCAAGAACTTATCCATCTTTTTTGTTATCTTCGGATCTTGAAGGAACATGTCAACATCATCAGAAGTATCAAAATCGGATGAAGAATCTGGTTGGACATTTGGATTCATTTCTTGTTGAATGCCTTGATCTAAACCAAATCCTTGTGAGAGAGTTTGTTCTTCATATAATGTTTGAGTTTGAATGTCATGTTGCAGTTGTGGTTGATTCAAATTGAAAGGCGCACTTCCTCTTGGAGTTGGTGGAACACTCCCATGTCCTGGTTTCATAGGTACAAACACTGGTTCATATAATGGAGGTGGCCCAAGTTGAACCGTTCCATATGGTGGTAGAGATGTGTTTGATGAACCTTCAATTTGTACTATTTGACTGGTTTGAAACTACGAATTTGCTATGTTGTCCATGGGTTGATACATTGGTTCGCCCATCTTTTTAGATTTTGATCTTGTCTCAATAGGCATGTCACTTGTGCAAATGCAATATTTTTGGAATTTTCAAAGATAATGTATGATATGCAACTAAATGCAAACTATATAGATGAGCATGCAATCTATGTTTTTGGTTGTTTTTGAAGATTTTGACAAACTTTTGAAATGCAAATCTAAGAGAGGGACCCTTAGGAAATTGGAATGATATCCAGACCTTAAAGGACAAAAGGACGAAAGTGACAAAAGGACAAATGACAAAGTCTCCCCTATATGCTTGGATACTAAGCTAGGTTTGACCAAATGATATTGATGACAAAAGGACAAAAGATTTGATAAGGTCTAGACTTCTTAACAATGACTTAGGGTTGCATCAAAGATTAGGATTACTCAAGTATGACAAAACCTAATTTTGGCACTATATGCAAAGGGACATTACTATGCAAGTGACCTTAATATGATATGATAATGACCTAAGCTTGATGAAGAGACCTAGGGTAAGCAATGTAAATGTATGAAAATGATATGACTTTAATGCAAGAGGACATATGCAAATGGATGACTCTTATTGATATGCAAAGGAGTATGACTTAGGTGAAACTTAACCTTGATAGTTGACAATGAACTTTGCAAAATTCAACCTAGGATGAACCTAAATGTAAGTGACATGCTTGTTGAGATAAGATTTTGAACAAAGTTTGCTAACCATGCTTGAAGATGAGTTTTGAAGATTTGTTGGACCTTTGTTGGATGAATGTCTCTTGTGTTTAATCTTATGTTTTGAATCAATTTATTTTTGCTTTTTGAAATGGGATGCAATTCAACTTTTGACAAGCAAAGAATACAAGATATTGTAACTTAGACTCAAGACAATCATGCTCATTTCCACATTTCTTATGGTAGGCAAAGACATTAGGTACTTGAGAGGTAGACTCATTATGAGATTCAAGGAGAATACATAGATGCTTGACCCCACGGACTCCCCTCCACAGCACTTACTTCTTAGGGCAGCCAAGCATCAGTCCCCATAGAAATCTCCCCATGGTGAACTTAGTATCTCTTCCAAGTATCCGAATTTGTCCTTCTCAAGCAACTAGAAGGGTTTTTGGCCTCTAAAAACAAGGTGTTTAGTAAGGATTTCTGTTAAGCATTACTCCTTGATGTCACACAAGCATGATTGAGACATTAAGCCCATCAAGATACCAAACAAATGTAGTCATGCAAGCATGATTTAGACCAAGAGGCCCTACTTAGATGTTGATATGAGAAAGAGTTCAAGGGTCATCACTTCCCAAGTAACTGCAATTCCCACGTAACACTTCCTTCAAAGCTTTCGCTCATCGGGTATTTTTTTATAGTGAGTTAGAATGCCAAGGAATTCTAGCCGTACTCACTTTGGGTTGTTCCCTTCTCACGATTATCACTTGCTTGCAAAAGAAAAGTGGTTGGGAAGGCAGGCCCTCTAAAGGAGACACACAATCAAAGACAAAAGCATGGTATCGAAGATCTGGATTTCTGTTCACCCTAAAAGGATGAGAGCATACTCTCCTACTCCAATGTCACACTCAACAATCAAATCAAACATAGATTCATTCCATCCTACTTAAAAAAATCACTAGGTGCCTAAAACATTTAAAGACAAACACCAAGTTTAGTTGTTTCTCCAAGGCAACCTGCAAAACCCAAGTTAGAAGTTTGATTTCTTGTCTTTGACTATCGATTCTACATAACCCATGTTAGTAGTTTGAAGGAAATAGGAAATCATCACAAGCATTATAAACATTAATCAATTAGCTCAATCACGAAAGCACTCATTGCAATGATCTATCCTAAACAACACTCAATAGAGACATGAAATAAAAACATTCAAAACTAGAAAATTAAGCAAACCATAAGTATGATTTGAATGCTCCTTCATGCGGCTCCATTGTTCTTCTTTCCTCTTCAAATGGTTTGGTTGTGGATCTCACCTACAAGTGCACACACATAATTGAAAGCAAGTAGACAAGATTTTCGATCAAGAGTACTAGAAGCGTAAATTCGATAGTCTGATTACCAATTAGCTTTGATTGATGAAGATCATCCAATTTATAGAAGAATCGGAGAGATGACAAGATTAGCATGATTCAATTCAAATGGAAATTGCAAATCAATTATGTCAATTATGACAAATTATGCACTTTCTATGCAAAATTTGTTGATTGATAATTTATCACAAATTATGGCAACTTCTATGTCAAAATTGATTGATTGTCAATTATGACAAATTGACATGTCATTTCCATGAATTTAGGAGAGAAATAGGAGAGAATTGAAATTAGGAATTAGAAAATTAGGAAATTAGGGAATGAGGAATTTAGGAATTAAGAAATTGATGAAAATTAGAAATTAGGAATTAGGTAAATTAATTAATAATTTGTCATTTATTAATTAATTCACAAAGAGGAATAATTAGCCAATTAAATGAACATTTAATTGCAATGAGAAGACTTAGGATAAATAAATAATTTATTAATCCTAAAGGGAGAAATGACAAACCAGGTTAAATGATTAAATCATAAAACCCTAGAAGATGAATTAGGTCTTGATGAAAGATAATTGACTCGATCATGATTTGATTTTGGATTGATAAATGACCAATGTGATAAATGATTTGATTGATAAATGCGCCAATTGATGAGGAACAATGACAAATTGATCCAAATTGACATGATTGAGAAAGACGACGATCGATGACAAATTGATCGCAAAATGACAAAATTGACAAGAGGACAAGAATCGATGACAAAATAGATTGCAAAATGACAATATTGAAAATGACCATGATCAATGACAAATTGATCGCAAAATGACAAGATCGAACATGACAACGATTGATGACAAATCGATCGCTAGATGACAAGATTGAAAATGATAAGGATTGATGAGAAATCGATCGCCAGATGACAAGATTGACAACGATCGATGACAAATCGATCACAAGATTGACAAGAGGACAAAACCCTAATTAGGATTGACAATGTCCAAAATGATGACAAATAAGCACGCACACTGATACAATAGGATAAGATTGATTAAAATCATGACTGGAGATTGTTTGTCGACAAGACCAAATTCGAGAGCGAGATAAAGGAAGAATGTAGAAGAACGACTCGATGTTCGCAAATGATAAAAACCAAGTACGAATCATAGGAGAGATGTTAATGCGATGCAAAAACCTAAAATGAGGCAATGCGCAAATGTTAAAGTATGACTCTGCAAGCGTTGACCATTTTTAGGTGTCTACAATAAGCATAACACTGACAATGTCTACTATGTTGAAGGATTAAAACATAATCTTTTAAGTGTTGGTCAATTAGTTTAGAAAGGATTTCGGTTACAATTCAAAAATGGAAAATGCAAAATCATGAATAGAACTGGTTTAGAAATTGCAACCGATAATCAGACTAGAGGTAATATCTTCCATTTGAATAATAGTGAAAAGACATTCTTGATTGCACATATAGATGAAAGTTGGTCATGGCATAAGAGACTCTATCATGTAAACTTTGATTGCATGGTAAAGATCAGTACTACTAAGGCAGTTAGAGATCTACCTAAAATTGTGAAACCTCAGAATACAATATGTAGGGAATGTCAATTTGGAGAACAGGTTAGAGCTAGTTTCAAAAGTATTCCAGAAAAATCCAAAAATGCTCTTGATTTGATTCACACTGATTTATGTGGTCCAACTAGAACTAAAATCTTATAAGGTGATAGATATTTCATGCTAATTATTGATGATTATTCTAGAATGTGTTGGGTTACTTTTCTCAGAGAAAAATCAGAAGCACTTGGTAAGTTCAAATTGTTCAAAGCAATGGTTGAAAATGAAACCGATAAGAAAATAAAATGTTTAAGATCAGATCAAGGAGGAGAATTCACATCTAAAGACTTTAATACATTCTGTGAAGTGAATGGAATCAAATGACAGCTATCAGCACCTCAGACACCTTAGCAAAATAGAGTTGTTGAAAGGAAAACCAGAACTATCTTGGATGCAACAAGAACTATGTTATCAGAAGCAAATTTACCACATGTTTATTGGAGAGAAGCAGTAAGCACAACAGTCTATACATTTAACAAAGTTCACATCAAAGGTGAAACCGGTAAGACCCCTCATGAACTATGGTTTGGTATTACTCCTACTCTTAAATATTTTAGAATATTTGGAAGTAAATGTTACATTAGAAGAGATGAGTATATTGGAAAATTTGATCCTAGAAGTGATGAAGGAATATTTTTAGGGTATTCATCTAAGAGTAAAGCATATAGATGTTTTAACAAGAGATTGCAGAAAATTGTTGAAAGCACAAATGTAAAGATTGATGAACAATTCAGAAGAACTTCAAGGTACATAGATTCTGAACCGACAATAGAAATTCTAATAAATGAACCTACTGAATCCACCGGTACAGAGTGAAGATCCAGTTACACTGGTATCATCTGAAAAATCCATTGTGACTGAAGAACAACAACAAACAAAGACACCCTGGTATGTAAGATTGAATCATTCTGAAGATCAGATAATTGGAAACAAATACAAAGGAGTTATGACTAGAGGAAGATTGGCAAATGAAGAGGTATGTCTTATTTCTCAAATTGAACCATCATCAGTTAATGAGGCATGTGAAGATAAGTATTGGACTAAAGTTATGGAAGAAGAATTAGAACAAATTGAGAAAAACAATACTTGGACACTAGTTCCCTGACCTAAAGATAAAAATGTAATTGGAACCAAATGGGTATTCAGAAACAAACTTAATGAAGATGGTAAAGTTGTCAGAAATAAAGCAAGACTAGTGTTTAAGGGATATTCTCAAAAGGAAGGAATTGACTACAATGAAACCTTTGCATCGGTAGCTAGAATTGAGGCAGTTAGATTATTTTTGGCATTTGCAGCACATAAGAACTACAAAGTATATCAGATGGATATCAAATGTGCATTTTTGAATGGAGATCTTGAGGAAGAAGTGTACATTGAACAACCTGATGGATTTTCTTTGACAGATGACAATGATATGGTTTGTAGGTTAAGGAAAGCTTTATATGGATTAAAGCAAGCTCCAAGAGCTTGGTATGCAAGATTGGATAAGTATCTTTTGAAGATTGGTTTTTCTAAAGGTAATGCTGACAATAACTTATACTATAAAGTGACTAATGATGACATCTTGGATATTGAAGTTTTTGGTGATGATATAGTATTTGGAGGAGAAGATGGATTGTGTAAAGACTTTTCTATCAAAATGCAGCAAGAATTTGAAATGCCTATGATTGGTGAAGTAAGATTCTTCTTATGATTGCAGATTTCACAGACTGAAAAAGGTATATTTTTGAGTTAATCAAAATACTTAAAAGAGTTGCTTAAAAAATTTGGAATGGAGAACTCTAAATTGGTAAGCACACCTATGACAACAAATGGCAAATTATCACAAAGGGATGAATCTACACCTGTGAAACCAACTAGGTAGAAATATATAATAGGAGGTTTACTATATTTGACACAAACTAGACCTGATATTATGAATGCAGTATGTATCGTTCCAAGATTTCAGAGTCATCCTAGAGAAAATCATGAATCAGTAGTAAAAAGGATTTTTTGGTACTTACAAGGCATCCCAAATTTTCGATTATGGTATCCTCGAGATGAAAATTTTGATCTATTTGCATACACAGATGCAAATTGGGTAGGAGACATTGATGATAGAAAAAGCACCATAGGAGGAGCATTTTTTCTTGGAAATAGATTAGTTTCTTAGCTGAGTAAGAAACAGAGTTGTACATCTTTATCAACAGCAAAATCAGAATATGTTGTAGTAGCAACTAACTGTACACAGTTACTTTGGCTTAAACAAATGTTGAAATATTTGAAGGTAAAATGCAAGGAACCTATAACTATCTACTGTGACAACACTGGAGCAATTGATATATCTAAAAATATGGTATTACATTCTAAAACAAAACATGTTTCTATTAAACTGAATTTTCTAAGGGAAAAAGTTGAAGCAAAAGAAATACAACTGGTTTATGTGAATACTAAAGAAAAACTTGCAGATATTTTCACCAAACCTTTGCCTAAGGAGACTTTTGAGTATCTAAGAGAACAGCTTGGGGTCATACCCCCACCAGTATATACTTAGAGAGTTGATGTCTGTCATCAACCGACAGAATTAACAAAGACATATTCTTACTCCGGCTTTGATGAGGAAGCTACTTCTCAGGGGGAGTAGTTGGTATAATAAAACTGGTTGGTATTTTGTATGTAACAATTGGTATATTGTAACTTTAGCATTTGATGTCAAAGGGGGAGAGATATCTATGGAAAAACACATTATCCTTATTATCTTTTGAAGAAAGATTGGTATGGAGAAACTTTGGAAATCACATGTTGCTCCCAGGGGGAGAGATTGTTATTTAGGAAGATTTTGATTTCTGGATATGATCTCTTTGGAGATTGTTGGTCTCTGATACTTGGCATTTCTGTTTTGGCACTTTGATGGTTTTTCCATCTTGTGTTGCCATCAATGCCAAAGGGGGAGATTGTTGGTATTTTGGTATGGTTTTGTCATTGATGTCAACACCTACTTAAACACTAGCACTTTGGAGATCCAACAACATTCACTGGCAAGCAAGTAACTATTGCACAATTATTGTTATATGGTTCACCGATAGGATATAATGATCACCGACACTTGGAATGATATGGAAGACATCTGGTAATGTCGAAGACATCATATGGACACTTTTTTTTGAAGAATAAATCATTGGTATATTCATATTTACATATTTTCTTTTACCGACAAATGGGTCCAGGGTTACCTAGGGTTACACCGGCAAGTTTATCTTCTCCAGATCAGCATGGCACGCTTTGGAGATGATTAATTATTTTTGTAAATACTTTAAGCCAACATGTTTAATTGGTTATTGCATCGGATATTATATTGTTTGAAAAATGCTTTTATTGTAATATCTTGTAGAGCCGACCTACTAAAATTGGTCTTAGGTTATGCTATAAATATAAGATCTTAATTATAAGATCAAGTGTGGAATGTGAAGAAGGTATATTGTGAAGAGATATGAGAAATTAAGTAGATCTATACATAAAGACATCATTTGAAGGTGAAGATAGGGTTTTGTGAAGGCATATCAGCATTACACCGATACTGAATCCAACATATGAAGATGCTATTTCAAGCAGTACATTCTTATTGGATTTATCCATCCAAATTGTAGTCAATGGGACTCCCATTTGTGTTTGAGCAGTGACCTCTAGGTGCCTGGAAATTTTGCATGTGCACACCCCATTTATGTACACTTACTATCAGTAGTAGTATAATCTAATTGTGGGTATGGTTTCCCACTATGGTTTTTCCCCTTACAGGGTTTCCACGTACAAATATTAGTGTTATATGTTGTGGATAACTTTGTGATTATATTTCATTCATTAATCTTTACCGGTATAGCAATTAACTATTAACACTATTTACCGGCACACTTAACTAGTTTACCAGTATTAAGTATTAAGTTGGTTAAGTTGTTTTGGTTTGAATTTATTTGACAACTAATTCACCCCCCCTCTCAGTTGTCTCTGGGACCTAAAAATGAATAGTAACTCCAATCACAACATGCAAACCCTATGGAAGCTAGCTTAGAGAACAAAACATTTTCCTGTTGACTTAGTGGTGTAGGCGCACCCCTCCAAGCTCTCCCTCCTTGTTTTGTTGGGGTTATGCTTCTTTTGAAGCCCTAGTATATGTAATAAGAGCCATGAGCTCATTTGTTCTTGCCTAGGTCCTAGTTTTAGGTCCTTAGTGTTTTTGTTGTGTTTTCTTGTGCAGGAGAGGTTGAGTATGTCTTGGATGCATGTTAGGCCTTAATGGTATGTTGATGTCCTTAGGATAGCCCAAAATAGGCCTAGGAGTCATGAAAAGCAACAATGGCAAAGTTGCTTAAAAGATGCAAAAGTTGCATGACAACTTTTAAAAGTTGTCAAGCAACTTTTCCACCCAAAAGGTCAAAAATTCTTATTGAGTGTGGAGAGCCCTAACTTTGGCACACAAACCGAGGAGAGGGTACTATAAGTACTTCCAAACCCTAATTTAATGGGTTGGATGTTAGACATTGTATGACCCAAGTAAGAAAAGATTGACTGTGACTGTTTGTTGGTTACCAGCCAATTTGAATGAAGCTACCGAGCAAGTTAATGGATTGATTTGCATGTAAAAATGTGTGGAGTGTATTATATGTTGTAAATACTTTCATTGTGAGCAATTAGATTAGGTTTTTATTTGCAAGTTGTGTGTGTTTGTAAATAGTTTGTAAATTGCCTTCTCATTGTCCAGTTTTGGACTAGTTTGTGCAAATGGAAACATAACTCCATTCCCCATTATGGAGTCACCATGAAACCATGGGGAATTAGAGTAGAGACTTTGTATCATAGTTCTATGTAATTAGGGCCCTTGAAAATGCAAGGAAGCCATTTGAAGACCCATTCCTAGACGAGACTGGACAGTGCTCAGTTAGGAATGGTTGTTGTTGCAGAGGTCTTGGAGAGAAAGGTTGGTCAGAGGAGAGTGCACCCTTTGGAGGAGGTGTAGAGGAGTGAGTGAAGCATCATTGGTGTGAAGGAGGAGCCTCCACCAATCTAGAAAAGGTGGCTAAAACACAAAACATTCACTATGACCCAGGCAGACCCTAAAAACCCTCACAAAACCCTTAAAAACCCTAAAATTCGCCCTAGGCACTGTACGACCACTTGGAGGCCCAAAACTAGAGAAATAATTGAGCCCTTGCCAAATGAATGGTAGTCCATTTTGGGATTTTAGGTAGTTTGTGCATCATTTGTGAGAGGGAGCCCTAAAAGTTTGGGTAGGAGGCCTAATTGGTCCTAATCCTTGTAGCCCTATTTTGTAAGCAAAACACAAAATAGTGAAATCAGTAGGAGGGATGAAGGTTGTAACTTCTTGGGGGCACATGGATGGATGCAAACCATGGTTTATGACCTATCCTAACCTTACTAAGAACTTGGAAGGTGTAAAACAAGCCTAGCCCTTATTAGCCATAGTAAGGGGTTTGAGTCTCATGAGTAGGTGAGACCTTAGGAGCAGCATTGCAACTCATTGGTGGGTAGATTGGGTGAGGTCAGAAGATTCCTTAAGAAAAGGAAGTCCTAGAGACCCTAGGGTGTGTAGAGAACATCAAGTGATCCAAGGAAAGGATCCAAGAGCATAGACTAGGTTAGTCTATCCCAAACCCCATCCCATTAGATTGGTATCAGAGCAAGTTAAAGACTTGGAGGACTGTGTATGTCTCTATATACTGGTGAATCAGTAGGGGAGAGCAAGATGGTCACTAATGCAGAGCTAGCTAGAGAGGTAGAAGAGCAGAAGGAGAAGAATAGACTCCTTGAAGAAGCTATGAGTGAGATAAAGGATAAACTGCAGGAAGGGGTGGATCAGAGGACACAAAGACCTTGGGATGAAGACACCAAGGGTAAAGGCAAGAAAACTATAGACATAGATGACATGATCCCTAAACCAGATCCCTTGTTCAATGAAGAACCTTTTGTAAAGGCTATTAAGGCTTTGAACACCAAAGCTTTTGAAGGATTGCCACATTTCAGTGGAAGAATGGACATAGACACTGTTATGGAATGGATTGAGAACATGGAAAACCACTTTGAGTGTGAGGGAGTGATAGAGGCTCAGAAGGTTAAAGTTGCCAAATCAAGATTAAGGGGAGCATCTTTGACATGGTGGAAGTACCTGGAAGAAGAGATGGTTAGTATGGGGAAGCTACCTATTGCCAATTGGAAGGCCATGGTGAGTAAGATTAAAGAGAACTACTTACTAGAGGATTATGAAGTCCAACTTCATAAGAAGAGACAAGGATTGAAGCAGAAGGATCTTGAAGTGACCTCCTACATAAAAGAGTTTCAAAAGCTATGTCTTAGATCCAAAGTCCAAGAAGATGAATCTATTAAGGTGGCTAGGTATCTAAGTGGCCTAAAGTGGAACATTCAAGAGGAGATAAGCTTATGGACCCCTACCACTGTCCAGAAGTGTCATCAGCTTGCTACCAAGGTAGAAGAGAGGAAAAAAAGGAAAGGAGACTCTAATAACAGGGGTAGAGGTAGAGGTAGAGAACAAGTGAATCATCGAGGTGGTTACCAAAGCAACGCAAATGAGCAAAGGAACCAAGGGGAAGCCAAGTTGAATGATCATGGCAGTGAAACCAATCTCAGAGGAGGACATTCTGGAGGAAGAGGTACACAAGGTGGTCCAAATAGGGGTAGAGATACCGATAGAGGTAACTCCTACTTTGCAATAGTGAAGTGTTACAATTGTGGACAATTGGGACACCCGACATATAGATTCTCTGACAAGCCTACATCATCAAATAGTGGAAAGAGGGTTGCCTATGCTCATGAGGACTCTTCAAGTAGCAAGACACCGAATGTGGACTAGATTAAATTAGAAATTGGTGAGAATCTGATGTTCAATAGGATTTTGATCAGATAGCCAGTTAAGGAGGAACCTAAACATAGGAGAGCATTGTTTAGGGTGAGATGCAAAGTTCTTGGTAAAGTGTGCAAGGTGATAGTTGATTCAGGCTCAACTGACAACATCATATCAGAAGAGGTAGTTAGGAAGTTGAAACTTACAAGAATACCCCACACTAGCCCTTACAAGGTGACCTGGTTAAACAAAGGACAGAGTGTGCTAGTCAATGAACAGACTTGGGTAGAGTTTTCTATTGGAGGATACAAGGATAAGATCCTTTGTGATGTGTTACCCATGGATGCTTGTCATCTATTTCTAGGAAGACCCTAGCAATTTGATAGGAAGGTGATCTATGATGGAGAGGAGAAATCCATTTCCTTTAAGAAGGACAACAAGACCTTTAAGATTAAGTCTTTGACAAAGAATGAAGAGGGAACCTCAAGAACACCTAGTGTTTTATTGGCTACTGGTAAAGAGTTCTTAAACTTGCTACATGAGGAGGAGATAGTGAAGTGTGCCATCTTTGTGAAGCCAAAGGAGGAAGAATACAAGTTGTAGGTAGAAGTACCCAAGGAGGTGAAGCACATGTTGCAAGAGTATAAGGACATAGTGAGTGATGGAGCACCTGCAATAGTCCCACCAAGAAGGTCTATAAGCCATCAAATAGACTTTGTTCCTGAAGCATCCGTACCTAACAAGGCAGCATATAAGCTCACACCTGATCAAAATAAGGAGGTGGCAAGGCAAGTGCAAAAGTTATTGAAACAAGGACTGATTAAGAAGAGCATCAGCCCATGTGCAGTCCTAGTAGTGCTAGCATCAAAGAACGAAGGTAAGTGGAGACTCTGCACTAACTCAAGGGAAATCAATAGGATCACCATAAGGTATAGGTTTCCTATTCCTAGAATAGAGGATCTAATGGACTGTTTAGGAAGGGCTATGTATTTTACCAAGCTAGACCTTAAAAGTGGCTATCACCGGATAAGAATTAAGGAGGGTGATGAGTGGAGGACTGCTTTTAAAACCACAGAGGGATTGTATGAATGGCTTGTGATGCCATTTGGACTCACCAATGCTTTGAGCACCTTCATGAGGTTTATGAATGAAGTGTTGAAAGATTTCATAGGCAAATTTGTGGTGGTGTACCTAGATGACATTCTCATCTATAGCAGAACCAAAGAGGAGCACCTTGAGCATTTGAGGTTAGTCTTAGAGAGGTAGCATGAGGAGAAGTTATCCATCAACCTAGAGAAGTGTGACTTCTTGAAGCAAGAGCTGGTCTACTTAGGATTTGTGGTGTCTAAAGGAACCTTGAAGATGGATCCAAGCAAAGTGGAGGCAATCTTGAATTGGCTTGCACCTAGAACAGGGACTAAGGTAAGGAGTTTGCATGGATTAGCTCAATTCTATAGGAAGTTTGTGAGGAACTTTAGTGGCATATGTGCACCAGTCCTTGACACCATTAAAGGAGGCCTTAAAACTAAGTTTAAATGGATTGAGCAGGTTGACAAAGCATTTCAAATGTTGAAGCAAGAAGTAGCCACAAAACCTATCCTTCTCCTACCTACTTTTGACAAGCTATTCACTTTGGAGTGTGATGCAAGTGGAATTGTAGTAGGGGGTGTATTGAGTCAAGAGGGAAGACCTGTGGCATTTTTTAGTGAGAAGCTCAATGAAGCAAAGAAGAAGTACTCAGCCTATGACCTAGAGTTATATACATTAGTGCAATCTTTAAAGAAATGGAGGCATTACCTACTCCCAAAGGAATTTGGGGTGTTCACAGACAACTAGGCATTGAGTTACATTAACACTCAAGAGAAGCTTAGCAATAAACATCTGAAATGGATGGAATACCTCTAATCCTTCACCTTCACCATCAAGCATAAGAAGGGGTAACTTAACAAGGTGGTAGATGCCTTAAGCAGGAAGTTGTTGATAGTTCAAGAGTTATAGTTGCAGAGCATAGGAATAGAAGGTTTCAAAGACCTCTATGAAGGAAATGAAGACTTCTCATCAGCTTACAAGGTTTGCAAGGATTTTGAGAACCATTTCCATGGTGAGTATGTAGAATACACTCTTCAAAATGGTCTCTTGTTCAAGGGTAATCAGTTGTGTGTACCAAGAGGATCCATGAGGGAAAACCTCATCCAAGAGAAACATAATGGCAGTTTAAGTGGACACTTTGGAGTCAACAAAACCTTAGACTTAGTACAGAGGTACTACAATTGGCCAAAGTTGCCAAGAGATGTGAAAAGGTATGTAGAGCAATGTGGTGTATGCCAAAGAGCAAAAGGAGGATCAAGAAATGCTAGTCTCTATCAACCATTGTCGGTCCCTAATAGAACTTGGGAATGTATAAGCATGGACTTTTTAGTAGGACTTCCCAAGACTAAAATAGGTATGGATAGTATCTATGTGGTAGTAGATAGATTTTCCAAGATGAGTCATTTCATTCCATGTAAGACTACACATGATGCTAGCTATGTTGCACATCTCTTCTTCAAAGAGATTGTTAGGATTCATGGACTCCATTTAAGCATTGTTTCATACAGGGACAACAAGTTCATGGGCCATTTTTGGCAAACATTATGGAGGAGACTAGGAACTAACTTGTCATTTAGCTCAGCTTACCATCCACAAATAGATGGTCAAACCAAAGTCATCAATAGGGTGTTAGGCAATTTGTTGAGGTGTTAACTAAGGAGTATGGTCAGACATGGGACCTAATCATTCCTCAAGTAGAGTATGCATATAATGACAGTGTGAATAGGACCACTGGTAGAAGCCCTTTTGAGGTTGTGTATGGCAGACATCCAAGTGGAGTATGTGAGTTGAAAGACCTTGGTACTTTGGAGATGAAGAGTGGTCAAGCAGAGGACTTCACTCAAACCATCAAGGAAGTCCAAGAGCAAGTTAAGAAGGCCATCCTTGAATCCACTCAAAAGCTGAAAGCCAAAATGGATGAGAAAAGAAGAGAGGTTCAGTTCAAGGTGGGTGACTATGTGATGGTCCATTTGAGCAAAGCTAGGATGCAAAGTGGTAAGCCTACCAAACTGCAGATGAAGAGGGTAGGACCTTGTAAAATTTTGGCAAAATATGGTGAGAATGCCTGTAAGGTTGATTTACCTTTAGACTTAGCCATCTCACCAGTCTTTAATGTAGCTGACCTGATCATGTATAATGGTGAAATAGCAGGGGAAAAGGAGAACCAAACCAAGGTGCTGCAGGACCTAGATGTTAATGTCTTACCATGGGTGAAGAAGCCAATAGCAGAGGAGATCTTGGAATCCAGAGTAAAGAAGTCCACTAGACACCAGGTCTACATGGAACACTAGGTGAAGTGGGCAGATCAACCTGAGTTTGAAGCTACCTGGGTTGAAGAGAGCAGGTTCAAGATACTTGGCATAGACCCGACTCTCATCTCTTCTTATATTTCTTAGTTGTGTGCAGAGGGGGATTATGGTGCAGGAGCAACCCTCCAAGATCTCCCTCCTTCTTTTTTTGTTGGGGTTATGCTTCTTTTGAAGCCCTAGTATATGTAATAAGAGCCATGAGCTCATTTGTTCTTGCCTAGGTCCTAGTTTTAGGTCCTTAGTGTTTTTGTTGTGTTTTCTTGTGCAAGAGAGGTTGAGTGTGCCTTGGATGTGTGTTAGGCCTTAATGGTATGTTGATGTCCTTAGGATAGCCCAAAATAGGCCTAGGATTCATGAAAAGAAACAATGGAAAAGTTGCTCAAAAGATGCAAAATTTGCATGACAACTTTTAAAAGTTGTCAAGCAACTTTTCCACCCAAAAGGTCAAAAACTCTTATTGAGCATGGAGAGCCCTAATTTTGGAACACTGACTAAAGAGAGGGTAGTATAAGTACTTCCAAACCCTAAGTTAATGGGTTGGATGTCAGACATTGTACGACCCAAGTAAGAAAAGCTTGACTGTGACATTTTGTTGGTTACCAATCAGTTTGAATGAAGCTACTGAGCAAGTTAATGGATTGATTTGCATGTAAAACTATGTGGAGTGTCTTATATGGTTTAAATAATTTCATTGTGAGAAATTAGATTAGGTTTTTATTTGCAGGTTGTGGGTGTTTGTAAATAGTTTGTAAATTGCCTTCTCACTGTCCAGTTTTGGACTGGTTTGTGCAAATGGAAACATAACTCCATTCCCCATTATGGAATCACCATGAAACTATGGGGAATGAGAGTAGAAACTTTGTATCATATTTCTATGAAAGAAGGTCCCTTCAAAATGCAAGGAAGCCATTTTAAGACCCATACCTAGGCGAGACTGGACAGTGCCCAGTTAGGAATGGTTGTTGTTGCAGAGGTCTTGGAGAGAAAGGTTGGTCAGAGGAGAGTGCACCCTTTGGAGGAGGTGTAGAGGAGTGAGTGAAGTATCATTGGTGTGAAGGAGGATCCTCCACAAATCTAGACAAGGTGGCTAAAACACAAAACATTCACTATGACCCAAGCAAACCCTAAAAACCCTCACAAAACCCTTAAAAACCCCAAAATTCATCCTAGGCACTGTACGGCCACTTGGAGGCCCAAAACCAGAGAAATCCTTGAGCCCTTGCCAAATGAATGGTATTCCATTTGGGAGTTTGGGTATTTTTTGCATCGTTTGTGAGAGGGAGCCCTAAAAGTCCGGGTAGAAGGCCTAATTGGTCCTAATCCTTTTAGCCCTATTTTGTAAGCAAAACACAAAATAGTGAAATCGGTAGGAGGGATGAAGGTTGTAACTTCTTGGGGGCACATGGATGGATGAAAAGCATGGTTTATGACCTATCCTAACCTTTCTAAGACCTTGGAAGGTGTAAAACAAGCCTAGCCCTTATTAGCCATAGTAAGGGGTTTGAGTCTCATGAGTAGGTGAGACCTTAGGAGCAGCATTGCAACTCATTAGTGGGTGGATTGGGTGAGGTCAAGGGATTCCTTAAGCAAAGGAAGTCCTAGAGACCCTAGAGTGTGTAGAGAACACCAAGTGATCCAAGGAAAGGATCCAAGAGCATAGACTAGGCTAGTCTATCCCAAACCCCTTCCCATCACTTAGGTACACACCCAATAGCTAATCAGAATACGACCGTTGAGTCTCATGCAATGGATTCTCAATGCCATATTAGCCAACTCCAAATGCTAATGTGGGCATGATATGACAAGTGTCTTGGGAGAGTTACTATCTCTCTTGCACAAAGATTATCAACCTTTTGGAGGTGAATCGGGTAGCTTCTAATTTTAATTGGATCTAGTAAGGGTTTCGTTTGGTGCATCAAGGTATAAACTCAATTAAGAGGTCTCCCAACCTTGAAAACAAAGGTTCAATAGACTTGAAGGTACTAAGGAGAGCTATTCCCGAGCACTATCGTTGACTTAATTTTCATCCAATCACATTTATTTTATAGTGGGTTGGAGTACTTGGCGTTTAGCCATTCCCACTTAGGTCATTCCCCTCACATCGGCCATAACAACTTTAAGAGTTTTTCAACCCCTCGGGAGGGAAGGCTTGCTAAAGATGTACAAATCTCAAACAAAGAAAAAGCCTCAAGGGTCTAGATTTCTGATTGCCTTAAAAACACAAGAGCATACTCTCCTACCTCTCTGAATTTTCCAAAAAAAAATTAAAGAATACATGATGTTTGATTGATTTCTCTTTAGGCAACCTGCAAAAAAAATGCATTAGTAGTCATGTTGTTTTTATTCTTTGACAGGCATATGTTTGATTGATAAATTCTTTGACAAGTGTCCTGCAAGATACTGGTCAGGCTGTGAAAATACCAAGCAGAAAGAAGACAATTCAGGGTTAGTGTTAGCATAATCCAAATTTAATTCAAGAAAAACCCCGAAAAGAGAAACTTGCTTTTAATCTAATAGAGAACAGAATCGTACAACAATTCTCATAAAATGAAACGACAAATTTTTTTTATCGTACGAGTCAAAAATTAGCAAAGGATGACAGAGGATAAAATCAAATAACGAAAAATAGTATGTCGTACGAGTCCATACTCTGATTCATATGACAAACTACAAGGTATAATATTATGTCATACGATAAGCTACAGGCTTCAATATAATGTCATACGATGCAGTGAAACTACTCGTATGATATTTTGTAGAGCTTGTACGGACGGACCTTGCAGGATAAAAAGAATGATTCTGAGGCCGAAAAAGTAGTTTTCTACCCCACGGTGGGCACCAAAAATGAGTTTGTGAAAAGTGGACCTGTATCTGTAAGCACAACACTTCAATTAAGTCATTACATGCATGGTTAGACAGATATAAACATGAATAATAAAATCATTACAAATTGACCCATTGCCTTCTAAAAGATGTGAGTATAAGATTGCTCTTAGATTATTAGCAATACCAGTGACTAGATGACACCAAGACGATGGATTTAATCTATATGAGCATGATATTAGCTAGATGGATGCAAGATTAATCTAACAAGATTTAAAAAATAAATGAGATGAATGACCTAAATATGTATGCAATATATCAAATGACCTTAGAGCAAAATCAACATAATAACAATATATTCTCCAAGATTTTTGAATGAGAGATGAGAGCCTGAATTTATAGAAAATTCAGAAAGAAACCAAAGGCTGAGATCAAATGATGATGAGCGGTCAAGATTTTCCAAGAGGAAGCACAATCAAGGTGAATTGATGCGATTGGATGCTTTTCTCAGTTTTAAAGGAAATTGAACTAAAATTAAGATAAAATCAAGAAAAACTGATTTATTCTCTATTTCATTCAATTTTAATATTTAATTGTTTTAATTGCTTTCTTTGAGATTATCTATCAATTTTTAATTTGTTTTTTTCAAGATTATCTCCAATTGATTTCTTTTCTCAAATTTTTAATTCTTTTTTGTCAATTAATTCCTTTTTTGATTTATTTCCTTTTTTGAAGATCTGTGCTCATAATTTCCAATTCCTCTTTCTTGAGTTGTTTCCTTTTTTGAAGATTTGATGGTAAATTGATTTATTTAATTAAATTAATTCCTCTTTTTGATGATTTAATGGCAAATTGATTTATTTAATTAAATATGCCAGGATATTTAATAAAATAAATAAGATAATTGTTTAAAATGATTTACTTGGAATGATTTAATTAATTAAATAAATATTTAATTAATATTGAGCAATTAATTTGCCATGTGACATTTGATGATTTTAGAAATTAATTGTGTGCTCAAGATTGATTTAATTGCCTTTGGTTAGGACCTTGGTGATGTTGTCGAGATTAGGGGCTCATGGTTTACATGACCATTTTTAGGGTATTACAGATATCGCATGGGAGACTTTGTCATATGAATTTTGATAATATTGTTAAGGCTAGTAAGATCAAGAAAGTAAGAGGATTGCCTTTGATGAACAAACTAGAGAATTCTTTGTGCAAAGAATGTCAACTTGGGAAGATGTCTTCCTCAACTTTCAAAGGTAAGTCTTTTTTAGAAGAAAACTTACTTGACCTTGTGCATATTGATTTGTGTGGTCCTATGAAAACTAGAAGTATTTAGGGAGATAGGTATTTCATGATTCTTACTTATGACTACTCAAGAATGATGTGGGTCACATTATTGAAAGACAAGTCTGAGGCATTTGGAAAGTTCAAAGCCTTTAGAGCATTAGTAGAGAAGGAAAGTGGTCAAAAGATAAAATGCCTAAGAACTGATCAAGGAGGTGAATTCACTTTTGATGAATTCAACAAGTACTGTAAAGACAACACTATCAAGAGGAAGTTGTCTACCCCAAGGACACCACAACAGAATGGCATAGAAGAAAGGAGTAACAAGACTATAGTTGAAGTGCCTAGAATAATGTTAATCCAAGGAAAGGTTGCTCACACTTTTTGGAGAGAAGCAGTGAGCACTGCAGTATACTATGAATCGGGTACTCATCAAGAAAGGTAGAGTTAAAACCCATTATGAGTATTGGACTAGGAAAACTACCACTGTGAGCTACTTTAAAGTATTTGGGAGTAAGTTCTATATCAAGAGAGGTGAGTATTTGAGAAAATTTGATGCTAAAAGTGATGAAGGAATATTTCTAGGATATTCCACTGAGAGAAAATCTCTCAAGTGTTACAAACTATAGAACACAAAAAATTGTTGAGAGTGTCAATATCAAGGTTGATGAATCTCATAAGGAACCTGAGGAAACCTGTAATGAAGAAGTGGAAGATGAACTGAGTATAGCCTTTTGGGAACCAGTTAAGAAAGAAATAGGTAAAGATATCAGTGTTCCTGTACTAGTAGAAGTTGTAGTAGGAGAAGAAGAAAAGCTAGCAGATCAAGCTAGAGTCATTCCTAGATATGTGAAACTACATCATGATCTGAAGCAAATCATAGGAGATAAAGATGCAGGGATACTCACAAGAAGAAAAGTGAAGGAGAACTCTTGCATAAATTTTGAATTAGAGCCCAAGTCTTCTAGAGAAGCACTTACAGATGAAGACTGGATTAAAGCAATGGAAGAGGAGCTAGTCCAGATAGAAAATAATACAACATGGTCTCTAGTACCCAAACTAGAACACAAAAATGTCATAGGTACTAAATGGGTCTTCAAGAATAAGCTAAATGAAGAAGGAACAATTGTAAGGAACAAGGCAAGACTTGTATGCAAATGACATGCTCAGGAGGAGGGAGAAGACTATGGAGAAACCTTTTCTCTTGTGGCTAGACTGGAAGGTGTTTGAATGCTACTTGCATTTGCATTGGCATGAAGGAGAGAAAACCGGTTGGTACACTGATGGTGACCGACTTTAAACTGACTGAGGAAGATGATTCAACGTTGGTGAATGAAAAGGAGTACTGGTCAATGATTGGTAATTTGCACTATGTGGTGCACAACAAACCAGATATTGCTCATGCATTGGGCATAGTAGCTTATTTTTAAAAAAGTCCTAGAGAATCCCACTTGGTAGCTATCAAGAGGATTCTTAGATATCTAAAAGGAACAGTTGACTATGGATTGTGGTATCCATATAATGGTGACTATAACCTCAAAGTATATACTGATACCGATTGGGCAGGTAATGTGGACGATCGGAAGAGAAAAACCGATGGAGCGTTCTTTCCTGGTGGAAGAATAGTCTCATGGATGAGTAAGAAGAAGAGTTGTATTTCTCAGTCTACAACTGAAGCAGAATATGTGGCAGCATTTATGAACAACACTCAAGCAATCTGGATGAAACATGTATTGGAAGGTTTCAAAGTACCTGTATCTGAACCGGTGAATGTATTTTGTGACAACACAAGTGCAATAAATATTTCCAAGAATCCAGTATTTCATGCTAGAAATAAGCTTATTGAGCTTAAATATCACTTTTTAAGAGAGAAATTTCAGAATAAGGAGGTTATACTACATGTTTCTAGTAAGGAGCAACTAGTAGATATATTCACTAAGCCCTTACTGAAGACTACATTTACCTATTTGAGAGGTCAATTAGGGTTTGTACCCCTTCTTGAAGTCAACTAGAGTTGTGTGCTCCACATCAGTCAGGTACTATAGTGTCAAATCTTTCAGGGTTGATGTGTTGAAGGATGCTACTCCATAGGGGGAGCATCATAATAGAGAATAGAAGCTTGTGCCTCCACTTTGGCATTGTTGTCAAAGGGGGAGAAGATATCTGATGTATGAGGAAAAGATATCTGATAATGCAGAATACGCTGGTCTATGATGTCTACAGTTGCAATGCTACACTGAGTATATTCATCAATGCCAAAGGGGGAGATTGTTGGCATATGATGAACCAACATGTTGATATTATGATAATGTATGTTGTTATTGATGTTAATAAGTGTAAGTGAACCGGTGTCAGGGTTTCACTAAGTGTGACTACCGATTGGTAGTCTCAGCTCAAGGGTTTTTGGTTTAGCAATCCAGCTTGTGCAATGCAATCGATGAAATTCTATGATGAGTTAGCTAAGAGCTGAGGATGAGATCGAGGTGCCACATAAGCTTTGTGTATGTGAAGGATTTCCTTGAGGATCTTGCATTAGAAGACCAACTGAATTAAAAGTATACCTCAGGAATGGACATTCTTCTTGGTGGTATGAGAAGAAAGCGTGATGAGTTATTGATTCCCATGTGCGGTGAAGAATGGATGATGCAGATTGTCTTGTGATCTATTTGAAATTGTATTTCTCTATGCAAAGTGTTTGGATAGTTAAGATTGGACCGCTTGTATTGTAAACCTAAGATACTTAGGGTTTAGGGTTTATGCTACCAACCTAATTGTTGTCTATAAGGTTGATGATATTTGTTATTGTAAGTTGTTGGCAAATCTTATGTGTGTATCTGAGTGATGAGATACTTTCTAGACCAGTAAGAGAAAAATACAGAGTGTGATTGTAGAAGTAGAGGAACTGAAAAGGATCTGCCTTGGCATATAGTGTTGTTATCAGATCAAATTTTTTACCTGTTGTCTTCTAACCATTTCAACAGTTGGAAAATCCCTTTGCCAGGTAGCTTTAACAAGCTTACTATAAATCCTCTAACCAGGTAACTCAAGTTTATTGAGTTCTTTAAATCCTCTAGCAAGATAACCTTTAACAGGGTTTCAACCTTTAACAGGGTATATAGCCATCCCTTAATCGGGTGATCTTTAACAGGATCGGTTCCTAGAAAAACCTTATTATAAAGTCTTTAACTAGACTAGGCTCCTAATAGAGTGAGCTTCAAAATATTTCAAAAACAAGCTTGTGGGTATTCATCCCTGTTAGGGTTTCAAGCACATCCAAAGAAAATATGAACTAACAATTATATGTAGATTTAAATACAAAAGATAAAGGAATACAATAGGACACAGAAAACACAAAGATTTAACGTGGTTCACCTAGAATGGGTTAAGTCCACCATACACAACCATCCAATCTTTCTTATTATCGAGCAAAAAGTACATCAATGTTCCAATGCCTTAAGCATCCCATCCGCTTATAACATGCATTTTTAGGGCAACAAATAAAGTTGGCCTTTTTAGGGTTTTATTACAATATCGGTTTTCATCTAATAAAAAAAGGGGAAAACAAAATTTTTCTTGGGGGCTACTGCCCCCGAACCCACATAGAAGGCTTCGCCCGCTTTGGGGGCTACCACCCCCAAACCCCTGCCCAAGGCCCAGCCTAGCCCCGAACCCCGCCAAGGATACGTGTTGAGTGTACAATACTTTGTTGATCAGTCGCCACATATCAACAATCTCCCACTTGGAGACTGATCAGGCTCCACACCAAACAATCTCCCACTTGGAGACTGATACTACATGACATCACTGTAAATGCAACATCCGCTGGATAAAACACTAGGACTCGACTGGTATAAATTCCACAATTATCAATCAAAAAGACCAATAGAAACTGATGAAGAAATCAACTTCTCCTATGGAACTGCCTTCATGAACATATCAGCAGGATTCTCACTTGTGTGAATCTTCTCAAGTCGTAACTGACCCTCCTCCAAAACAGTCTGGATGAAGTGGTACCTGAGCTGAATGTGCATTGTCCTTGAATGAAAAGCAGAGTTCTTTGCAAGATGAATGGCACTCTAGCTATCAGTATACAATGGGCGATCCTCCTATGTTTGACCCAATTCTTCTAGAAAACATTGTAACCAAATCATCTCCTTGATGGTTTCTATAGCAGCAACATACTCAGCTTCAGTGGTTGAAAGTGCAACAACCTTTTGCAGCCTAGAGATCCAACTGACTGCAGTTCTCCCTATAGTAAAAACATACCCTATAGTGCTCCTCCATGAATCAATATCACCTGCCAGATCAGAGTCAAAAAATCAACTCAGAGCAGCATTAGATCCTTTGAAACATAATGCCTTTGTAGTGGTTCCTTTCAAATACCGAAGGATCCATTTCATAGCATTCCATAGTTCCATACCCGGATTGCTCATAAACCTGCTCACAACTCCCACTGCATATGAAATATCTGGCCTTGTGCATACCATTGCATACATCAGACTACTAATAACTGATGAATACAGGATGTTAGACATTTTCTTTACCTCTTCCTGTTCCTTTGGGCACATCTCCTTAGTCAATTTGAAATGACTAGCCAAAGGTGTACTAACTACTTTTGCATCCTGCATGTTAAATCTTTTCAACACCTTCTTTATATACTCACTTTGGGACAAATTCAAGGTTCTATTTTTTCTGTCCCGTGTAATCCTCATACCCAGAATTTGCTTAGCTACACCCAAATCCTTCATAGCAAATGACCTAGCTAATTTATGTTTAAGGTCATTTATGTGTTCCATGTTAGACCCAGCAACAAGCATGTCATCAACATAAAGCAACAAGATAATATAACTGTCATTATCCAATCTCTTAAAATATACACAATGATTAGAATGACATCTATGATAACTGTGTTTAGCCGTGAAGTTATCAAATTTTAAATACCATTGTCGGGGTGCTTTCTTTAGGCCATACAAACTTTTCTTCAACCTGCACACCAAGTTCTCCTTACCTTTGACCTCATATCCCTGTGGTTGCAACATGTAAATTTCCTCCTCCAAATCTCTATGGAGAAAAGTTGTTTTCACATCTAATTGTTCAAGATGTAAATCATATGAAGCCACAAGACTAAGTACAGTTCTAATTGAAGTCATTTTTACAACTGGAGAAAATATTTAATCATAATCTATACCCTTTTTCTGTGCAAAACCTTTTACCACAAGTCTGGCCTTATATATTTTCTGACCTCCTTCCTCCTCCTTTAGCCGATAAACCCATTTGTTAGGCAAGGCTCTTTTTTCTATAGGTAAAGGGACTAAGTCCTAAGTCTTATTTTTCACCAAGGAGTCCATCTCCTCTTTCATGCCTAGCTCCCACTGTTGTTTGGCATCCACCTGCATTGCTTCTTCATATTCTTCTATTTCACCAGAATCAGTTAATAATATAGAATACAAAGAAGGAGAAAATCTTTCAGGGGGTCTACTTGACCTCGTAGAATGTCTAACACTTGCAGGAGTTTGTGGGACATTCTGTTGTTGTTGAGCATTAGATACCTATGGCATTTCATTTTTAGGAATCTCATCCAACACCACATATTCTGGCTTGTCCTGTTCATGCTTCTTTTCCTGCATCTGTTCTTTATAGATAACCTTCTCATTGAATATAACATCTCTACTTCTAGTTATTTTTTTATTTTCAAAATCCCATAACCGATAGCCATATTCATCTATCCCCTATCCAATGAAGGTACATTTCTGAGATTTAGCATCCAGCTTGGTTCTGTTTTCTTTATCAACATGGACAAAAGCTTCACAACCAAAGGTTTTCAGAAAAGAATAATTTACCTTTTTACCAGTCCATGCCTCCTCTAGAATACCACATCCAAAGGGGTTGAAGGTCCTCTATTTATCAAATAGACAACAGTATGTACAACATCTGCCCAAAAATGTAAGGGCAATCTAGCATGCAATCTCATGCTCCTCACGCATTCCATGATAGTCCTATTAATTCTCTCTGACACACCATTTTCCTATGGAGTTCCTGGAACTGTCTTTTACTTTCTAATCCTATTTAAGGAGCAGTAATATTCAAATGCCTTGCTACAATGCTCACCTCCATTATCCAATCTGAGACACTTCAACCTTTTTCCTGTCTCACTCTCAACCAGAGCTTTCCATTTCTTAAAAGTTTAAAAAATATTTGATTTTTGTTTTAGGAAATATACCCATGTTTTTCTGGTTGAGTCATCAATAAAAATAACATAATAACAAGAGCCACCAAGAGATGATACCTGAGCCGGTCCCCATACATCTGAATGCACAAGCTCTAACTTCTCACTCTTCTTCTCTTTCCCAACCTTTAGAAAACTGACTCTTTTCTATTTGCCATAAACACAGTTTTCACAAAACTCTAAATCAATCTTCTTTAGTCCTAGAAATATATTTTTAGCGTGTAGGATTTTCATCCCTTTCTCACTCATGTGCCCAACCCTATGGTGCCACATTATCGAATCTGTTCTTGCAACATCTATTGTTGTTGTCCCTGCAGTAACTTTATCCGTAGCAGCTAAGGTAGATTAAGTGTTACCAGTACATAGATATAATGTGCCTACCTTCACACCTTTAGCTACTACTAATGATCCTTTACTGACCTTCCAGATACTATCTAAGAAGGTAACTATGCAACCTTCACTACCTAGTTGCCCAACAGAAATTAAATTTCTTCTTAAGTTAGGAACATGTCTTACCTCCTACAGAAACCAGTCATTACCATTCTGCAACTTGATTTTTATCTTTCCTTTTCCAACAATTTGATAGGGCTCATCATCACCCAAATATACCTGTCCAAAATCACCTTGAACATAATCTAGAAAATATTTTCTATGGGGTGTAGCATGAAATGAAGCCCCAAAATCTATTACCCAGGAATCATTAACATTATCCAAACATAATATTAAAACATCTTGTAAAGTATTACTTGCAATATTAGCTTCCTTACTGTTGTTTTCATTTTTGTCTCCCTCTTTGTTTTTTCAAGACCAATAGTCTTTCTTTAGCTGACCAGGCTTTCCGTAGTACTAGCAATCTTTCTTTCCTCTAGATTGAGAGCATCCTTTCTTTGACTTCCCTTGTGACTTCTCATTCCAAGGGCCTTTTCCTCTTTCCTTTGATCTTCCTCTGTTCTCCACATTCAAAACACTAGTTGATGATGTTGGAGTCTGACCTGTGCTTTTCTTTCGCATTTCCTCGCTTAGGATAACACCAACAATATCATCAAATACCAAAGTATTTTTTCCAGAGACAAAGTTACTTACAACCATAACCAAGCTATTCCAGCTTTCTGGCAAAGAACATAAAATCAAGAGAGCCGTAACCTCTTCTGCAAAAGTAATTTTTACTGAAGACAATTGACTGGTAATTGTATTAAATTCATTTAAGTGCTCCGCTATAGATCCTCCCTCACTCATTTTCAAATTAAACAAACGCTTCATAAGAAATACCTTATTCAAAGCTGAGGGTTTCTCTTACAGCTTAGCCAATGTCGCCATCAAATCTACAACCATTTTTGCTTCTGTTATATTGAAAGCTACATACGGTGCAAGGCACAATCGAATGGATCCCAGTGCCTTTCTATCTAAAATGTCCCATTCTTCATCTGACATTGTGGTCGCTTTCTTTGCCTTTCCTTCTAATGGCTGCCACGAATCCTTTTGATACAGGTGTTGGCATATGGACACTCCAATGAGACATTGTATGTGATTGAAGGTTTTGTCATTGATGGCAACCTTGCAATCCTATGGCATCGGCAAGACATCATGCCGACAAGTATTACACAGGCAAGATAGTGTACCAACATCAACAAGGACACCGACAGCGACATAGAAGAAAAGATGTATATCGGCACAAAGGCCGATAGGATTTTTGTTATGTAATATTTTGTTTATTATTGTAAGCCAACTTGGGAAATTGTAAAATGACTCTTGTATATAAAGGAGATCATTGTAGACATTTAAAAAAAGGGAATGTAAGAAGCATAAAGGAAATTATTAGGTAGACCTAATATGCAAATTATAGGTCAAGGGTATATGTAAAGAACAGAGAAAGAATCAGTACTAAATCTGGCATTGAAGATGTTATTGTAAAGCAACACAAGTCATTGGATTAATATAATCCTTATTATAAGTCAGTGTGACTTCCCATTGAGCAGTGAGCTCTAGGCAGTTGGCCTTCCTGCATGTGCAGGCCCCTATTGTAAGTAATATTCTCTTATTGGCCAGTGAGTGAATATTGTGGGTCACAAATCCCACCGAGGTTTTTCCCACACCAAGTTTCCTCGTTAAACATCTTGTGTTATGGTGTACTTTTCATGTGGATATTCTTGATTCTGTTTATTGCATTATTTCTTGCATACCGGTACACTGTTATATTATGTTCTGCATGTTTTAACTTAAGAAATTATTATTACCGGTTAGTTACTGATTCACCCCCCCTCTCAGTATCTGTGGGACCCCTAACAATTGGTATCAGAGCCTAGTCCTCTATTTTCAGAAGCCTAAGGGCTTGAGGAAGATCTTGACACTGGTAAAGATGGAAAATCTGAAGAAGCAACTTGAAGGAGCTCTTACAGACTATGATGCAGAGAAATTGAAAAATATCAAATTAGAAGATGATTTGAGAGCTGTTCAAGATATCATTCAGGCACTTCAAGAAAATTTTATTGTTGCAAGAAATAAGAGAAGAGAACTTTGTGAAAAATTGCAAAATGAGAATGATGAAAAGGAATCACTCAATGACATGATAAGCAAGTTGAAACAAGAGATCATGACAACAAAAAATGAAATGTAGGATATGACTATGAGATTTTGCAAAGAGATTGAGGATAGGAAGAAGAATGAAGAAGAATTGACCAGAAGACTAAGTGATGCAGCAAATGAGAACACAAGACTTAGCTATGAAAATGACATGTTGAAGACAGATCTGATGCATACTCAAAATGACTCAAATGGAACTAATGAGACAAAAAGAAATCTTGGAAAGGGAACTGGAAACTGTAAATCAACACAAAGAAAAATTCAAGAAAAGCTCAGAGGAACTTGGTACCTTACTGAAGAATCAAAAACCTAAAGTTGACACTTCTGGAATTGGCTTTGAAGTTGGTGAAAGCTTCGCGACTGCAAATACTCAGGATCACAGCAAACCGGTAAGACAACCTAATGGTTATAAATTCAATGGAAGTTGCTTTAATTGTAATAAGTATGGTCATAGAGAAAATGAATGTAGATCTAGGAATTATCAGAATATCAATACACCCACCGGTCAATGTTCAAAATGCAAAAAAGTTGGTCATAACTCTGAAAACTGCAGAATGAATGTGAGATGTTATGTTTGTGGAAGATTTGGACACTTATCAAATCAATGCAAAACACAAATTGGCATAGGTTATGGGAAAGCTATTCAAAAGAATAATGTAACTTGTTATGCATGTAACAAAATTGGGCATATTGCTAAATTTTGTAGAAATAAAGGAACACCAGTAGACAACAAAAGTGCTAGCTTGAAAGGTAAGGAAAAAGTTGAAGAGGTTAAGCAAGAATTCTCAAAACAATGGATTAGAAAAGTTGATCTAAATATTGGGAATACTTCTCCACTGGTAGAACCAACAAATGCTTCACTGGTAGGACAGAGTGATGCTTCACCAGTAGGATAGAGCAGTACTCCACCGGTAGGAAGTTCCTCATCTAATTGAAGAAAATTTCCTTGAGGGTTTGGCAATCAAATGACACATATATTCCCTCGGTTAGAGATAAGAAGTTGAAAATTACTTATTACCGGCAGACAATGTTAAGTGAATACTTAACTGGCATGTAATTAATGTGGTAGATGGCAAAAAGACATTATAAAAATAAGGTTTTGGCTCCACTTCATTTCACCATGATTTCAAATTTTCAGAGAGCACGAAGATTCTGAGCTAAGGCATTTCGAGCAAGAAGCAAGCACACTCCAAGTAATCATCCATCCAAGGCAGTAAAAGGTATTTAGTCATGGCATCCAACTCTACAATTGAATACATAGTAAACCCTACTATTGTTGAAGTAATCAAAAGACCTAGGCCCGTATTTCAGTTAGTCCCTGAGATAGAAAAGAAGGATGATACCTTAGGTGCATTTTCTCAAATCCCTAAAGGAGTTGTATATGTTGAAGACCCTAGAATGTACATCCACTGCAACATTGAAGAGTTAGGAGATGAGGAAATCAAAACCATGTATAAAACCGTAATATGTGATGATACCAACAATGTTAAAGATGAACACAAGGTTATTGAAACCCTAGGATTCACAGAAATCCTTAGCATTCCTGAATTCCCTAAGGATGTGATTAGGATAGTGTTAAGTAGAGTTCATGGAGAATTTTTCTCGCTAGATGCAATCCCTAAGATCACCAAGAAAGCTGTGAAAGCTGTCACAGGGTTACCGACCACCAGTAAGAGACTAGATAAAACCAAGAAGGTTCCAAATGACCTAGTTACAAAACTAATTGGTGCAACATTCGATAAGAGATCTCTAAGGGTTAATGATGTAAAAGATATCAATGTGAGATTCATAAGTATGATATTAGGTTACAAAGCCACTCATGCCAATAGACTTAACCTAGTTTCAAGTTTATGCATTAAGAGTGCTTATGATATGGTAACAGACAATGCAAAAATTGACATCTGTTAATGGTTAAAGGATGAACTAATAGACAACCTTGGAAAGATAAAGAAGGACAAGAAAGGAACTTTCAGATTTGGAAATCTATTAGTATGTCTAATGCTACACATAACAAAATAGGTTCCCGGTATAGGTTATAAAGAACTTGGATATGACATACTGGTAGGAAAACAATTAACTAAACTATTCAATACCATGGGTGAGAACAAGGAGAACAATATTCATGACTTTTTCCAAGCATTGAAGACCAAAATGAAGCAAAGAATAAGGTTATCTCATAAAATAGTAGACAAATACAAAGGTGATATATGCTTTGTTATTAAGAAAGATGAAATCTGGATGGAAGTGGTCATCCCAAGGACAATTTGGGTAACCGAGATGGGCTATGAGATAGATGATCACATAGTTGAAACTTATGCTAAAGCACTTCTAGAAGCCCCCAATGAACCCAAGGAAGAAGTATTTGGTAGTGCTGAGACTATAGAAAGCCAAATACAATCAAAGAAAAGAGTAAAGAAGGTTGAGCCATTTGTAAGGAAAGGATCCAGGCAAGCAAAGGCCATTAAGGAAGATGTACTAAAGAAAACTGGCATAACAGAAGATGAGTTGGCAGCTCCACAATCCGAAGCTCATCTATCACTGGTAGGTACTTCTTTAGAAGGTGACATGCCAACAACTTTTAAAAGAGTTGTTAGAAAAAGAGATCCCTCATCGGCAACCACTCCTTCACCTAGAAGGACAAGGCAAAAGCAACAAGCAGTGAGATCTTTGGTTAGAAAGGTCACACCCAAGAAGAAGCTGACACCAAAGAAAAAGAAAAGGACAAACATTGACTTGGCACCTCTAGATATATTGTTAAATGAAATCATAGAGGAAGGAAAACTAAAAAACATAAGAAAAATTTATGACACTCTATCTGCTGATGAGAAAGAGAAAATTGAGGAAAGTGTGATACTGCATATGGACATGTACAAGAAATTTTTGATGGAAGTAGCAAATGAAATTCCTGATGATTTGTTCAAAAGACTTGAGGCCAAAAGGCAAGCAATGATAGAATTAGATAAGAAAATAAAAATAGAGAAACTACTTGTTGTATATCCAGTAAACTCTCCCAAGGAAATTGATGATTTGATTGCTCAGGCAAACCGGTCAGTATTCTCTATTGCACACCGACATATTTCACTAATGGCAGGAAGAGTTATTGATGTAACAGAGGAAATAGAAGATGGTTGGGATATATTCCTGGTTGACAAGGAAAAACAAGAAGAATACAAGAAACCTAAGCCTATAAAGGTATATCAAAAGGATAGGGACAAGGGGAAAGGCAAAGTTAGTGGACCACCAAGCATAAAAGTTAAAGATAACCTACCTCCACCGATGAAAATTACAACTACTGAAGATCAACTGGCAATAGAAAGTATGGATGTAAAGGATAGCAATCCTAATTCTGAAGTCCTATATACTGTAAATGTTGATACCCAAAAGATCAACATAATAGTTGATAAAGATACAACTGACAAGTCAGATATGGCTAAAGAGCCTTCGGTAGCAGGGGAAACAGAGAAACTGGCAGAGGATACAAAGAAAAAGGTAGAGACTGAGGCACAGATAGAGATAAGACAACATACAGAGAAACCAATAGAGATAAAGGCTTCGAAATAGGTTCATAAGGAAACAGTGCCACCGGAAAGTAGTGAAGTGGGAAAACCAATGCTAAAAGAAATGCAGACACAAACTGACCTGCCAGAGGTCAATACAAGCATGGTTACTTCCACCGGTACTCAGATTATTGGATCATCATCAACATTTAAGTCAACAAATGTGACTGAGGTACTACTTGACTCCATTAAGAAAATAACTGACTGCAGTTCACATGCTTATAAAGCAATAGATGATTCTATACCAATTTTGAAGGTAATAGCTCCAAACTGTAACATAGATAATAAAGATTCTTTAGGACAATTGGATACATTGTGTAAATATATTTCTGAAAACATTGAGAAAATAACGGAAGAATCAGCAAAGGATAAGGTAGAGAAAGAGAAACATAAATTCTTTGATGAGGAAATAAAGAAGTGTAACAAAGATTTTGACACACTTCTACCAGAACTATGTAGTTTGTTGAAAGAATACAAAAATCTGTATAAAGATACATGTAAAATAAACTTTTTGACTGTAGATATTGACAAGAAAATAAGCAAGGCAAAGGATGAGATAAATAAACTTGTAGACAATTTTGTCAACTCACCGGATTCATTATCAGTTTTTGAAGAGAAGATAGCAAATTTTGAGGAAGAATTACTCAAACTAGAAAGAGAGAAAGAGAGAATAATAAACAAGGCAAAGCATTTGAGATCTAAACTGAGTCCAAAATTGGACTATTTAGCATCTCTATGGAAGGAAATCTCAAAGGCATTAACACAAGGCAGCAAAACACCAGCAGAGCATTTGCAGCATCTCACCGATACAGTAAAAAGAACTGAGACAACAATAAAAGATAGTAAGAAATTTATGGATAGTTTAAAGTTAATTTTGGGAGATCTTTTTCAGATAATAACTACCTAGCTGCAGGGTTGAGGATATGGATAGATGAAACTACAAACTCTACTTACATCTTGACAACCTTTTTCATTGATGGCAAAGGGGGAGTAGTGGGATGAGAAAGTTCAAAACACAAGAATCATATACTTAGGGGGAGCTCTCACATTTTTGGTAAACATTTTTGGACTACACATTTTTGGATACTTTTTTGAAATTTCTCATGAGTGTTGCCATCAATGCCAAAGGGGGAGATTGTTGGCATATGGACACTCCAATGAGACATTGTATGTGATTGAAGGTTTTGTCATTGATGGCAACCTTGCAATCCTATGGCATCGGCAAGACATCATACTGGCAAGTATTACTTAGGCAAGATAGTGCACCAACATCAACAAGGACACCGACACCGGCACAGAAGAAAAGATGTATACCGGCACAAAGGCCGACAAGATTTTTGTTTTAGTTTATTATTGTAAGCCGACTTGGGAAATTGTAAAATGACTCTTGTATATAAAGGAGTTCATTGTAGACATTTAAAAAAAGGGAATGTAAGAAGCATAAAGGAAATTATTAGGCAGACCTAATATGTGAATTATAGGTCAAGAGTATATGTAAATAACAAAGCAAGAACCGGTACTGAATCTAGCATTGAAGATGCTATTGTAAAGCAATACAAGTCATTGGATTAATATAATCATTATTGTAAGTCAGTGTGACTTCCCATTAAGCAGTGAGCTCTAGGCAGTTGGCCTTCCTGCATGTGCAGGCCCCTATTGTAAGTAATATTCTCTTATTGGCTAGTGAGTGAATATTGTGGGTCACAAATCCCACTGAGGTTTTTCCCACACTGGGTTTCCTCGTTAAACATCTTGTGTTATGGTGTACTTTTCATGTGGATATTCTTGATTCTATTTATTGCATTATTTCTTGCATATCGGTACACTGTTATATTATGTTCTGCATGTTTTGACTTAAGAAATTCTTATTACCAGTTAGATACTGATTCACCCCCCTTCTCAGTATCTGTGGGACCCCTAACAACAGGTAATCCTCCATCTGCATTTTCCATAACTGATAATTTTGGTCGTTAAACTTTTTGACCTTGAATTTGGAATCCTCCGTTGCTCCCACTCAAATCTAAAAGTCTTGCCAATTTATAGAAAACCTCGCTCTGATACCAATTGTTAGGGTTTCAAGAAGATCCGAAGAAAATATGAACTAACAATTATATGCAGATTTAAATACAAAAGATAAAGGAATAAAATAGGACACAGATAACACAAAGATTTAACGTGGTTCACCCAAAATGGGTTACGTCCACCATACACAGTCATCCAATCTTTCTTATTATCCAGTAAAAAGTACATCAATGTTCCAATGCCTTAAGCATCCCATCCTCTTATAACATGAATTTTTAGGGCAGCAAACAAAGTCAGCCTTTTTAGGGTTTTATTACAATGTCGATTTTCATCAACAAAAAAAAATGACAAATTTTTTTTTTCTCAAGGGCTACTGCCCCCAAACCCCCGCCCGGCCCCTGACCCTAGCAAGGATACGTGCTGAGTGTATAGTACTTTGCTGATCAATCACCACATATCAACAATCCCCACCGTGGTTTTTCCCATTTGGGTTTCCATGTGAAAAATCTATGTATCATGTGTTGTACATTTTTCATGTGATGATTAAGGGTTCTTTGTTTGAGTGATTATGCATGCAAAGTTATTAGGTTATGGTATTACTGTTATACCACATGCATATGTTTATTGGTGAAGTTGTTATCAATTATTGAATGTATTTGAAGTATTCAAACTTATCAGTTTATGATGTCTAAAGTCTTACCATGTTTAACTGGTATTGCCATGGTTAAATTCAGTAATGAAGACAACCAGTTGGTATTGCTTTAACTTGATAAGTTGTTGAGATAGTTTTTGTTTGTATTGATTCACCCCCCCCCCCCCCTCTCACTACCAGTTAGGGTATCTGTTGTTCATCATTATTCATCAATATGTTGCATGCCTTAAGTGAATTCATGTGTACACTTCATTCTTTACATGTATTTGTGCCTTATGCATACATACTATGTTTTACATGAATGCTTCTTGCCCCAAGTATATTCATGTGTATTCTCTATATGTATTCTTTATGTTTTATGTGCATACTTCATGCTTTAAGTGCATCCATGTGAATATATGTATCTTATAAAGAATGGGATATTAATTGTAACACTTGCATGTATTCATATGTATGGTTTGTGCTTTACATAGCTCCTTCATGCCTTATGAGCATTACTTCATGCCTTGCATATATTCATGTATGTTGATTCTTTGCTTACATGTATCCATTATCTTATGCCTTATGTGTACACTTCACATATTATGGTATTTATGTATACTTTATGCTGTGTATGCACATCTTATGGTATTTATGTATACTTTATGTTATGTGTATGTTGCATGCCTTAAGTGAATTCATGCATACACTTCATGCTTTACATGTATTTGTGCCTTATGTGTACACTATATGTTTTGCATGAATAATTATTGCCCCAAGTATATTCATGTGTATCCTCTATATATATTCTTTATGTTTTATGTGCATACTTCATGCTTTAAGTGCATCCATGTGCCTCATGTATATTTCTCTTAAATGCATGTTTTTTGTATATATACCTGATCAGTTGTGGATATTAATGTGTCTATTGTGTCTTCAACATGATTTCCTCATTGTATGATTTATACTTGTACTTTTTCATATATGCATTGTACCTTAGGGGGTATTTATGTATATTACTTCATGTCTTGCATGGATGCTTCATGGTCCTGCCTTGCGTGTAACAGTATGTATGTTTTATCACTTAAGAGAATTTATGCTCTACATATATTCAAGTGTATGCTTTATGACTTTAGTGAATTCATTTGGATGCCTCATGCTTTATATATGCTTCCTGCTTTATGCGTTAAGTATATTCACGAGTATGCTTCATGATTTAAGTATTCATTGTATGCTTCATAATTCAAATGTATTCATTTGTATGGTTCATGCTTCAAGGTATTCATTTAATGTATGTCTTATAACTCATGTGTATTCATTTATATTCCTCATGTTTTGAGTGCATTCTTCATGCTCCATGCACAACATTTGTGCTTAAGTGAATTCATGGACACTCTACGTGTTACAATTAACATCCCATGCTTTATAAGATACATATACTCACATGTATGATCCTTATTCAAATCATGCCTTAAATATATTCATATATTTATGGAACCATCAATTCCTAAATTTGGTGGTATAGTTTGTAGATTTCTGGAACCATCAATGAGGAAGACCTCATAAATTTGGTGCGTCCATTGAAGTTGCCACATTTGATTTACTTAGATTGTCTTGTACCACTGTAAATGTGCATGCAGCATGTGGTGAAAGATAGATTTGATGATCTTGAAGATAATGCAGACTTTTGGAGGGTGTTCAACAATATAGTAGATGATAAACCATGGGCCAACATTACTATAGGTGATAAGAATGGGTATTGAAGTATTGCTGGAGTTGTCTTTGGGAATTTGTGTGAATAAAAGATGCTGGTCTTCAAACGATCCAAGGTCAAAGGGGTCTAGGCTTTGTATTTTGTATGACACATATTTGCTACCTTTTTTACTATGCACAAATCAAATTTTGTGATCTCAGTTTATAACTTTATACCTATCATATAATATATATTTTTTTATCCAAAAAAAGGAACTTGTGAATTCTTAAACAAATCTACTATGATTGTCTTTCTAGAATTCATTTAAAATGCTATTTTGAAACTTATCATTCAATCAACTTCTTTGTTCAGTTATAAAATAACTTTAACTCATACGATGTTTGAACATTGACATAGTTTGACTATGTAGTCAACCTTGCAGCAGAATGGTCTATTGGTTTAGAATTATCTTCAACATAGTACCATTGTATCTCAAGTTTACTATTATTTCTTTTTAGTTTCTTTTTCCCTAAGATTTAAAATCTAAACATTACATCTAAAGGGTACTCCTTTTCATATTTACAGGTGTGCTAATTTGTGTTTGTTTGCTTCACAATTAATAAGATTTCTGAAAGGACTTCAAATAATTTAATATCACTCTTTGAAGAATGAACTTCTCTTTGTATCCAAGTTATTGGACAAGTGAGGTGGAGAGTTCTTTATTACGGAGTAAAAAGTTGGCATGTTACAAAAAGTAGTGTCTAGATTTAGGAATGTGCTCAATTTGACTTCTATGATGGAATGTGACTTATAAGAGAGCATCCAGTGTGCTTGACCATGAGTATTGGGATGTTGGAACTTCGATATGGCTCCTAGTTTTGACTTAGTTTTGGATACCACTTATTTTTTAGTTTCATTTTTTATACATTGGAGGCATGTGATAAAGGTTTGTAATCTCCTTTCATAGGTGCTCTTATGTTGTTGGATTATTGTCAAGGGAATAATTGATTGTATTGGCATACACATATTATTGTGATTAATACAAGCTTGGGTCTCTTTATTGGTGGAGTTTTTTTTCTATAAGAGTATCTCCATGTATATATGGCATTTGTATGGTTGCAATTTTAATGTTTTCTTCTTCATTAATATATGGATCTTATTAGTTTAATTAGGTTAAATCACTATTTTGTTAATATTAACGTTGTGTCATTTACTTTTTTAATGCACCTCTACCACTTTAATGTTAAAATTTGAAGTCTTTTGTCTTCAATCTTATTTAGTCACTATCCCTTCATCAATGAAATTGTGGCTCCAGTATCAATAAGAATTATCACCCTTTGTCCTCGTGAAATTCCTCTGACATGGAAAGCATGATATCTAGGTACCCCTGATAGTATTGCAAGAGTGCCTCTTGGATGCTCTCCTCCTTGGTCATCATGCTCATCCTCCACCAAAACTATCTTAGGCTTAGGCTCATCATCCTCTATAGCCAGATTGGAGACCACCTCTATGTAGTGCATTTGTCCCTTTCCCAAACACCTATTTATAGGTTGCCATAGCTCTCTGCATGTTAAACATAGATTTTTTCTTCGGAGTTCAGTCTTAGATACCTCAATTTGGTTTGGCTTGGGGGGTAATGCATTAGGTGGAGGCATACTTTTCTGATGAAACATTTTTGGCACAATAGTAGGTGCCTTCTTGGAATAGAATTTATCCTTAGCCACAGAATCTTGCAAGTTTAGAGCTCTCTTGATGGCTTCTTACAATGTACTTGGATCAAATGCCCTTAGCAATCCTTTAAGGGGTTCAGATAGGCCCTCTACAAAAATGACTATGAGCCTCCTTTTATCATGTCTAGAACCATCATCAAAAAGCCTCTGGAATTCTACTACATAGTTTTCGACTATGCCCTCTTGATTAAGTTGTTCTAGATTTTTGAAATGAATTTATGTATCCTTTCTACTGAATCGCTTTATCAATGTCTCACTGAAATATTCTAAGGTAGTGATTGAATCTTGCCCTTGGGCCATCATGCCATGATACCGCCATTTGTGAGTCAATCCCTCAAGATGCAAGTTGGCAAACTTGATGGCCTCTTCTTCAAACTTAGGATTCAAAAGGAAACATGCATCCAATTTTTGCAACCAAGATCTTGCTGAAGAGCTATCAGATACAGTAAAGGTGGGAATAGTGATCTTTTCAAAGCAGTGTTGAATGCCCTTTGGGGCTTCTCATCACATCTTCTCCTCCTATGCCCATTCCTTGTGTTCATCTCATATTATTTTGTAAAGGAAGTCTCTCTTCATATGGAAGAACATAGGGCATTGTATTTATCATAAAGTCTTGTCATTTCATCTCCCTGATTGGGTTGCTCTTCTTCCATTGGTGTTGTCCCTTCCTTTTCCAGAAAATTGGCTTTAAAGGCTCTTGTATTTGGCCTATCTAATTCCCTATCAGCACCAGAGCTACTCCCTTTGATCTCATTTTTAATAGGTTTACCAATACTCAGTGGTTGATACAATCCTCTTAGGAGCTGGACCATCTCAACCATGGCTCTAAAGGTTCTTGTATTTGGGTTAGCTAAGACCCTATCACCATTAGAGCCAGCTCTCTTTGATCCCATTTTTAATAGGTATACAAGTACTCATCAGTTGATTCATTCCTCTTGGGAGTTGGACCATTTCAACCATGGTACCCCTCATATTAACCTAAAATACCTACCTCTCTTTGATAATCTCTCAAAAATAGTCTTCAACTTTTTCACCCGTGGCAGCCTCTTCCCTCTTTTACCTCTGTTGATACCTCAATCCTTTTTCACTAACACTCATGAATCTGCATAGATATATAGTTTGGGAGGATGTGTAATGTCCCCAGCTAGTGATTACTTGAATTTTGTCCTAAATTAGTAATTCCAAAATATAGTTTATCATCTTTTCAATATATAAGAGTAACTTCATCTAGTCATTCAATAAACTTAATAATACAAATAAATATGGATTAATAATAAATATATTACATAAGATAAATGTTGGAAATAGTAGCTAGCTCGAATACCTGATTATAGAATTTCAATGTTGTCAATGACAGTTAAAATTCATATGTATTATCTCTCATGCAATTCAAACTGTTTAGGGCTCGACCCAAACACATGTAATGTAAAGGCAAAATGAAATGATGTAATTTATAAAATGGCAATGTAAGATAAAAATAAATTATATCATATGCAAGTCGACTTGGGTGATTGACACCAAAGGACGGATATAAAACAAATGTCAAATTAAGTCATTAATAATCATCTTTCATACGAATTCAATATGCTTAGCGAACTCCTCTGTCCTGTGCGAATTTTGTCAAGTTCATTGTGTGAATTTGATGAAGACTCTTCTTGTGCGAATTTGGTCAAAGTCTTCCTTGAGAGAATTATAAGGATATTCATGCGAATTTGAAAGGACTCTCATGTGAAGGCTAGAACATGTAAATTGGTCTACATTGTATGAGAATTCATTGTTGATCTTCTTTTAGCTATCTGTTGTTGATAAGGGCTGCAATCTTCATTGTTGTGTGAAGAAAGATTATGATCTGCTACCTTGCTGATTGGACAACAATTTGAGATAAGTTCATTGCCTTGTAATTTCCTACATTTGAGATAATACATATTGAATTTTGAGGCTGGGTTTATTCACCTACAAGAGGGAGGTTTTCCCATGGTATTGGTGTGTTTTGTCTTGTGTTTTCATTGCAGTTACTATTTATCTATAGTATGTTATAACTTGATTGCTTAAAATTAATTAGAAGCAGCAAACTATTCCTATTGTGCATAGTTTGCTAGTTTTGATTGCTTCAAGTGTTGAAGCCATATTGTAAGATACTTCTAATTGTTCCTTGTGCACATTTTTTTGCTTTCTGTTATTGTTTTTTTTTGCTAAAGTCTAATCCTAAAATTAACATGTTGGTTATTTAGAGATGCATACATGCCAAATAGACCCAATGCTTATAAACTTGTACCAAGAACAACAGAAGGTGAGTTGTTTGGGAATGGGCAGGTTGAAGACCCCATCCAATAGGCTTAATAGCCTCCAATACTTGAAGTCTCAAAATTGAGGTTAAGGTCTAAATCATACCCCACTTGCTAAAAGGGAACTAACAAGCACCATTGTAATTGGCATGTGTATTATTTCTTTTTTTAAAAATAAATCTTTGTCGGAATTCTGACGGCAACACAACTTTGCACCGATGATCAAACCATCGGACCAACAACATCCTTGTCGATGCAAAGTTTCTAGTAGTTGTCAAAATTGCGATGCCAATTGAAGAAACATCCGACAAGGATATTGTATGTCCAACGACATTTTCTTGCCTGACGGTCATTGATGCATATTTGTGGTGAGCATTGGAATTCCGACGTCCATCTGATGACATTTTTGGTTGGAGGAGAGATCATGGCCATTGTTGGAAGAGTTCAGGATGTTTGGAATTTTGACATTAGATGGCATCCTCAGAATGTCCGACGATGAGTTTTTGATGACTTTATTTGTCAGCAGTCCAGTGAAAAGTAGTCGAAATTCCGACGATAGGCCATCAAAAATCAGCCCCGAATGTACTAGTGGGTAGAGAAAAATAGCTTAGATCGGTAAACCGGTAGTGTTTATGTTTTATTTTTGAGTTATAATGTCGGTGGCCGACATAAGTAAAGTGTGTTGTGTAAGATTGACTAGATTCAGTGTACCTAGGAAATTGTTCCAAGGTTGTTAGCTGACTTAGTTGAGATGTTTATAAAAAGAGGAAAAGTATGTGGTGATGTATCAGATGAAGGGTTTAGAGTGAATATTTGATTGTGTGGTGAAAATAGAAGTTGTGTAATGATGTATAGTCAGTGATTCAAGAAGAACTGAAGAGGATCTATTAGACACAAAAGGTGTTATATGCAAATCAATTACCTATTGTTTCCTAACAGTTACAATAGTCAAAATTCCTTAACCAGGTAGGTCCTAACAGGCCTAATTGTATAAATCCCTTATCTGGGTAGCTCAATAACTTGAGTTTAAATCCTCCAGCAAGGTTACTCCTAATAGAGTAAAGCTCGTAACAAGGCTAAGTTGTAAATCCCCTCACTAGGTGACTCCTAACAAGGTTTTCTCTTAACTAGGCATTATTGTAAAGCTCTTAATCGGGCTAGGCCTTTAACAGGGTGCATTCCGACAGAGTGAAAATTTTGTGGGTACGAATTCCCACCATGGTTTTTCTCATTTGGGTTTCCACGTGAAAAATATTGTGTCATGTGGTGCATGTTTTATTGGGTATTAGTTTATGTAATTATTTTCCTTATATCCTTGTTAAGTTTCAAGTTGATAAAAATGGTGATCAGATTTGTGTTGTTGTTTTTGCTTGCACTGATTCACCCCCCTCTCAATGCCTTATAAGTTTATCAATTAGTATTAAAGTCTAATTCCCTTAAGGCTATCATGGGGGATATGAGATATAGGGAGCTTTCTAACTGGCTTGCAGAATCTGAAGAAGCCCTAGGTGAATTGAGGGTCAAGTACAAAGATTCATTGGCTAAGAGGAGAGAGTTGGCTGAATAGTTGTATGAAATTAGTGAAAACAGTTCATTTGAAGAAGCTAACATTGATGCATTGGCTAATGAGGTGAAAAATATGAATGATGATAAGTCAAATCTGAGCAGACAGCTGGAAACTCTTTCCATCTAGATGAGTCAAGATTTGGAAGCCAGGAGGGCTACTGAAGACAAAATCAAAGAGAAGGATCATGAGATCTCTAAGTTGAATGGAGAGATTAGTGACCTACATGCACATCTTCATGAGGAAAAAGAAGAAAAAGAAAAAATACAGGTTGATCTAGACATGACTATGTCTCTTAGAGAAAGTCTTATGAAAAAGAATGAGGATCTTACTAAGGAGAGCTCTGGTTGATGATAATAAAATACTAGCTAAATACAACAAGAGCTCTACTATTCTTGAGGAGTAGATCCAGTCACAAAGGCAGAATGGAGATACACATGGCTTGGGATACACAATCTTTGAGAAAGGAGAGCCTTCTAGTACTAAGGACATCATGCATGAAGGTAAATCTACATCTAATAACAAGAAAACCATCGGTAAGAAACCCTACAAACTAGTATGCTTCATTTGTCACAAGGTAGGTCATACTGCTAATGTTTGTAGAAGTAGATCTAGTTCTTTTAATGGTTATAGGTATAGTGCTTATGAGGGTTACAAGCCTAAAACTTTTAATGGTTATTTCTACACTTGCAACAAATATGGGCATAGAGATTTTGAGTGCATGATTATTATGAACAATCAGAGATATTTCGTGAATTAGAGACCTAATGGTGTATGGCAAAGATATTTTAATGACCAGAGATACCCTACTTAGCAGAGACCTTATGTGAACCGGTCTAGTCCTTAGGGAATGGAGTCTAGACAAAATGTGACTTGTTCAATTTGTCACAACTTTGGACATGTTGCTATGAACTATCAGAGAAGAAATAGTAGATGTAATGTTGGACCCTGGAGAGCATCTGGAATGGCTTGTTTTCATTGTCACAAACCAGGACACCTTGCAAAGTTTTGTAGAGCAAGAATGAACCAACCGGTTAATCAGTCTAATAACCAGAAAGGTAAGAAGAAGGTTGATGTGGAGGAAACCAGAGAAGAGATGAACAAGATCTGGAGAAAGAAGAGTGAGGAGAAACCATCAGAAGATGCCAATTATTTACCTAGTGTGGATAATCCCTCATTGGTGAACTAAGCTATTATAAAGCTTAGGGGAAACTTATTGTTTGATCTATTTCTAGACCCCTTATATGATGTGCGGTAAGTTAAATCTACATACTTTGATGTAATTTGATGTTGAGTAATGATTTTGAGTTGAAACCAGTAAGTTGGATGTGTTATGAGAACCGGTAGCATGTTTTTGGGTTGAACGGTGTTTAGGGTTTGTTCAACTGGGTATAGCATTTAATTCAGTTTCTAAAAGATAAATAAAAGGTGTTTTAAAGTTTCATTTGTTACCCTTCCATTCTCGAGAGCACATTTGCAGAGCAACTAAGGTAGAGAAGAGAATTTGACTATTGCCTTGGTGAAATTTGATAGTTGATTGTGAACATTTGGAAAGAAGTGAATTGGTGAAAGAGCGTTCAAATATGAAACCCTAGTTGTGAAGAAGTTGAAAGGTATTTATCTAAAGATCTAATTTGTGTTTGATTTTTCACAATGGATACACCACATATTATTGATGTATCTGTAAGGCCTCAACTAGAGTTTAAGAGGCATCCACAGAAGTCGACAGAAACTGATCCTGTTGAAGCCCTATCCAGCGTACCCTATGATGTTTTGCATATTGAAGATATCACATCTTACATTCACTGCAAATTGGAGGATTTAGGGACACTTGCTATTTACAATCAGTACCAGAAACTGTGAGATAAGCAAGGATTGTTGAAAGATCAATTTAGGAGGGTTGCCGATAAAGGTTTTCATCATGCTTTAAACTTTCTTAATGATTTTGAAGAGGAGCATGTTAGATATGTTTTGAGAAAAATTCATGACCAGTTTATATGGTTGGATAGACCGCACAAGATTACTAAGGAGGTGATTCATGTTGTCACTGGATTGTCTACCACTGGTGAAGTTCGTGTTTTAAGATCAATCTTGAAGGATGAGGTGATTTGATTGACTAACTCTAAATGGGATGGTCATGCAATGACTGTGAATAATATTGATGATTCAGAAGTAAAGTTTGCATCTATGGTCATTGGTTATAGTTTTACCACTTGAGAAGAATGAATGGAATTCCCCGAGCTTCTATCCATATAGCTTATCAGATGTTGAAGGACAATGCTAACTATGATCTTGCAGAAGCTTTGAGATTTGGACTGGTGTTGAATCTTGAATCTATCAAGAAGAACAAGCGACAAAAACTCAAGTATGGTCAATTGATCATTGGTTTGTTTTTCTATTTTCATAACTCCTTTCCCGGTATTGGTGATATACAATGGTCAGAAGGTACATCGACAATGTTACAAATCAAGAACAGTATCAAGATGCTTGGTAATGAGTTTACAAAGGTTATTTGGGGATACTTTAAGGATTTCTAGAAGAAAATGCATGATAGAGAAAGGATACTGACATAGGTGGTGAAAAGGTATGAGGACTCTATTTGTTTAATGGTTGATACTGATACCTATGAGATGGAGGTTGTAGATCCAAGTAATTCGTTGGTTATGCCTATGGGGTATGAGGTAGGAGAATATATCTTGATTATTTAACCTGAAGACCTCCTATCCAAACCAATAGATCTCAATGTATCTAGGTTTGGAACATTTAAAGAGAAATCAATAAAGGTACATTCTGAGTTGGCTAAATCGGTAATAGCCAAGAAGGTCAGAAAAGAAGTTGAGCAATTTTCTGCTGAACAAGGATTTACAAAAGAGGCGATCGTAGATGCTAGAGAAAAATTTCAAGCAAGGAAGGTTGAATACTCTAGTACCCAAACTGGTACCAGCACCGGTAGACAAACAAGGAGTACAATGGTGAAGGAGAAGCCCCCTCCTACTCCTAAGATCTAGATTAGAAGAAAACCTAAGTAAACTAAGCCTGAAGCACCCAAGGGGAAAGAAGTGTTCAGGAAGAGAAAGAAACAACAAGCACAAAGGACACTTGAAACTATTGAGGAAGAAGATAATGATTTAGAAGGTGAGAAGAAAGAATTAATGTTGGTATTTTGACGATGTTTAGTTGTGATTGTCATTGATGGACATACACTTATTTGTTATATGAGTTATTCTCAACCACTACTATCTGGTGTATTGTTCAAACTGGTATTATATGTCATTGAATGCATAGACTTTGTTTGTTGAAGACTATCAGTGTTTGTAGAAGAAGCTTATCGGTCAAAGCATGACCGAGGACCTCAAGAGGTATGAGGACTTCAAGTGGTATGAGGACCCCAAGCGGCAACCAATCTTTTTTAAGATCAGAACACTATGTTCCAGTTTACTAGTCTTTGTTTGTAAATCGGTAATCGATATATTGTGTTTTGTTAACCGACAAACTTGTAGTGTAATGAGTTATCATCCATCAACACCGTTGTGGTGATTCTATGTCATGTTACAAATTGTGTCTAGATACACTCTACCTAGGAAATTGTAATCTAATCTCATTGGACCAATATGAAATCAGATTCCTATATGAGGACATCATGTCTAGGGTTTTGTATGTATGAGTGTGAAGTGTTGCGTAAGAAGATTAGGTCTTTGCAAGAAGGTATCTTGCAATAGAGATTGAACATGTGAAGGACATAAGACTGAAGTAATGTTGCAATGCATTAACAGAGAGATATCAAGGATCTATCTAAGTATTTTGTGCTACTTTGTAGATCACTTACTTGTTTATTACTAATCTCTTCAACAAGTCAGAAACCCTTAACAAGGTAGGCTCAGTCAAGACTATTCTATATCCTCTAACAAGGTGGTTCACAGTTGTGGATTTGAAATCCTTTAACAGGGTAGTCTTTAATAGGACTTATCTCTTAATAGAGATCAGGATTCCTAATAGGATCTATTCTAGTGAAGAACATTGTAAGGCCTTAACTGGTCTGACCTTGACAGGTCTGGGTGCTATTATGCAGATAGTAGACTTGTGAGTTTTACTCACCGTGGTTTTTCCCATTTGGGTTTCCATGTCAAAATATCTTGTGTTATGGTTGTAGACACCTAAAATTGTCTTGTCTAATTAAATAAATATCTTTAATTATTTAATTATTTTAAGCCTAATTCTTCTATTAATTGAATAAATCTTTATTTATTTAATTAATTAATTTATTTATCCTCTTCTAGCCTTATTTTTCATTTAAATAAATACATTTATTTATTTGAATTGTCCTTTCCTAAATTAAATAAATATTTTATTTATTTAATTGATCCCACTTTATCTATTTATTAAATGAATCTTTATCATTTAATTAAATCACTAGCCTTTTCTACCCATGACACATGTCATTCATCTCTTAATTCCTACACTACCTACCCTCTAATCTTAGCCAACCATTTTTTTTTACACCTCTCAATCTTATCCCTCCATTTCTTATAGTGTCTTGTATATAGGGATATGCTTTCTTCATTATCAACCCTATTTAACTAATCATTCTATCCAACTATGCTTTCGAATTTTCACATGTGATCAAGCCTACTTGCAACCACATTTTTGTTCTTTGTTGAACTCTTGTGCACACATAAATCTGAGAACAAATATATCAAGCAAGATCAATGGAGATAGGAAGAATGGATATCCAAACCCTATTGGACATGTGATGGTATAATATTTGTGATTTTATTTGATTTGCATTGTCTTAGATAATCTTCATATGTTATGGTGGATATTTGTTGTTGTTAGGCTAGGATTTGGTGGTTGAATTCATTTAGTCTTTCAATATTGTTGTTTCCATTTTTACCATAAATAATGGTGATTGTGTTATTGTGGGTGAATTCTTTATTTGCTATTTGGCTTGTTTGTGTATTAACTGATTTACTGTTTAAAGGGCTATATCAATCTACAATAAAATTGCTTAAGTGTTTGGTTAAGTTTTTGGGTATACTAATTCACCCCCCCCCTACCCTCTTAGTATTCATCAATTGGTATCAAAGCCAACCTTTCTTTAAGTCTAACCACTTGAAAGGAGATATGGAGGAATACAACATGAGGGAACTCACTCACCATCTAGTTGAATATGAGAGAGCCTATGATGAACTCAAGATCAAATATAAAGCCTCTTTAGCCAAAAGAAGAGAACTTGTTGAGAAAATGCTAGAAATTACTAAAAACAACTCTTCTAATGAAGTAATCATGGATGCCCTAGTCGAAGAAGTGAAGAAACTAAATGAGTCCAAAACTAATCTGAGGAGGGAGCTGGAAGGACTGACCATTAGGATGAGTCAGGAACTGGAAACCAAAGAAAAGCTGAGGATCTAGTGAAGGAAAAGGAGCATGATATCTTTAAGTTGAAACAAGAAATTTGTACCATTACCACTTATCTGCAAGAGGGTGAGGAAGAGAAAGAAGAAATGCAAGCAAAACTCAATGCAATCATTTCTCAAAATGAAACCCTAATGAAGACCATTGAAGTTCTTTCCAAAGAACTTACTGAGATGAAGGAGATAATTACAAAGTTTGTTAGGATTCCCAAAGATACTAAGAGCTCGGGGGGGAGGGGGGGTGAATCAGTATCTTACCGGTATATGAATTTTATTAACTTATTATATGAAAAGCATTTCAAAACTGTGTACTGGTAAACTAAAAATAATGCAGTAAATAAGAACAACAACCACAACATGAAAGACACACCATAACACAATATTTTTAACGAGGAAACCCGGTGTTGGAAAAACCTCGGTGGGATTTGTGACCCACAATATTTGCTTACTGGCCAATAAGAGAATATTACTAATACAATAGGAGCCTGCACATGTAGGAAGGCCAAGTGCCTAGAGCTTATTGCTCAGTTACAAAAGAAGTCACACTTGTAATACCCTAAAAATGGTCATCTAAACCATAGGCCCCTAATCTCGACAACGTCACCAAGGTCCTAACCAAAGGCAATTAAATCAATCTTGAGCACACAATTAATTCCTAAAATCAACAAATGTCACATGGTAAATCAATCACTCAATATTAATTAAATATTTATTTAATTAATTAATCATTCCAAGTAAATCATTTTAAACAATTATTTTATTTATTTTAATTAAATATCTTAGCATATTTAATTAAATAAAGCAATTTGCCATAAATCTTCAAAAAAGGAAACACATCAAGAAAGAGGAATTAATTTAATTAAATAAAGTAATTTGCCATAAATCTTCAAAAAAGGAAACAAATCAAGAAAGAGGAATTAATTCAATTAAATAAATCAATTGAGCACAAATCTTCAAAAATGGAAATAAATCAAAAAATGAATTAATTGACAAAAAAGAATTAAAATTTGAGAAAAGAAATCAATTGGAGATAATCTTGAAAAAAACAAATTAAAAATTGATAGATAATCTCAAAGAAAAGAATTAAAACAATTAAATATTAAAATTGAATGAAATAGAGAATAAATCAGTTTTTTCCTTGATTTAATCTTAATTTTAGTTCAATTTCCTTTAAATCAGTTTTTTCTTGATTTAATCTTAATTTTAGTTCAATTTCTTTTAAAACTGAGAAAAGCATCCAATCACATCAATTCACCTGGATTGTGCTTCCTCTTGGAAAATCTTGACTGGTCATCATCATTTGATCTCAACCATTGGTTTCTTTCTTAATTTTCTATAAATTCAGGCTCATCTCTCATTCAAAGAGAGGCTGGAGAATATATTGTTATTATATTGTTTTTGCTCTAGGATTTCATTGATATATTGCATATTAATTATTTCATATTAATTAAATCATTTAGTTTAATATTGCAAAAATATTGTTAGATTAATATTGCATCCATCTAGCATTCATCATGTTCATATAGATAAAATCCTTCATCTTGATGTTGTCTAGTCACTGGTATTGCTTATAATCTGAGAGCAATCTTATACTCGCATCTTTTAGAAGGCAATGGGTCGATTTGTTATGGTTTATTTATTCATTGATTATATCTGATCAACCATGCATGTAATGACTTAATTGAAGTGTTGTGTCTTGCAGATACAGATTCTCATACCACTTTTCACACACACAACACTGACTTACAAAAATGGATTATACAAATCCAATATCATGTACTGCTTCAGATTAGCATCTACTATGCCAGGTTCAGTATCGGTTTAAGCTCTACAATATACATAAACCCTTATCCAATATCTGCCTTACAATTTTTATATTAGGTTTGCATTAATCCTTCCATATTCACTACCTAAATGATCTACAATGATCTCATACTTATATGATTCATATTACAATCTGCCAAGTCGGCTTACAAAAGGTTTTTACAATTAATTACAAAATACAATTAAACAAAATTCTTGTCAGCCATGGTGTTGGTAATCTTTCTTTTCGGTGTCGGTGAATTGTATGTCGGTGTTGAGTCTACCAGTGTTGGTGCCTGCCAGTATCATATGATTGTAAGGTTGCCATCAATGACAATACCTTCAATCACTTACAATTTCTCATTGGAGTGTGCATTTTCCAACAATCTCCCCCTTTGGCATTGATGGCAGCACTCATGAGAAAAATTCAAAATTGTATATCCAAAAATGTTTTGCCAAAATTGTCTTACCAAAAAGTGTGTTATCAAGATGCTCCCCTTGAGCTGATGATATCTTTCTTCTGATCATTTTTCTCAGTTCCACTACTCCCCCTTTGACATCAATGACAAAGGTTGTCAAAGTGTCAACTGAGTGTTTTTCATCTTGATCCTTGTAACTAGTTGGTTATAATCTAGAAAAGGTCTACCAATATAAGATTCAAGCTCTCAGTGAACCTGTCACTATCCTTCAATGCGGCCTTTGTTCTTTGAATTATACCAATGAGGTGATACATTTTCTCTTTCGGTGTCTTCATTCCTTGAACAAGTGCCTCTGAGATCTCTTTTCTCAAAGAGATAAGGTAGTCCAATTTGGGACTGAGTCTACATTTAAGATCTTTTGCCTTTCCTTTTATTCTTTCCTTCTCTTTTTCCAAATTTTCAAGTTTCTCCTCAAAACCTGTTATTTTCTGCTCTATAACTGATAATGGTTCAGATGAATCAATGAAATTGTCAGCTATATCATTTATTTCTTTCTGTACCTTACTGATCTCCTTGTCTATATCTATTGTCAAAATATTAGTTTTACATGTGTCTCTATACAACTCCTTAAACTCCTTTATTGTTTTTGCTTAGTGCAGGTAAAAGGGTATCAATGTGTCCCATGCACTTCTTTATTTTCTCATCAAAGAATTTTTGTTTTTCTTTATCCATTTTCTCTTTAAATGTTTCCTCATTAATCTGATCAACTGTCAAAATGTTATCGGTGATATACTTAGACAATGTGTCTAGTTGTTTTAAAGAATATTTATTTTCCATATTGCACTTGGGTGCTATCAATTTTAGAATAGGAATTATATCATCAATAGCCTTATATGCTTGTGCACTACACTCTGTGATTTTCTTAATAGAATCCAATAATACCTCTGTCACATTCATTGGTCTAAATTTTGTCATGGAAGAACCAACAATCTGCATTCTGTCGGTGTGAGTAACCTCTTTGCTTGTATTGACCTCTAGTAGGTTAGTTTGTGTTTGCATTTCTATTAGCAAAGGCTTGGGTTTCTCAGCTATTGTCGATGGCACTGTCTGTGCATGAACCTGTGCCTTAACCTTTTTTGTTCCTATTTCTCAACCTATACCTCAGTGGGTTTCATTGTGCTCTCTATTGTCAGTTTCTTTGATGAAGTCTCAATATTCACTATTGATTTCTCAGTATGCACCTTTGCATTGTCCACTGCCGATATCTCAACTAGTTTCTCTGTGTTGTCAGCTTGTTATTCTAGCTTAGTGGGTTTTGTATCAGTCACCATTCCAGTAGACAGGGGATCAACTGATTGTTCAATTTGTGTCTCAACCCCAATCTCAACATCTATTGTCCATGGCTCAGTAGCCACATCTTCCTTCTTATCTTCAGTAGTCTCTTTGTCAACAACAATATTTACCTCTTGGGTGTCTATGTTCATAGTGTACAAAATTTCAGACTCAAGATTTGTATCCTCATGAGGAGTCTCTATACTCTCTATTGTCGGTTGTTTGTCAATAGTATCTACCGATGGAGTATCAAAAAGAGGTAGGGGAAATTTATCAGTTACCTTTAGGCTTGGAGGTCCACCTAACTTTCCCCTTATCCCTGTTCTTTTGGTAGACTCTGATAGTCTTAGGTCTTTTAAGTTCTTCCTATTTCTCCTTTTCAACAAAGAGTATATCCCATTGATCTGCAGTTTCTTCAAAGATTTCATTCACTCTTCTTGCCATTAGTGCTACATGTCGATGACCGGTTGAAAATACTATCTGGTTGGCCTCACTGATTAATTGATTTATCTCTTCAGTGGAGTTCACTAGGTGAATTGCAAGCAATTTTTACCTTTTTTTTTTTATCTAACTCAACAATAGCTACCCTTCTAGCTTCTAGTCTTTTGTATAAATCAGTGGGTATATCATCAACAATTTCCATTAAAAATTTCTTGTATATGTCTAAGTGTAAAATTACACTATTCTCTATGCTCTCTTTATCATCAATAGAAAGTGTGTTATACAGCTTGCTGATATTTTTCAATTTACCATCCTCTGTTATTTCACTTAGAAGTTTGTCCAGTGGAGCAATATCCTGTTTTACCGTCTTCTTCTTTGGGGTCAACTTCTTAACCAGGAGGTCTAACTGCCTATTGTAGCGTCCTAAAATTGTGACACTTGCAATTTCGACCGCATTTGGTTCTTCACGATGGCGACGCAACACGCAACCTGAATGGAGACCCCGAAACCTGATTATGACACTGAAAACTGCATTTTCTTGCACCCTGGCCTGGACCTCCTTTGCACCCTGCTGTCCCGGGAGGTGGGACCAGAGCGCCCAGTGCCCTGGTCCTTTAGGACTAGGGCGCCCAGCGCCCTGGTCCCTGGGTCTTATTTTGGGCCCGGTCTCTTTTGGACTTCGGGTCTTTATGTTTGCAAATTGGAAAATTATCTTTCCTGGTCAGCCTAAGGTCGAGAAAATCAGTCTATCAGCCCTAATTGACAAGTATATAAACTACATTTTCCTCTTTCATTCGATATGATGGAAAAAGCGTGGAAACTATACTCAAGCATTCAAGCATTCAAGCATTCTTTCAAGCAATTGATCATTCTAAGTCTCCATTCAAGGCTAAGTGTTGCATTCAAGACAAGGATTCAACCATTGAAGAGGAGATCACATACTACATGCTACATACAACATACAACAATACAACAAACAACAACATCTATACCTTCGCACATAAGGATACAAACATCCTTACAACAAGGTATTAGTACTTGTTTTACATTACATTTACAGCATTTCTCATTTCTTGGTTAATTCCAAAACCGGGGTTTGACCTAAAGGCAAACCCCTAATCCCTAACCCCCCAATCGTCTTCGCTTTTTTGTGTGTAGGTTGTAGGTACGCAGCTAAAATCAAAGATCTGAAATCCTTGTGCAGAGACGAACAGATCCCCCTTCGTTTCGCGGATTTTTCGAAGGACCGTGTGCACGCCGGGCGCCATCGTCCCGTCAACTTTTTCTCAAATTTTTAGGACAGTGCCATCTTGACATTTTACTGCTAATTCCAGGTCCGCAGCTTCATATCATATCCCTATCTCAGTTTATAAGCGAATCTTTATCACTTTCTATGCATTCCTAGCTTAATTCTTCTATCAACATTCTTTACAAAAGAGGGTCGCTTTGCTTTCTTAACCTTTGAAACACATTTAGCATCCAATCTTGCATTGTGTGGGATTAGATCTTGTGGGTTTCAACCCCTCTTTTGAATGTAAAGTCTCTCCCCTAAGTGAAAACCATCAACCCTAGAGACTCTCCCTTCTCTCTCCTCGGAGTTGGAAGAGGGGAGAGCAACTAGGGTTCGATCGCGATTTTCCGCTTTACACCTATTACTTTTGTCTTGTCTTTCTGGGTGTAGGTGAGGATGCTGGTGAGGGTTTTCTTTTCCTTACTACCCTTTTGAAATCAGCTGGTATATCACTTTCAGAACAAGTTGCAACCGGTGAAAGATTAGCTTTTGGTTGAAGTCCTTCCAACTAACTTTCCTTGATACCATTTTTTCTCAGTACATCTTCTTTGATAGCTTTAGCTTGTCTTGTACCTTTCCTCACTATTTTTTCAGTTTTCTTGACTCTTTTATGAGACTAAATACCACTCTCAATTGTTTTTGCATTGCCAAAAACTTTCTCAGATGGTTCTTTTGGTGCTTCAAGGAGGGATTTTGCATAAGTCTCAATTATGTTATCATCTGTTTCATATCCCATTTCGGCTACCCAAAGAGTTATAGGGACAACTATCTCCATCTAGATTTCATCTTTCTTAATTACAAAGCATATCTCCTTTTGATATTTATCAACGATTGCCTGAGACAACCTTACTCTTGTCTTCATTATAGCCTTCAGTGCTTGAAAATGTTCATTTATATGTTTCTCTCTATTTTCTCCCATGTTGTTTAATATATCCAATAGTTGCTTTCCTACCGGTATATCAAAGCCAAAGTCTTTCTTACCAATACCAGGTACTTCCTTGGTAATGTACAACATCAAACATTCAAGCAAATTTCCAAATTTGAAAGTTCCCTTCTTATCACCTTTGATTTTCTTTAGGTTGTCTATCAATTCATCTTTGAGCCATTCACACACATCTATTCTTTTATTGTCGTTCACCATGTCATATGCACTTTTAATACATAGGTTGGATACTAAGTTTAACCTATTTACATGTGTATCCTTATAGCCAAGAATCATACTGACAAATCTAACATTGATGTCCTTCACATCGTTGACCTTAGAGATCTCTTGTCAAATGTTGCACTGGTTAAGGTTGTCACAGTGTCATTTGAAACTTTATTAGTTCTATTAGACCTACTACCACTGGAAGGTAACCCTATTAATGCCCTAACTACTTCTTTAGTGATCTTATGGGTGGAATCCAACCAAAATAATTCGCCATGGACTGTGCTTAGGACTATTTTTATCACATCATCAAGAAAATTAGGAATTCTAAGAATATCCATAAAACCTAGGGTTTCCACTACCTTGTGTTCCGCTTTGATATTATCATTTTCATCACAAATTGCAGTCCTATACATATTCTTGATTTGATCATCTCCTAATTCCTCTATATGACAATGTATATACATTCTAGGATCCTCTACATAAACTACTCTGTTAGGTATTTTCTAAAATGCTCCTAGGGTGTCATCATTTTTTGTAATTTCAGGAAATATAAGTTTGAATACGGGTCTAGGTCGCTTTATAATCTCAATCACAGTAGGGTTTGCAATAAATTCAGGTGTAGATGAAGAATCCATAGTTATAAATACCTCAATCTGCCTTTAGGATGAGTGCTTGGATGAACTGCTTTACTTTTCGCTAAGGATGCCTTCGCTCAAGAATTTTTGTGCTCTCAAAGATTTGAATGTTCAGTGAATGAAAAAGGAGCCAAAACACTTACTTTATAATGTTATTTTCTCCAAATACCACATTTAATGCCTGTCGGTTAGGTCAAACCTAGCACATCTTGTCGGTAAAGAAGTAATTCAACTTCTCACCATCAACCAAGGGTATATTAGCATGTTTTTCAATTCATTGCCAAACCCCCACAGAATTTTCCTTCAGTTAGATGAAGAGTCTCCCGCCAGTGGAGTGATACTATGTTCTGCCAATGGAGGAGTATTCCCATCAACATTGTGATCTGACTTTCTAATCCATTTCTTTAAGAATTCTTTCTTTACCTCTTCAACTTTTTCTTTACCTTTCAAGTTGGTTCCTTTGTTATTTGCTTGTGATGTCTTCTACAAAATTTTGCGATATGTCCAATCTTGTTACAAGCATAACAAGTCACATTATTTCTCTGAATAGCTTTTCCATATCCTATGCCAGTGTGTGTTCTGCACTGATTAGATAAGTGTCCAAATCTTCCACAAACATAACATCTTACATTCATTCTGTAATTTTCTAAATTATGACCAACTTTGTTGCATTTAGAACATTGACTAGTGGGTGCATTAGTGTTCTGATAATTTCTAGGTCTACATTGATTTTCTTTATGACCATACTTTTTATAGTTAAAGCATTTCCCATTAAATTTGTAAGAATTAGGTTGTCTTACTGGTTTGTTGTGATCATGATTGTTTGCAGTACCAGAGCTTTCACCAACTTCAAAGCCAAGGCTATTTGTATCTCATTAGGTTTCTGATTCTTTAGCATGTCATCAAGTTCTTCTAAACTTTTCTTGAATTTCTCCTTGTGTTGATTTGCAGCAGCCAGTTCATTCTCCAAGATTCCTTTCTGTTTCATGAGTTCATTTGTGTCATTTTGTGTATGCATCAAGTCTGTCTTCAACATGTCATTTTCATGACTAAGTCTTGTATTTTCATTTCCAGCATCATTTATTATTCTAATGAAGTCATCTTCATTCTTCTTTCTATCTTCAACTTCTTTACAAAATCTCATAGTCATGTCTTGCATCTCATTCTTCATTGTACTGTTTTCATATCTCAATTTGTTCACTAGATCATGAAGAGTTTCCTTTTCATCATCATTATTCTACATCTTTTCACAAATTTCTCTTCTCTTATTCCTTGTAATAATGATATTTTCTTGAAGTCCTTGAATGATATCTTGTGCAACCTTCAGATCATCTTCAAGTTTGATATTCTTCACCTTTTTTGCATCATAGTCTGAAAGAGTTGTTTCCAATTTCTTTCTCAAGTTTTCCATCTCTACCGGTGTCAAAATATTCCTCAAGCTATTAGGCTTTTGAAAATATAGGACCAAGATCTGATACCAATTGTTATGATTCCCAAAGATACCGAGAGGGGGGGGGGCTGAATCAATATCTTACCGGTATATGAATTTTCTTAACTTATTATATGAAAAGAATTTCAAAATTGTGTACTGGTAAACTAAAAATAATTTAGTAAATGAGAACAACAATCACAACATGAAAGACACACCATAACATAGAATTTTTAATGAGGAAACCCGATGTGGGAAAAACCTCGGTGGGATTTGTGACCCACAATATTCGCTTACTGGCCAATAAGAGAATATTACTGATACAATAGGGGCTAAACATGCAGGAAGGCCAAGTGCCAAGAGCTCACTGCTTAGTTACAAAAGAAGTCACACTGACTTACAAAAATGGATTATACAAATCCAATGTCATGTACTACTTCAGATCAGCATCTACTATGCCAAGTTCAGTACTGATTTAAGCTCTACAATATACATAAACCCTTTTCCAATATCTGCCTTACAATTCGCATATTAGGTCTGCATTAATCCTTTTATATTCACTACCTAAATGATCTACAATGATCTCATACTTATATGATTCATATTACAATCTGCCAAGTCGGCTTACAAAAGGTTTTTACAATTAATTACAAAATAAAATTAAACAAAATTCCTGTCGGCCATGGTGTCGGTAATCTTTCTTTTCAGTGTCGGTGAACTGTATGCCGATGTTGAGTCTACTGGTACCAGTGCCTACTAGTATCATATAATTGTAAGGTTTCCATCAATAATACCCTCAATCACCTACAATTTCTCATTAGAGTGTGCATTTTCCAACAAAGTTTAACCAGAGTGCTGCAAAGTTGGACCAAAAGTTGGAATCAATGAAGCCATCAAAGGATACAAGTAGACTTGGTTTATCTACATGTCAGGAAGGTGAATCATCGGGAACCAAGATTGATGCAAAAAAAGAGAAACTGGTATCTATGAAAAGCAACAAAAGCATAGGTAAGACAAAGTTCAAACCTGTATGCTTTAACTGTCATAAGGAAGGACATACTGCCAATGTATGTAAGAGAAAGACATAATAATTTCCCTTACATGCAAAATAATGTGTATGACCACAAGGCTATAACTGGTAGATTTAATGGTCATTGTTATGCATGCAACAAGTTTGGGCATAGATCTTTTGAGTGTAGACTGGTTATGAACAACCCTAGAGGTTATGCACATAGATTAAAAGGAGTTGTCCAAGAACCTCTTATGAACTGGAACCCAAACTGGTTTAGAACCTATGACTACAAGTCAAATGGTTATGGAATGACAAATGATTGGAGAGAAACCTATGTGATTTGTCATGGTAGCGGTCACACTGCTGCAACATGTAGGAGAAAGAATGGAAAGGTGAACACCAGACCATGGAGAGCACTTGGTATGATATGCTATCATTGTAACAAACCAAGACATATTTCCAGAGCATGTATATTGAGAAATAATCCATCGAAAGACAAACCAGCCAACCCAGAAGGTAAAGGAAAGGTTGATGTTGAAACCATTCAGGCCGATATGGATAAAATTTGGAAAAAGAAATCTGAAGAGAAGCCACAAGATGTACTAGTTTCCATACCCAGTGTGGAGACCCCTGAATCGGAAAAATGAGCTTCGAAACGCTTAAGGGGGAACATATCGGTAACAATATTTTGAACCCCCGAAGTATATCGATAAAGCTCTTTTATCGGTATTGGTTACCTATCGACCGACAGAAGAAATGAAATGGTAAAAGGGAAAATTAGGGTTTATACCCTAATGGTGATGCATCTATTATGGTAGGTAGGAGCATGTATAAAGGCGATTCTTGTAGTCATTTTTACTTACCTATTTTTGAAGAAGCATTTTTTTTTAACTTGAGCAGAGCCACAAAAGTGATCAATCTTGCATTCGAAGAAATCCATAAAGAAATCTTGTGCAAGACCCACCAAACATTTCAAGTTATCTAGAGTGGAGGTCAGAGTGGTAAAGAAAGCTCTTGGAGAAGTATGTTGTGCTTGACATCGGCAAACCCTAGTTTGGAGTGAAAAGGTATTTTTCATCGAATCACTCTTATCATTCGAAACTATTTAGACATGGCTTCTACATCCAATGTCTCTTCTAGTTCTTCCACATATGAGGATTCATCTGAATCTCTTAGGAAGAAGGTGAAATACAATGCCTTATCTCAAATTCCCACCAGAGTCATTGTCAAAGGGGATGTTTCTAGTTATATTGATTGCAGACTTGAAGACCTAGGGTCTCTAGTGATTCACTCCTAGTTGAGTTTGTTATGTGGAAAAGATAAGAAGATAAAACTAGCATACAGCGTGATCAAGAAGAAGAAACTCCACAATGCATTATATTTTCTTGAGGAATTCATAGAAGATCATATAAGAATTATTCTTAGTAGGGTTCATGGCGACAAGATGTATCTTGAGCGAATCCATGATATCACACTGGAGGCAATCCATGTCATGATTGGTTTCTGCAACATTGGAGAAGTCCCTGTTCTTTGTAAGATCAGAAAAACCAAAGTGACAAAGCTTACCAGTTTTGTGAGTGACAAGAGGGAAATGAATGTCAACACCATTGAAGATGACTTAGTGAAGTATGCATGCATGGTGATCGAATATAGAGTATTATATGCCAGCAGAATGAACTATGTTCCTACAGCTACGGTGCATACCTCTTATTGAATAATTAAGGAAGATGCAGAGTATGACTTGTGTAGTTGCATGCTAATGAATAATCATGAACAAGAAATACCCTAACTGGTACTGAGAGGGGGGGTGAATCAATAAAGACAAAAACTTCTCAACAACTTATCAAGTAAAAACAATGATAGTCAATTATCTTCATCACTGAACTTAACCATGGCAATACCTATTAAACATAGTAAGACTTTAGATAGCCAAACCAGTAAAACTGAATACTTCAAATAACATTCAACACTTGATAACTACTTCACCAATATACTCATGCATGTGTTGTATCAGTAATACCATAACCATTAGCTTTGTATGCATATTCACCTAAACAAAGTCTGCTCAATCATCACATGAAAAATGCACAACTCATGAAACATAGATTTTTCACATGGAAACCCAAATGGGAAAAACCACGATGGGGATGAATACCCACAAGCTTGTTTTTGAACTCTTTTGAAGCTCTCTCTGTTAAGACCCTAGTCCTGTTAAAGACTTTACAATAAGTTTTGTTAGGAACCGATCCTGTTAAAGATCACCCAGTTAAGGGATGGCTATATACCCTATTAAAGGTTACCTTGCTAGAGGATTTGAATAAATCAATGATCTTGAGTCACCTGGTTAGAGGATTTACAATAAGCCTGTTAAAGATACCCGGTAAAGGGATTTTCCTACTGTTAAAATAGTTAGAAGACAACAGGTAAATATTTGATCTAATAAAAACACTACATGATAAGGTAGATCCCTTTTAGTTCCTCTACTCTGCAATCACACTCTGTATTTTTCCACTCATTGGTCTTGAAAGTATCTGTTGTAGAGATCTTGTGCCTAGCTCTCCAATTCACCCTTACTCACCCCAACTCCTCAACTCACCCTTCTACTCAAGCTCCTCCAAGGTATCTTGTTAGGGTACACTCCTTAGACCTCAAAGGCCTCAAATCTATTAGCTTTCCTCCTAGGTATAGCCTCTTGAGGTTTCTTGTTGGTTTTGACCCAAATCTCTGATTTTGAGATGGTCTCCTACTAGTTTCCCAAACTCCAGCTAGCCTCCAAAGACCTTCGCCAAGGATCTTCACTCTAACCATGTTTAAAGTTTGTGGTTATGTTTTTCAGGTTTATTCAAGGTCATTTTATTCATTATAAAGGTCTGCACCTTCCTTCCAAGTCGTAGGCTTTCAACTTGCTTCTACCGGTTGCTATTAGGCCTAAATGACTAGCCCTTTCGGGACTTTTTTTTGGTCTTTTCCCACAAAATTTCCTAAAAAACCCAAGATATTTTTACATATTCAAATACCCATTTGGAATTTAAACAATATCACAAATTTTCCCATCTGGGTTTGTCGTACAACTAGGGTAACTCAAAACGAGCTATTTTTAAGGGGTTTAGGGCTTCCAGGCAGTTTTGGAAGATGTGCTCTAAACTCCTCACCAGTCAAAATCTAAAACCAAAAAAATATTGGATAATTTTGGTACACCCATAGAAATTTCCAAAACACTATGGGTTGCTAAGGTATCAGTTCTCCATGGCTCTGAAAATGAGCAATCTTTGCTGCCCCCACACACTAGCTACAAGCTTGTGTGTTGTTCATCTCACCCATTCTCCTCCTTTTGGCCTACAAAAACACAAAAATCCTAGTATAAAAATATTTACAAATCCTACCCAATCCATCCAATGGATTTCAACTTTTTCCATTCATGGATGCTCAGGTAAAATGCATTTTACAATCAAAACCCCAAATTTCAAGGGTTTGTGAGCAACTATTACAAAAATAGTGATAACTTTTGATTCAAAGAACTTCAGACCTTCATATTATATTTGTTGGAAAGGTAAAACAAATTTATAACTTTCTATGCTACTATGAGCACTGTACCAAACTATACAGGTCATACAAAATCAGAAATTCAAAGCAAAAACAGTCCAAATGTGAGAAAAAGCATAGGAAACCCTTGGCAAATGAATTGAATGAAAACCAAAAGTTGATTAACCTAATATTGGATATGTTTAGATGGTTTTATACACCATTTCAAGTTGGTTGCAACCAACTTCCAATGCCATTTCCTTCATGGACAACTTTTACCTAAAAATGCAAAAGTTGTCATGACAATTTTGACAACTTTTACCTGAGTACAAAAACACACTCTAAGGCTCTCAAGGCCTTAAAAATAACTCAAATGTCATCCTGCAATGGAATTAAACCATTTACAAAAATTCTAGCAATTTTCTAGGCATCCACATGGTACAAACCAAAAATTGACATTTTGACAATATTTTAGGATAATGACAATTTTGGATCCTAAGCACAACAAAAGTGTGGACAACCAAACTATGGCTTCAAAAAGCATCATAGGGCTTATTCCACCTTATTACAACATAAAATAACTTTAAATCACACCAGAACTCTAAAATACAAGAAAAGACAGCTTTGAGCTAGGTGCCCTGCACCAGTATCCCATCACTCGAATACAAAACACAACATTTGCCAACACTTACAATAAAAAAACTCATCGAACTTATAGACAACAATTAGGTCAGTAGCATAAACCCTAAAACCTAAACAATTTAGGTTTACAATTGTAAGTGTTCCAATCCTGACTGTTCAAACACTTTGCATAGAATAAAACAATCTCAAACAGATCACAAGTCATTCTGCATTGTCCATTCTTAACCACACATGGGAATCAATAACCCATCATGCTCTCTTCACATACCACTAAGAATAATGTTCATTCTCAAGGTAGACATTTAATGCAATCGATCTTCACATGCAAGATCCTCAAATAATTCCTTCATGGGCACAAAACTTACATGACATCTTGATCTCATCCTTATCTCTTAGCTAACTCATCACAGATTGTCACCAGTTGCATTGTACAAGTTAGATTGACAAACCGAAAACCCTAGAGTTGAGACTACCAATCATTAGTCACACTTAGTGAAACTCCAACACCAGTTCTCCTACTTGAACATCAATAACAACTTCTTCCAATCTTCATACCGGTTCACCTGTACTTATTGACATCAATGACAACATATATTATCATCATATCATCATATTGGTTCATCATATGCCAATAATCTCCCCCTTTGGCATTGATGGCAATACTCAGTGTAGCATTTCAACTAAAAACATCATAGACCAATGCAGCTATAACATATATCTTCATCATCAGATATCTTCTCCCTTTTGACAACAATGCCAAAGTGGAGGCACAAGCTTCCATTCTACACTATGTTTCTCCCCCTATGGAGTAGCATCCTTCAACACATCAACCTTGTAAGATTTATCACTATAGTACTCGACTGATATGGAGCACACATTTTTAGTTTACTTCATGAAGGGGTAGAACCCCTAATTCACCTCTTAAATAGGTAAATGTAGTCTTCAGTAAGGGCTTAGTGAATATGTCTGCTAGCTGCTCCTCACTAGAAACATGTTGTAATACAACCTCTCTATTTTGAACCTTCTCTCTCAAGAAATGATACTTGAGCTCAATGTGCTTAGTTCTAGCATGCAATACTAGATTCTTGGAAATATTGATTGCACTTGTGTTGTCACAAAATATACTCATCGGTTCAAATATAGGTACTTTGAAACCATCCAATACATGTTTCATCCAGATTGCTTGAGTGCAATTCATAAATGTTGTCACATACTTCACTTCAGCTGTAGACTGGGAAGTACAACTCTGCTTCTTACTCGTCCATGAGACTATTCTTCCACCAAGAAAAAATGCTCCACCGGTTGTGCTCTTCTAGTCGTCCACATTACCTCCCCAATCTGCATCGGTATATACTTTGAGATTAAAATCACCATTGTATGGATACCACAATCCATAGTCAACTGTTCCTTTCAGGTATCTAAGAATCCTCTTGACTGCTACCAAGTGGGATTCTCTTGGACTTTTCTAAAAATGGGCCACAATGCCCACTACATGAGCAATATCTAGTTTGTTGTGTACCACATAGTGCATCTTACCGATCATTGACTGATACTCCTTCTCATTCACCAATGCTAAATCATTTTCTTAGTCAATTTGTATCCGGTCACCATCAGTGTACCAACCGGTTTGTTCACCTCCATGCCAAAGGTCTCTTTGACATACTTGGATTGGGTAATAAAGATACCCTCTTTCATTTGTTGAATCTATAGGCCAATGAAGAACTTTATGTCTCCAATCAAAGATATCTCAAACTCTTTCTTCATTTCATCTACAAATGCATGGCTCATTTCATCATCTCCTCCAAATATTATGTCATCTACAAATACTTCATAGATCAAAATCTGATCACCTTCAGATTTCAGGTAGATGTTGCTATCCTCACTTGTTCTCTAAAATCCTATATTCACAAGATGAGAGTGTAACCGTTTATACCATTCCCTTGGTTCTTTTTTCAATCGATACAGGGCCTTGTGTAATCTACACATCATGTTACTATCTTTTGATAAGGATAACCCATCTAGTTGCTAAATATACACTTCCTCTTCTAGGATTCCATTCAAGAACACATACTTCACATCCATCTAGTATACCTTGAATCCCTTAAATTTTGCAGATGCAAGTAGCATTCGAACACCTTCCAGTCTAGCCACTGGGCAAAAAATTTCTCCATAGTCTTCTCCCTCTTCCTGAACATATCCCTTGCATACAAGTCTTGCCTTGTTCCTTACAACTATGCCTTCCTCATTCAACTTATTCTTGAAGACCCATTTGGTACCTATGACATTCTTGTGTTTTGGTCTGGGTACCAAAGACCATGTTACATCATTTTCTATCTGGTCCAGCTCCTCTTCCATTTCCTTAATCCAGTCTTCATCTATAAGTACCTCTAGTAGTCTTAGGCTCAAATTCAGAAATCATGCAAGAGTTTTCTTTCACCTTTCTTCTTGTGATTATCCCTGCATCTTTATCTCCTATGATCTACTTCAGATCATGATGTAGTTTCACATATCTAGGAATGACTCTAGTTGGTTGGTCTTTCTTTTCCTCTTCTCCTTCTTCTCTATCTTCTTCTTCACATACTACAGCTTCTACCAGTACAGGAACACTTAGGTATTTGCTTGTTTCTTTCTTAACTAGTTCCCATAAGCTTTCACCTGGTTCATCTTCCACTTGCTCACTATAGGTTTCCTCAGGTTTCTTAGGGGATTCATCAACTCTGACATTGATACTCTCAACTATTTTTTGAGTCCTATTGTTGTAGCACTTGAGAGTTTTTCTCTTAGTGGAATATCCCAAAAATATTCCTTCATCACACTTGGCATCAAACTTGCTCAGATGCTCACCTCTCTTAATATAACACTTACTGCCAAATACTTTAAAATAACTCACAGCGGGAGTCTTCCCGGTCCAGTACTCATAAGGGGTTTTATATTTACCTTTCTTGAGGAGTACTCAGTTCATAGTATATACTGTCGTGCTCACCGCTTCTCTCCAAAAAGTGTGAGAAACCTTTCCTTGGATTAGCATTGTTTAGGCTGCTTCAACTACAGTCCTGTTATTCCTTTCTACTATGCCATTCTGTTATGGTGTCCTTTGGGAAGAAAATTACCTCTTCATACCATTCTCTTCATAGTACTTGTTGAATTCATCAAAAGTGAATTCACCTCCTTGATCAGTTCTTAAGCATTTTATCCTTTGTCCACTTTCCTTCTCTACTAATGCTCTAAAGGCTTTGAACTTTCCAAATACCTTAGACTTGTCTTTCAAGAATGTGATGATGAATAATGATGAACAGTTAGTACCAAAGTGGTACTGAGAGGGGGGGTGAATCAGTATAGACAAAAAAACTTTCCCTGAACTAGTTGACTACAAAGACTGCACTTAACTGGTAAACAGTAACACCGGTCTAATTCAGGGCACTACCGGTAAAACACAGTGAAAATATGAAAGACATAAACCAGTAACACTTAGATCTTCACAAAATTTAATATCTGATTTCCACTTCACCCATATCCATAAACAAGTAATATATCATCAGAAATGTAATGACTATTGGTACAACATGCTTTACCACTTTTACAAAAAAATATTAAAGCATCACATGAAAAGCATCACACATTACACACTGATTTTTCATGTGGAAAACCAACTGGAAAAAACCACAGTGGGGATGAATACTCACAAGTTGTTCTTTGAACTCTTCTGAAGTCCGCTCTATTAGGAGCCTAGTCCGGTTAAAGACTTTTTATAATAGGTTCTGCTAGGAACCGATCCTGCTAGAGATCACCTAGTTAAGGGATGGCTAAATACCCAATTAAAGGTTAGAACCCTGTTAAAGGATACCTCACAAGAGGATTTGAAGAACTCAATGAATTTGAGTCACCCTATTAAAGGATTTATAGAAAGTCTATTAAAGCTACCCAGTTAAGGGATTTTCCAACTACTGAAATGGTTAGAAGTCAACAGGTAATACACTGATTTGATAACAGCACTCAATGCCAAGGCAAGTCGACTTTAGTTCCTTTGCTTCTACAATCACACTATGCAAGTATTACCACACTTCTCTAGTCTAGAAAGAATCAAGTATCTCTTCACTTGGATACACACATAATATTTGCCAACCACTTCAAAATGAACAACATCATCGACCTTATAGGAAATAGATAGGTCAGTAGCGTAAACCCTAAACCTTAAATATTTAGGTTTAACAATTCAGTTGGTTTAATCCTGACCATTAATCATACTGCATCGAATACATCAATCTTGAACATATCTCAAGATGTTCTCCAACATTCATTCTTTGTCGCTTCAGGAAGTTGATAACCCATCACACGCTCTCCACCATTTACAGAGACTTCACATATTCTTGAGGTAGATAGGATCAATCTCCATGCAAGATCCTCAAGGAAATCCTTCATGCGCACAAGGCTGATGTGGTAACATGATCTGATCTTCATTACAATGCTAACTTCATCACAAGATGTCATTGGTTGAATCACACAGGCTTGGAATGCATCAACCAAAAACCCTCAAGCTGAGACTACCAACTAGTAGTCATGCCAAATGAAACCCCGATACAAAACTTCCCATATACTAGTTCTTATTCTAACATACTGCTTCACTTTTTCACATATACTGGTTCTCTTGCCAATTTGCTTACTTCAATATACTGGTTCATACTTTAGCATATTGACATCAATGACAACATACAATATCATCATGTCATCAAGCTTTGCACATATGCCAACAATCTCCCCCTTTGGCATTGATGACAATATACAAAGATATCTCTCTGCTTCACATCTTCTCCCCAATACTATAGATATCTTCTCTGCTTCACATCTTCTCCCCCTTTGACAACAATGCCAAAGTGGAGGCACAAACAACTATGTTCCACTATGTTGACCCCCCTAAGGAGTAGCATCCTTCAATACACCAATCTTGAAAAAAGATTTATCAATGCAATACCTAGGTGATGTGCAGCACACACCTTTAGTTCACCTCTTGAAGGGGAAGCACCCCTAATTCACCTCTTGAATAGGTAAATGTAGCCTTTGGTAGAGGCTTGGTGAATATGTCTGCTAACTGCTCCTAATTGGAAACATGTTCCAATACAACCTCTTTGTTTTGAACCTTCTCCCTCAAGAAATGATACTTGAGCTCGAAGTGCTTGGTTCTAGCATGCAAAACTGGAATCTTCGAAATATTAATTGCACTTGTGTTGTCATATAATATACTCACCGGTTCAGATACAGGAACTTTGAAACCACTTAATACATGCTCCATCAAAATTGTCTAGGTGCAGTTCATAAATGCTGCAACATATTCTGCTTTTGATGTAGACTAAGAGATACAATTCTGCTTCTTACTCATCCATGAGACTAGTCTACTACCAAGAAAGAATTGACCACTGGTTGTGCTCTTTCAGTCAGCCACATTACCAACCCAATCAGCATCTGTAAACACTTTGAGGTTAAAATCATTACTGTGTGGATACCATATTCCATAGTCAATAGTTCCCTTCAGATATCTAAGAATCTGCTTGATTGCTACCAACTGGGATTCTCTTGGACTTTTTTGGAATCATGCAGTAATACCCACTGCATATGCAATGTCTTTCTTCTATGTACTACATAGTACAACTTACCAATCATTGATTGGTATTACTTCTCATTCACCAACACTGAGTCATCCTCTTTTGACAATTTACAACCGGTCACCATCATTGTACCAATCGGTTTGTTGTCTTCCATGCCAAAGGTCTTCAACACCTCTTTGACATACTTGGACTGAGTGATAAAGATACCATCTTTCATTTGTTGAATTTGTAGTACAATGAAGAACCTAATCTCCCCTATAAGTGACATCTCAAATTCCTTCTTCATCTCATCTACAAAATCATGACTCATCTTGTCATCTCCACCAAAAATTATGTCATCAACAAATACTTCACAGATCAGAATCTGATCTCCTTCTGACTTAAAATAGATATTGCTATCTTCACTTGTTCTTTCAAACCCAATCTTCACAAGATGAGAGTGTAAGCGTTCATACCATGCTCTAGGTGTCTGCTTCAATCCATACAAGGCTTTATGTAGCCTACACACCATGTCATTGTCTTTTGATAGGGAAAATCCATCTGGTTGCTCTATATACACCTCCTCTTCAAGTATTCCATTTGGGAATGTAGATTTTACATCCATTTGATATACTTTGAATCCCTTGAAGGCTACATATGCAAGAAGCATATGAACTCCTTCCAATCTAGCTACTAGAGCAAAGGTTTCTCCATAGTCTTCTCCTTCTTCTTGAGCATATGCCTTACACACCAGTCTGGTTTCATTTCTTATCACTATTCCATCTTCATTCTGCTTATTTCTAAAAACCCATTTGGTGCCAATGACATTTTTGTGCTCAGGGCTAGGTACCAAAGACCATGTACCATTCTTTTCTATCTGGTCAAGTTCCTCTTCCATAGCCTTGATCCAGTCTTCATCTTTATGTGCATGTTTAAATGTTTTAGGCTCAAATTCAGAGTTCATGCAAGAATTTTCTCTGACCTTTCTTCTTGTAAGAATTTCTACATCCTTATCTCCTATGATCTAGTTTGGATCATGATTCATCTTTACATACCTAGGAATGATCTTAATAGATTCATCTTTCTTTTCTTGTTCATCCTCATCTACATCAACATCAACATCTATCGGTGTAGGAGCACTATTACGAGTACTTGGTTGTTTTACAACTGGTTCCTTGAAGGTTACAACCGGTTCATCTATCACTTGCTCACTACCGGTTTCCTCAGGTTTCTCAGAGGTTTCATCAACTCTAACATTGATACTTTCAACAATTCTTTGAGTCCTATTGTTGAAATGTTTGAGAGCCTTACTCTTGGTGGAATACCCTAGGAATATTCCCTCATCACTTTTTGCATCAAAATTGCTCTGGTGTTCACTCCTCTTGATATAACACTTGCTACCAAACACTCTAAAGTAGCTTACTACAAGAGTCTTACCGATCCAATACTCATAAGGTGTTTTATCCTTACCTTTCTTGATGAGTACCTGGTTCATAGTATTGAATTCACTAGAAGTGAATTCACCTCCTTGATCAATTCTAAGGCATTTGATTCTCTTACCACTTTCTTTTTCAACCAGTGCTCTAAAGGATTTGAACTTTCCAAAAGCTTTAGACTTGTTTTTCAAGAATGTGACCCACAACATTCTTGAGCAATCATCAGTAAGAATCATAAAGTGCCTATCTCCTTGAACACTCCTAGTTTTCATAGGACCACACAAATTAGTATGCACAAGATCAAGTAAATTTTCTGTTGTGAAAGATTTACCTTTGAAGGTTGAGGGAGACATTTTCCCCAGTTGACACTCTCTGCACAAAGGATTCTCTGGTTTACTCAGCACAGGCAATCCTCTAACTGCCTTGATCTTACTGGCCTTGAAAATGTTATCAAATTTTACATGGCAAAGTCTCCTATGCCATATCTAGCTATCATCAAACTTAACCATTAGACATGTACTGATATTTGCATTCAGCTGAAATAAGTTACCTCTGGTCTGTATACCGGTGGCCATTAGTTCAATAGGTTATCCCTGAGACCTTCCACCCAATACACATTATCAGCACTGCTTTTTCCATTTAGAGAGATGGACCCTCTTTGTTTTACCATACATGGTGCATCATTACCAAATTGAACTACACCACCATCATACTCTTCTAGAGATAGAAACCTACTCTGGTCACTAGTCATGTGGTGAGAACAACCACTGCCAATAATCCACTCATTGGAATTATCAGAGCGAGAGACAAGAGTCTTCTTGTCTGACACATCCTCCTTAACTGCTACAAATACAATGTCTTCACTTTCTTCATCTTCTGATTCCTCATCAGTGACACCTTCATCAACTGCAACAAAATAGTTTCTCCTCTTTCCTCCTTTGAACTTCTCTAGTTTATCCTTATTATCACTATTAGGATAGTTTACATCAATGTGTCCTATCCTATTGCAAGAAAATAATTTCAAAGGGAGCTTACCTCTGTATTTACCAGTTCCCTTAGGAAGTCTCTTGGCAAGAAGAGCTTCAAATTCAATTAGGATCTCCTCACCATCCATTTCTCTACTTTGTCTTGGTTCACAACTGGTACTAGCTTCTTTTCCCTTTCTAGATGGTGCAACAGATGCTCTAAAGGCTGATTCAGTCTTCTGAATACTGCCATCATAATTATTTAGCTCATATGTGGTCAACTTAACAATGATGGAGTCTAGGGATACCTTTGTCTTGTCTATAGACCTCAACTCCTAAATAGCAACAACCCTTATTGCATAGACTAGTAACAAGGATCTCAAGACTTTGCTAACAATAGTGGAATCATCTATTTTACCTCTTGCACTCTTGATGTCTCCAACAACAGTTTTGTTCTTATTCCATATTATTGAATGGTCTCTCCTTCAACCATCCACATGTCTTCAAAATTTCCCCTAAGGCTCTCTTCCTTACCTTGTTTCACATGCTCATCGCCGCCATAGATATTCTCTAGAGAATCCCATACTTCTTTGGGATTGTCTTTATCCTCAACATCAATAAACTCAATGTCAAATAGACTACTGATTAGGGCTTCCATGTCTTGCCCATTCTCCTGAATCTCTCTTCTTTGATCATCGGTGAGAGTACCAATAGGGATAACATAAGTATTCTCAACATAAATCCTATGTTAAGCAACCATACTTCTAATGTAGATCTTCATTCTGTCCTTCCATATCTTAAAGTTATCTATGTTGAACTTTGGACCTTCCCTTTTCATCATTAGAGTAGGATCTTTTCCTCAAGCAGTTAAGCTTACAACATAGAAGACCTAGAAGATGCTCTAATACCAATTGATGAATAATGATAAATAGTTAGTACTAAACTGGTACTGAGAGGGGAGGGGTGAATCAATACAGAAAAAAAAACTTTCCCTAAACTAGTTTGACTGCAAAGACTACACTTAATTGGTAAACAGTAACATCGGTCTAACTCAGGGCACTACTGGTAAAACACAATGAGAATATGAAAGACATAAACTAGTAACACTTAGATCTCCACACAATTTAATATCTCCTTTCCACTTCACCCGTATGCATAAACAAGTAATATATCATCATAAATGTAATGACTGCTGGTACAACATGCTTTACCACTTTGACAGAAAATATTAAAACATCACACATGACATACTGATTTTTCACGTTGAAACCCAATTGGAAAAAACCACGGTGTGGATGAATACCCACAAGCTGTTCTTTGAACTCTTCCAAAGTCCACTCTCTTAGGAGCCTAGTCCAATTAAAGACTTTTTACAATAGGTTATGCTAGAAACCAATCTTGCTAGGGATCACCCAGTTAAGGGATGGCTAAATACCCGATTAAAGGTTAGAACCCTATTAAAGGTTACCTCGCAAGAGGATTTGAAGGACTCAATGAATTTGAGTCACCTTGTTAAAGGATTTATAGAAATCTCGTTAAAGCTAACTGGTTAAGGGATTTTCCAACTGCTGAAATGGTTAGAAGTCAATAGGTAATACACTGATCTGATAACAACACTCAATGCCAAGGCAGATCGACTTTAGTTCCTTTGCTTCTACAATCACACTCTATAGGTATCAACACACTTCTCTAATCTGACAAGAATAAAGTATCTCTTCACTTGGATACACACATAACATTTGCCAACCACTTCAAAATGAAAAACATCATCGACCTTATAGGAAATAGATAGGTCAATAGCTTAAACCCTAAACCCTAAATATTTAGGTTTAACAATTCAGTCGGTTCAATCCTAACCGTTAATCATAATGCATTGAATACAACAGTCTTGAATAGATCTGAAGACATTCTCCAACATTCATTCTTTGTCGCTTCAGGAAGTTGATAACCCATCACACACTCTCCACTGTTTGCAGAGACTTCACACATTCCCAAGGTAGATATGATCAATCTCCATGCAATATCCTCAAGGAAATCCTTCACATGCACAAGGCTGATGTGGCAACATGATCTGATCTTCATTACAATGCTAACTTCATCTCACAATATCATCAGTTGAATCACACAGGCTTGGAATGCATCAACCAAAAACCCTGAAGCTGAGACTACCAACTGGTATTCATGCCAAATGAAACCCCGATACAAAACTTCCCATATATCGGTTCTCATTCTAACATACCACTTCACTTTTTCACATATACCAGTTCACAAACATCATACCAGTTCTCTTGCCATTTTTCTTACTTCAATATACCGGTTCATACTTTAGCATATTGACATCAATGACAACATACAATATCATTATGTCATCAAGCTCTGCACATATGCCAACATGTCACCCACATCATTCTTGAGCAGTCATCAGTAAGAATCATGAAATACCTATCTCCCTGAATACTTCTAGTTTTCATTGGACCACATAGATCGGTATGCACAAGATCAAGTAAGTTCACTGCTGAAAAAGACTTAGCTTTGAAAGCTAAGGAAGACATTTTCCCAAGTTGACTATCTCTACACAAAGAATTATCTGGTTTGTTCAGCAAAGGCAATCCTCTTACTATCTTAATCTTACTGGCTTTTACAATATTATCAAAATTCATATGACAAAGTCTCCTATGCCATATCCAACTGTCATCAAACTTCACCATCAAACACTGACTAATCTTGGCATTCAGTTGAAACAAATTACCTCTGGTCTTCTTACCAGTGGTAATAAGTTCACCACTCTTTCCAATTATATTGCAAACTTCACCTTTGGACTCCAAAATGAGTCCTTTGTCATTTAGCTAAGAAACAATCAAAAGGTTATTCTTAAGACCTTCTACCCAGTAGACATCATCTGCACTACTCTTTCCATTCAGTGAGATGGACCCTTTACCTTTTACCAAGCATGGTGCATCATTGTCAAACTTGACAACAACTCCATCATATTCTTCCAGAGATAGAAACTTTCTCTAATCACCAATCATGTGGTGAGAACACCCACTATCAATAACCCACTCATTAGAGTTGTCAATGTGAGAGACAAGGGCTTTCTTGTCAGACACTTCTTCCTTTACAACTACAAACACTATGTCTTCATTCTCTTCATCCTTAGATTCTTCATCAGTAACACCTTCATCAACTACAACAAGAAAATTTCACCTACCTCCTTTATAATTTCTAAACCTCTCCGGTTTATTCTTATTGTCATTGTTAGGATAGTTAATAGCTATATGTCCTATCTTATTGTAGGAAAAATATTTTAAAGGAAGCTTACCTCTGTATTTTATGGTGCCTTTTGGAGGTCTCTTAGCAAGAAGAGCTTCAAACTCCATCAGAATATCTTCATCATCCATACCTCTTCATTGCATGGATTCATAACTTGTACTTACTTCTTTTCCTTTTCTGGTTGGTGTAGCAGATGCTCTAAAGGCTGACTCAATCTTCTAAACATTGCCATCATAGCTATTCAACTCATATGTTGTCAACTTTGCAATGATAGAGTCTAAGGATACCTTGGTTTTGTCGATAGACCTTAGCTCCTAGATAGCAGAAACTTTGATTGCATAGACTGGTAACAATGATCTCAAAACTTTACTAACAATGGTGGCATCATCAATTGTTCCACCAATTCTCTTGATGTCTCCAACCACAATCTTGATCCTTATTCCATATTGCTGAATGGTCTCTCCTTCAACCATCCTCATGTCTTCAAATTTTCCTCTAAGGCTTTCTTCCTTAGCTTGCTTGACATGCTCATCACTGCCATAAATGGTTTCCAATGTGTCCCATACATCCTTAGGAGTGTCCTTATCTTGTACATCAATGAACTCAATATCGGACAAGCTGCTAATAAGGGCTTCCATGACTTGCCCATTTTCTTGAATCTCTCTTTTCTGATCATTAGTTAGAGTGCCAGTGCGGATTACGTAGGCATTCTCAACACAGCTCCAGTGTTGAGAATCCAAACTCTTGATATAAATCTTCATTTTTTCCTTCCATATTTTGAAGTTATCTATATTGAACTTAGGACCTTCCCTCTTCATCTTTTACCTCAAACGGTTAAGCTTATATCACCGAGGACCTGGAGTTGCTCTAATACCAATTGATAAATAATGATGAACAACAAATACCCTAACTAGTACTGAGGAGGGAGGTGAATCGGTATAGATAAAAACTTCTCAACAACTTATCAAGTTAAAACAATGATAACTGGTTGTCTTTATCACGAAAATTAACCATGGCAATACTGGTTAAACACAATAAGACTTCAGACAACTAAACTAGTAAAATTGAATACTTCAAATAAAATTCAACACTTGATAACTACTTCACCAATATACTCATGCATGTGTTGTATCAGTAATGCCATAACCATTAGATTTGCATCCATATTCACCTAAACAAAGTCTTCTCAATCATCACATGAAAAATGCACAACCCATGACACAGTTTTTTCATGTGGAAACCCAAATGGGAAAAACCATAGTGGGGATGAATACCCACAAGCTTGCTTTTGAACTCTTTTGAAGCTTTCTCTGTTAGGAGCCTAGTCCGGTTAAATACTTTACAATAAGGTTATGTTAGGAACCGATCTTGTTAAAGATCACCCAGTTAAGGGATGGCTATATACCCTATTAAGGGTTGAAACCCTGTTAAAGGTTACCTTGCTAGAGGGTTTGAATAACTCAGTGATCTTGAGTCACCTAGTTAGAGGATTTACAATAAGCCTGTTATAGCTACCTAGTAAAGGGATTTTCCTACTATTTTAATGGTTAGAAGACAATAGGTAAAGCTTTGATCTGATAAAAACACTATATGCTAAGGCAAATCCCTTTCAGTTCCTCTACTCTCCAATCACACTCTACAGTTTTCCACTCATTGGTCTGACAAGTATCTCATCACTCGGATACAAAACACAACATTTTCCAACACTTACAATAACAAAACTCATCGACCTTATAGACAACAATTAGGTTGGTAGCATAAACCATAAACCCTAAAAAATTTAGGTTTACAATTACAAGCGGTCTAATCCTGACTGTTCAAACACTTTGCATAGAATAAAAAAATCTCAAATAGATCACAAGTCATTCTACATCATCCATTCTTCACCGTACGTGGGAATTAGTAACCCATCACGCTCTCTTCACATACCACTAAGAAGAATGTTCATTCCTGAGGTAGACATTTAATGCAATCGATCTTCACATGCAAGATCCTTAAGGAAATCCTTCACGTGCACAAAACTGATGTGGCATCTTGATCTCATCCTTATCTCTTAGCTAACTCATCAAAAAATATCACTAGTTGCATCACACAAGTTATATTGCCAAACTGGAAACCCTAGAGCTGAGACTACAAACCGGTAGTCACACTTAGTGAAACCCCGACACCAGTTCACTACATCTCTACATATCGGTCCTCCTACTTGAACATCAATAACAACTTATTCCAATCTTCATACTAGTTCACCTATACTTATTAACATCAATGACAACATATATTATCATCATATCATCATACTAGTTCATCATATGCCAACATATGCAAAAAAAACTCATGGAGAATTTGAAATCCGTCAAAGAGGACAAGGCACTTAGGTTCAAGTTTAGTCAACTACTTGTTTTTATACTTTCAAGGGTATTTTCTGAGATTTGGTGATGTTCAATGGTCAAGTCACCTACCAGTTACTAGAAAAATCAAGGAGAGTCTACTAGCAGTGGGATCTACTTATCCAGAGACTCAAAACTTGTATTTTGATGAGTTTAGATTGAAGATGAACCGGTGAACAAGGATATCAGGTGACCTAGTAAAGAAGTATGAAGATGATATCTATTTCACGATCAAAATGGATCATTGCATAATGGAAGTGGTTGAGACAAGAGAAGATGAAGTTGAGCCTTTGGGCTATGAAGTGGTGAACAATATACACATTGGGTATGCCTCTACACTACTTGCTTCACCGCTTGATCCATAGAAGAAAATGATCGGCACCTACTCCAAGAAATTTAATCTTCCTAAAGTGCCAAAGAAGAAGAAGAGAAAAGTTGTGCCATCAACATCAGCATCGGTTACATCTGTTGTCAGTCCAAAAGTGACCAAGAGGTCACCGGCCAAGAAGAAACTAAAAGCTATTCCGCCAAAGGTATTTGAGAGGAAGAGGAAAACCAAGAACAAAGCACAGGATTCAGTAGACACTGAATTGGAAGATGAAATAAAGAAGGTGAGGCAATCGAGTAAGAAGACCAAGACAACTAGTAATGTATCTGCAACCTCTACATTGGTAAATATACATGTTCCTTCTTAGAAGCCTATGACACATTTTCAAAGGATTATAAAGAACATTAGAAGGAAAATTCTTGATGATCTAAAATATTATTTTGATGATCTTAGTGATACTAAAAAGAAGGAGGTAGAGAAAGAACTCATTAAGTATTTATGTGATAATGATTGGTCTTCGATTAATATTAAACTTGTTGTTTCTAATTCTTTGGATAATAAATGGTGCATTGTCATTGAAAAGGACAAAACAATTAGAGAGAAAAATTTTGCTCAATATTTTTCAGATGCTTCCAATTCTGAATTGTTTGAGCTTCTTGATCGGTACAAAGATATATTTTTCATGAGAAAGAGAGGACTTAAGTTACTTGGAGGTAAAATATTTGAATTAGAAAAAGACACTCATCTACAGGCTAAAGCAGCTATCAAGATGTAGAAGGTATCCGAATAAAATCGACAGGCTGAGCAAAAGCTTGACATATCAAAATCTAACAGGATGAAACCTTCAATGATTAGGGAGAAAGAATAGCTAAGAAAAATGATCCTATTGATGTGGATGCATTAGATGCTGAAGGTACTAAACTGGAGGTAGCAGATAAGGAGAAAGCCGATAAGGAGACAGCTGAAAAGGAGAAAGAAGAGAAAGAAAAAGTGGATAGAAGCTAATGCATCAGAGAGATGATATCAATCTGGCAATGGCTGAAGGATAGAAACTTTTGAGCAAAATCTGCCAGCACGATCTATTCTATGATGATGCTCTGAAGAAAAAGGGTCAACTCCAATTGGAGTTAAAGCAGTATATAGACAACTTCAAAGTGTCATATGATTCCTTCATAGTGTATAGGCAAACTATACAAACTTACTGGCAATAGATTGACAGGATTGATTCAGAGATCTGCAAGCGGTCTCAAGATCTGCTGAAAATTCAATTGCTTTTGTTACCTAAGTTGCAGATTCTTCAAAAGTGCTTTCTAAACATGGATGCCATCATTGTCACTTGGGAATTGAGCACTATTGATGCCATGGAGGAATTAACATTCCAGATGAAGACTCGGAGTGAAATTGTTGCCTCACTCATAGATACGTGGTCTACAGACACGGAAGAATTTCTAAACAACTTTAAATTTTTTTTTGAAAAGTCTTACTCATTATTGTCATAAACATATACTCTGTTTCCATGTTATGCAATATGATTTTGGTATGTTTTCATTACTTTGTCATTGTTGGAAAAGGGGGAGTGATATTGAATTGAAAATTTTATGATGGGAGTGGTATGGAAGTAGTACATGCTTGTAATTTTGGCAAAGGAAATAGTGTATATGCTTAGGGGGAGTAATTTTGATTATGGCATCATTTTTGTTTTGTAAGCACTTAGATGTCAAATTTTCCTAAGTGTTGCCATCAATTCCAAAGGGGGAGATTGTTGGTATTTTGATGATGTTTAGTTGTGATTGTCATTGATGGACACACACTTATTTGTTATATGAGTTATTCTCAACTGGTGCTATGTGGTGTATTTTTGAAACCGGTATTATCTATCATTAAATGCATAATCTTTGTTTGTTGAAGACTGTCGGTGTTTGTAGAAGGAGCTTACCAATCAAAGCATGACCGAGGACCTCAAGCGGTACAAGGACTTCAAGCGGTACGAGGATCACAAGCAGAAACCAATCTTTTTTAAGATCGAAACACTATGTTCTAGTTTACCAATCTTTGTTTGTAAATTGGTAATCGATATATTGTGTTTTGTTAGTCAAAAAACTTGTAAAGTGTTATAAGTTATCATCCACCGACATCGTTGTGGTGATTGTGTCGTGTTACAAATTGTGTGTAGATGCACTGTACCTAGGAAATTGCAGTCTAAATCTCATTGGACTGACATGAAATCGGATTCCTATATGAGGACATCATGTTTAGGGTTTTGTATGTATGAGTGTGAAGTGTTGCCTAAGAAGATTAGGTCTTTGCAAGAAGGTATCTTGTGATAGAGATTGAATGTGTGAATGATAGAAGACTGAAGTAATGCTACAATGCATTAACATAGAGCTATCAAGGATCTATCTAAACATTTTGTGCTACTTTGTAGATCACTTACTTGTTGACTACTAATCTCTTCGACAAGTCAAAAACCCTTAACCGGGTAGGCTCAGTCAAGCCTATTCTAAATCCTCTAACAAGGTGGTTCATAATTATAGATCTGAAATCCTTTAACAGGGCAGTCTTTAACAAGACTTATCTCCTAACAAAGATCAAGATTCCTAACAGGATCTGTTTTGGTGAAGAACATTGTAAGGCCTTAATTGGCCTGACCTTAACAGGTCTGGTTGCTATTCTGTAGATAGTAGACTTGCGAGTTTTACTCACTGTGGTTTTTCCCATTTGGGCTTCCACATCAAAATATCTTGTGTTATGGTGATTGTGTTATTGTGGGTGAACTCTTTATTTTCTATTTGGCTTGTTTGTGTATTAACTGGTCTGCAGTAAAATTGCTTAAGTGTTTGGTAATTTTTTGGGTATACTAATTCCCCCCCCACTCTTAGTATTCATCAATTAAAAGCTAGTGGGAAGAAATGCAAAGTGGTTGGATCTCCTATTGTGAAATCTATGAAACCACCAGTAAGTAAACTCACTTTACTTGAAAGGATTTTAGAGAAAATAAGAAAGTATGGTATTTTGACTAATGTAACGAGACATTATAACATTTTTTAGTGAAGATGAGCAAATACAAATAGAAGATACTATTGTTTGGTTCATGAGTAAGTACAACAAAGCATTGATTGAGTTGTAAGGTTTGATTCTTGATTCTTTGTATGATAAATTGGAGACAAGACAGAAAACTGCTATCAAACAGGACAAAGAATTGATTGAATTTGTATTGACGCATCTACAACTAGAGACCTCTAGGGAAGATATTCAAGAAATTATTTCTAAGACAAGGGAATTATTTCTTACAAAGAAAAGGTTGACAAGATTATTAATTGGTGAATCTCAGTCGGTACATGCTAAGATTGAGGAAATCTTGAAGAAGTTTTTAGGACTTATTCCTAAAGAAGTAGGAGAGGAACCAGATGAGTTTGTTTCTACTAACACAAGTACTAAGCAAGATCCAATCATTATCCCTGATGAAGAGATAGTGTTACTAGAAGACATCTCCACTGATAAAGATAAAGGTGAGGAAGAGAATGTATTACCAGAAACTAGTATACGTGAACAGTACACATAAGTAGAGAAGAAAGATGAAGAAAAGACTGATGAATAAATGACTGAGCCACTGGTAAATGATAATGTACAAAACACTAAGAAACCGGATGAGATAGAAGCACAAGAGCCACCAGTAGTTACACAAAAAAAAAAAATGCAAACCACTGCACCACTGGTGAAGGACAAGGATAAGGAAGAAGAGAAAGAAGAGGAGCATGAGAAGGAAGTAGAGAAATAGAAGGAGGAAGAAAAATAGAAGGAAGAGAAAGTACAAAAAGTGACTCCTAGATTACTTACATCAAAGAAAATTATTGTTGATGAGGAGGATGACATTGTAAGTATACAAGGACCAATTAACATGGACATGATGAGTCCTATTGAGCTAATGGAGATTGCATCTGCCATGTAATCTAAGGTACAAAAGAAAATAATGAAGGCTCAGATAAAAGAAGCACAAACTATTCAAAGTGTTGTTGATATTCTATCCAGTATATTATCGGAGACAGATATAGCTAGTCTTCCTAATCTTATTGACAAACTAGAGCGATTGGCCACAACAACAGGAGATCAAATGAAAATCCTAGAGGAAGCTGCAATTAAGAATATGGAAAAGGAATATGAAAAGAGAAGAATAGAACAATTAATGAAAGGCATTGATAAAGACAGAGTAGGTCTTACTGTCAACATGGACCTCATTAAAGAAGCCTTACAAACTAGAGGTAAAATTATTTCCACTGTTGTAAAATTTTCATTATTTTGTGATGATCTTGAGAAGAAGAGGCGAGAAGCTCAACATGAGCTAAAAGTTTTGAGTGAATCATTTAACCCCTTAAATGATTTAGCAATCAATTTTGGCAGATCGATAATTGCATTATAGCAGAAGTGTATGAAGCTGAACAAATTAAAAGGACAACTTAATTGCGGGAGTTACAAACATTATTAGTCCCTAAAATAGAGATTTTGCAAAGAGGCTACAAGGAGACTCAAGAAATTTTGGCTACACCGGAGATGAGCACACTTGATGCCATGGATGAGATTACATCTTAGATCTGGACTAGTGTTGATGAAAAGGATAACTAGTCAATGATTGGGAAATTGCACTATGTTGTTCACAACATACCAGATATAGCTCATGCAGTTGGTCTAGTTGCTAGATTTCAGAAGAATCCAAAGGAAACACATTTGATAGAAACCAAGAGGATATTCATATATTTGAAAGGCACTATTGACTATGGATTATGGTGTCCCTATGCAGGTAAATTTGATTTGAAGGTGTATATAGATGCAGACTGGGCAGGTAATGTTGATGATAGGAAAAGCACAACTGGTGGAGCATTCTTTCTTGTAGGAAGACTTGTTTCATGGAGTAGCAAGAATAAGAGTTGTATATCACAATCTACTGCTGAAGCTGAGTATGTTGCAGCTTTATGAATTATACCCAGGCTATCTAGATGAGACACATTTTGGAAGGTTTCAAGATGAAGTTTACAAAACCTATAAAGATCTTATGTGAAAATACCAGTGCCATAAATATTTCCAATAACCATGTTTTGCATGCAAGAACCAAACATATTGAATTGAAGTATCATTTTTGAGGGAAAAGTGCAAAGTAAAGGTGTGATATTGGAGCATGTTTCTACCAAGGAGCATCTTGCAGATATCTTTACTAAAACTCTTCCTAAGACAACTTTTGAGCATCTTAGAAGTTAGCTAAGGGTTGTACCCCTTCATGAGGTCAATTGAGCATGATGTAGAATACATCGGTCCAGAGCTACTTGCAGAATTTTACAACAGGATTGGTGTAGAGTGGAGGTATTCCATAGGGGGAGCATCAAGTTATAGGTTGTTGATGCTAGACAGTGAAGTTTGACATTGCATGTTTTACTTTCACTTTGGCATTGTTGTCAAAGAGGGAAAAGAACTATGTGATTATGGGAAGAAGAATTGTATGATTGATAGATTGAAGGTCTATATCCAATTACCAGCTGAAGACAAGGAGAGTACATGGTAAAATGTAAACCCTGATTCCTATTCACAATCATAGCAATCAATGGTATTGATATTTGTATTGCCATCAATGCCAAAGGGGGAGATTGTTGTCATTTGCATGAAGATTATATTAATGAAATGTTAATTTGTCATTGATGTCAATTAACCGGTAATGATGTTATAATGTTATTTTGTAACCAATAGGAAGAGCTAGTGAAGGGAACTGCAATCAATAGCTAAGTTTGTGGAGTGAACTAGTATTGCTAAGAAGAAGTGAGATCAACCGATAAACCCTACCCGTTGATATGATAAACCCTAACTGATTAAGTTTGGTGAATTGGTTGTATTGGTTTATGATCTGATGATGAGCAGTAATGATTACGACACGTATGCATGTTGTATGAGAAGAGTTTCAAATGGTTTTGGCATGTTGAGATAATGGTTTTTATCTTGGGAATGAGCAAGTATATTGCATGTAATGAAAACCGCGTGATGAGTTACAGAGTTCGATGAAGAAGTGATCAAGGAGCGGTCGAGGCTATCTTAAATGATGTCTAGAGATTGTTATGTAATCCAACAATCATACTTGAACCGACTTGTTTGTAATCTCTATGAGAGAATTAGGTTTGTGTTGTGTTACCAACCTATTGATTTGTTTATAAGGTTGATGAGTTGTTTTGTTGAAGTGTTGGAAAATTTGTAGTTGAGAGTGAGAGTGTGGTTGCCAAACTGAATGATGTATCTACAATTTGTGTAAAGGTAGATAGGAGCATGAAAAGGATCTGAACAAGCAAGTGTAGTTCTATTAAAATAGATCAGCAAACCCCTGTTATTTTCTAACAATTACAACAGTAAAATCCCCTAACTAGGTAAGCTCTAACAAGCTTAGTGTTATTCAAATCCTCTAACCAAGTGATCCATTAGCTTGGATTTAAAATCCTCTACCAAGGTTACTCCTCACAGGGTATTTCTTTTAATAGGGCATTATAGTCAATCCCTTAACCTAGTGGTCCCTAATAGGATTTGTTCTTAACATGACTTTTTGTAAAGCTTTAACAGGCTTGGCTCCTAACAAGGAGAACTTTAGAAGAGTTTAGAATACTTGTAGGTATTCATCCCCACCATGGTTTTCCCCATGTGGGTTTCCACGTTAAAAATATTGTGTCAAGTGGTGAATGTTTTTGTGGTTATGTTTACTATGGTTGAATTGCTTAACTGCTAAATCCACTTTGATAAGTTATGTTAATCGGCAGCAATCTGAAATGAGGTTTTACTCATGTCAGTAAAGTATTTGGATGTTTGTGAGTTTCAAGTTGTTTTATTATTAATCTATTATAATAATCAACTGGTTTAACTTGACAGTGATATTGCATGTGTAGTTCAGTGGTTTAACTTGTCAGTTTAGAGTTTTCTTTGAGAGGTTGATTTTGAGAATGGTGGAAGTTATTATCAATTTTCTATTTATTGATTCACCGCCCCCCCCACTCTCAGTAGTTGATCAGATCCTTATTATTTCATCATACCATCAATCTATCAAACACAAAAGGTGCTATATGTAGATCAGTTACATGTTGTTTCCTAATAGTTGCAGCAGTCAAAATCCCTTAACCGGGTAGGTCCTAACATGCCTAATTGTATAAATCCCATATCTAGGTAGCTCAACAACTTGAGTTTAAATCCTATAGCAAGGTTAATCCTAATAGAGTAAAGCTCCTAATAGGGTTAAGTTGTAAATCCCCTCACTAGGTGACTCGTAACAGGGTCTGCTCTTAACCGGGCATTATTGCAAAACTCCTAACTAGGATAGGCCTTTAACAGGGTGCATTCCGAAAGAGTGCAAATTTTGTGGGTACCAATTCTCACCATGGTATTTCCTATTTGGGTTTCCATGTGAAAACTTTTGTGTCATGTGGTGCATCATTTTATTGGGTATTAGCTTATGTGATTATTTTCCTTGTATGCTTGTTAAGTTTCAAGTTGATAAAAGTGGTGATCAGATTTGTGTTGTTGTTTTTGCTCGCACTGATTCACCCCCCACCCTCTCATTGCCTTATAAGTTTATCATAATACACTAATGCACAGAGAAAAAATAAATATAATAACAATAAAATACATCATTACCAGTTAATCCAACCCTTAAGTCCTTGTGTCTCCTTAATTTTCTCTCTTTTAAGTCCCTATAGCTCCCTTAAGTCCAATTAAATCTCCTAGAGATGCTCAAATGGTATTGAAATATCACATCAAATTCGACAAAATTTATATGAATTCTTTATAATTTATTTTATTATTATTTTTTAAATTGATATTTCAATTAATTTAAAAGAATGTTATATTATTTTATTTTAAAAAATTACACATCATATCAAAGTAAATTTTATTTTATATTTATTAATAAATTTAAATTAATTTACCTTATTTAAACTTTCATCTTTTTTTGAAATATATGTATATATTAAAGAATTAAATTAATTTATATAAGTAATCACATGATAACTTATCAAATATACACTTATATCTAGATTACTTCAAATATCTACATCCAAAGTTCTAATGTCCCCAAATATGTAGTTAGAATTAAATTAAGCAACATAACTATTTTTGCAATCAAAATAAAAATTCCAAACATCTTTTGAATTTGAATGTCAAGATTTCATGAAATCCCACATAGTTTTGGAAGCTAAACATTGAATCTAAGCACCCAATTTGATCAAACTTAGACAAAAACTCTAGAGTCTTCTTCAATTTATAAAATATAATTTATTGTGTTAAAATAAGCTCCTACAATAGAAAAGGATATATGTGTTAACACCAACAATAAATTATAGAAATTAATAGAATAAATAGTTAGCCAAAAAATACAACACACTCAACATTGTTGACACTAACCAAATTAACCAAAAAAACTCGTAGCTTATATATTATGTAAATCTAATTTTAACATCATAATGGATCATAGTAAGCTAAAGTATCAATGGAAAAAATTAAAATAAAATAACAACTACAAATTTATAATAAAATGCATTCATACAAACTAAAAACGATGAATACATTAGCTCATGGGAATGATTTTGCAATAACTAAAGAGCATTGTAATTATTGGGGGTGAATCAGTATATACCAAGTTCAACTTGATTAAGCATTAATTATTATTAATAACTTTTATGAGCATGGACCCCAAATCACCAAAGTAGCATTTACTAATTTTTACTTAATGATAAAGAAATTTATCAACTCACACACATCCACACAAAGAACACCAAATTTACATGGAAACCCAAAATGGGAAAAACCACAATGAGAATAAATGCTTGGATCTACTAACCAAATTCAAACTCACACAAGTAGGAATATAGTAAGAAATTTTAAATATGAAGTAGGAATCAACGTACTAAAGACACCAATGTCCATCTACATTTCTAGGCACCAACCTACAATTGACACCAATCCCCTACTCCAAGATCTTAGCACAAACTCAGCATGTGAGACACCAATCTTACAAAAAATATAAAAGATAAATTATGGACCTTTAAGGATGAATACTCAACTTCCTTCTTATCTTAAAAACATCTGAACACCTTCACACAATACATACGATCTTCAACAAAACTCACACAATGATTGTGATGCTACTCACAACATCACCCACATACTCATACATCAATCATACACTCTTAATGCATTCATTATGAAACTAGCCTAGAAATGAACCTAGATCAACCATTTATATGAATCAAAACCATAAATTTACATTCACATGTTGTCCTACAATAATATTATTACATTTTGAAGTTGTTCATTCAATAATAAACCTTACACAAAATGTGTAACAGGTTTTGGAGAACCCCCATAATGCAACTTGCAAACCAACACTTCACAATTCAGAGAGAAGCGACCTTCAACAATGTTATTTCACGAATGTGAGAAAATAAATTGAGATGATTTACAATGTACAAAAATCTTATTAAATAACAAATGTGTGCTGAGGTATGAGGGTATGTGTAGGATCATGGTGGGTCAAACAGACCCTTAAGTGGCAATAGAAATTCAGAAAAATAGAGTCAGACAACTTGACATAAAATTTTGAATAAGTTACCAACATTATTTCAAAAATATGTAAGAATAGAATTTGTAGAAAATTAAATGTATTTTCTAAGCTACTAGTTTTTTGAAAAAAAGAAAAAAAAAAGAGAAAAAAAAAAACAAAAAACTATTTAACGAAAATTTGAAATTTCAATGTAGTAGTACTTAAATTTCAGGAAAAAGATAAGAAGCAGGTGTCTTTCTGACCACCCTAACCACAATCAAATCATAATATTTTTTTTTATAAAAACTTAGATATAAGTAGAAGACTCATGTTTGGATGTGACACATATTATTTTGTATTTTTTTAAAAATAAATAATTAATTATGATTTTTTCACTACAACTTTTTAAAAATATAAAAACTCATATGTTTGACCACCATAAGTTGATAAATTTTTTATCAAATTCAATTTTTTTTTTTGTAATCCTATAGTATGCGAAGCATAGAATGTGACGCATGTTCGGATTAAAAAAATGTGATATTGTTTGAAATTTATAGATATTTTTCAATCAACCTATCAATCAAGACTTTAGTCAAAATTCAGTTAGAAAATGAATAATAATTATTTATTAAAGTCAAAATAAGGCAAAATTTATATATTGTTGGAAAGGTGAGAATCTCTTTAAAAAAAATCGTTTCATCAATTTTCTATTGAGTTTTTCAGGTTTGGCATGTCCTTACCAAATTCCAAATTGTTGGTGTAAATAATTATTCATCTTGGATATTATTACACTTACTTAAGTTTACTTAGGAAATGCATTTCATAGTAGTTTGGGTATGAGACACTTGGTTGTTTGTGCCACATTGGGATAGTGTGTGTAGGAGAAATTCCACCTTTTATGGTGTTGATCTTATTGTTACACTCCACATTCAGTGGGTGATCCACCTCATGTGGACTATTATATTATTTCTCCTACCTACCCACACTTATTTCCTACCCACCCTTGTTTCTTATTGAGCCACATGTCATGTTTGTGTGCTCACATATCCCTAGCCTTGCCTATATAAGCAAGCTCATCTACATTGTATGTAATTTTGATATTATTGATCATTTTCTATTGATGAGAATACAGTTTATTCTTGTCCTATATTGTGTCTCTATTTTGTACATTTCATTGAGCTCTTGATCTTGGCAAAATCTCACATGGTATCAGAGCCATTGGGGCTTCATTAATTCGTCTTGAAGAGGCATTATTGCGACGTCAAGAGGCAGATCTAAAGAGCAACATCTTTTGGAGGCGTCCTAGACCAGATCCGACCTCGTCATTGCATTCAGGTGGCCGTTTCCATAAATTTCGACTATAAAGTCGACCTATTTTGGTGAGAAATTTTTTTTCCCCATTTTGGCTATTATCGTACGAATTTCGAAATTTAAAAAATAAAAATAAAATTAATTTTTCAAAATTTTTTTTTTTTGAAAAATCAAAAATCAAAAAAAAAAAAACAAAGCAAAAAAATCAAAAAAATAAAGGGTTTTTTGTGTTGTTTTTGGGGGGTCCGCAGACCCCCCATGTAGTCCATACCTGCGTGTCGTAGGTGTTGCAGGTCCGGACCTGCCGCTGTCAGTGCCGCGTACCTGTTCCCACCACCGCTACCGTTGACGCGTCCTCCCACTGTAGTGTACCGCCCGAGCATGTCGCCGCCGCCACCCGTGCAAGTCTATGTCGCCCGCCGCCGCCGCCGCCGCCGCGCCGGACTCTCCCGCCACCACCGCACCCGACAGCTCACTCCCCGGTGGCGTCCTTACCTATTGCCGGAGCCTCCCACTGACGACAGCTTTCTCCACCGGCACCTCCACTTGCCGGCACCGGACCCTCCACCGCCGACCATGTCGGCGCCGCTACTCGCCGGCACCTCCCCCTGCTGGTACCTCCGGCTCCTCCAGCAGATCTCCCCACTCCCACCGCGTCCTACCTGCAACATCCATCTTCCCGGTGGTGGCTCCATAGTCACCGGCACCGGCCACAGTCACTGGCATCGGCAGCTCCTCCAGGCACAAGCCCTCGTCACCGGCACCGACCACAGTCACCGGCACCACCGACACTTGCCACGTCGCAGTCTAGTCACCGGGCCACCTCACCTGGTCAGATCCTCCGCCATGCAGACTCCGTAGGGAACCTGACGAATCCATGCCCACCACATGGTAGGAGGTCACTGGCCCGTGGACACATAACACTGCCACATCATATTTCCGTATAGCCACATAATATTTTTTCGGCCAACCAAATCGCGCCACGTCATCAGTCTGTACTATACGGATGCCCAGTCAGCAGGGAGGTGAAGTTTTCACGATGATCATACGGCCATCAAATTTAACCCCACATTTTTCTTACATCATCATTTTTCAAAAATTTTGCAGGCCCCTCTCATTGAGCTTTTTGATTTTGCAGTTCAACTTCAAATGGCCATAACTTGCTCATTTTTGCTCCTTTTTGGGTGCAATTTTTTTTGAAATGGGCTAGAATTTCATGTACTTTCACATGGTGGAATTATTTTCTAATTTTGGTGGACATTATTTTCATAATTCTCAGTTTCTGGTGACTGTACCTGTCTAATCCCCGTTTCTACAACTTCCAGGTCTCCGTTTGAGCTCATACGGACTCCTTTTTAGGTGTTGTTTTTTTTGAAAGTGTGTTATTTTTTGTCTACTCTCAGAATATTCTATCAGTTTGCAGCAATTGTGGGTAGAAATTGTACTTTCATCATATGGTCTTATTTGACCAATTTGACATTTGTATTGCATAGATCTATCTTCTGATCTTTTGCTTTGTAGTTCTCAGCCTATTGGGGCAGTTGTAAAACAAAATTAGAAGTCCACCTTGCCATTGTTTGCAAGTGGCCTATTGTACATGCACTACATATAAAGTGCCAAAATCATCATTTTGGGGGGGGTACTTTGATTGAGTGAATTTGGGGGGGTGTCTCTTATGCTTTTGTGCTCTTGTGTTCCTTCCTTTTTGCTGCTATGGGTTCTTCTAAGTTTCCTCTCTTAACTCCTCATAATTATGCTACTTGGAAAATTGATGCATGGAGTAAACTTATGGAAAAAGGACTCACTCATTACATTGATGGAACTATTGTTGCTCCCGCTGATCCTAAGGTTGATCCAGTTGGTCACTTGGATTGGCTCACTAAAAATATCATGGCAATTGGTACCTTAAGAAAGTATGTATCAAAGGATCTCATTTTTCATATTGAGAAGTGTACTCTAATCAAGGATGCTTGGCAAAAGTTTCAAGACTTGTATGGTCAAGTTGATGAGATTAGGGGATATCAAATTGATAGTGATCTCACCATGTTAGATCCCAAGAACTTTGATACTATACAAGATTATGTCACTAAGGCAAATGAGCTGAGGGCACAACTCAAAGATTGTGGCATTGATAAGAAGGATACTCAATTGATATTCAACTTCATAGGCAAGCTTCCACAAGAATATGCAACATTTGTTTCTAGTTTCCAAACACATAGGATGACAATGGGTTCAAGCTACACAATGCCTACATTTGATGCTTTCAATGAAATGTTGATGATGGAACAAACTAAGTTGATAAGCATGGGCATTCTTAAGGCTTCTAAGTCTCAAGCATTAGTGGAAAATCAAGGGAACAAAGGAAATCAAGGAAAGGACAACTCAAACAAGAAGAAATGACAATCAAAGCCTAAAGAAAAAGCACCATCTTTTCCACAAAAAGGAGATTCATCCTCTTCCAAGAGAGATAATTCACCAAAGAGGGAGAGACCTACTTGTGCTTATTGTAAAAAGATTTGTCATGAGGAGCATCGTTGCCATTCTAAGAAGATTGATGAGCTCACACATATCATCAAAAAGCATAACATTGATTTGCCTAAAGTCCACAAGAAGGATGATTCATCAACTTCCACTTCCTCACATTCAAAAGGAAAAGGGCAAGCATTCATGGCTTCTACAAGTGGAAAGACTCACTCTTTTGGAACAAGAAAAGGAAAAGCTCTATGTGCTACTATCAGTCATGATTCAGAGAGATGGTGTGTAGGGGAAAAAGCGAGACTAGGCTAACATGCCCTAATCCTACCTTTTGACACACATTGTGGAATACGAAAGATCCTAGAGGTATCACTCATTGGCTACTTCTTTTTATGGAAGAGAGAGCACAGGCTACCTATTAGGGTTTCTATTCCTTTGTTGTAATTGAAAGATAAAATGATGCAAGTTCAATTCCTAACCCCAAAGTGCAAGTATGAACTAATAACAAGATTGCAGAATTGAGATTAAACAATGGAAAGCTGTAAACACAAGGACAAGGAAAGAATGCAGATGTGTACCTGGAGTTAAAATCTGAGTGAAAATGTTCGGGACGGGGGCGCAGGCACCACTGTCCTGATTCTGCTCCTGAAACTACTGTTTTACAACCTGGAAAACTGTCAGAAATACTGAAAATTGTTGTCTAACAGAGGGACCAGGGCGCCCAGGGCCCCTGTCCCAGGGACCAAGGTGCCTAGCGCCCTTGTCCTGGTAGGACCAGGGCACTCCATGCCACTGTCCTGGTCTTTTGCCCTGAAATTTGGTGTGTGGCTCAATTTCTGTCTGCTTCCGTCGAATCTGCAATTTGCGGCGTCGTCTGAATCCTGAAATCTACGCTTATATCTAAAAAGGTATGGTGGGTGGCTATATAGGGTTTTGCCTTAGTCAAACCCCCGCTTTGGTGATTTCCACCTCCACGAATAGCCAAGTTATATTGTAAAAGTAGTGTTTGTGCAAACCTTGTGTGTGTGCAAGATCCTAAAATATCCAAATCAAGATGCAAAGTGATCTAAAGCATGAATACAAATGATATAATGAGGCTTATGCAAAGACATGAAAACAACATGAAATCATACCCAACCCCAAGGGAGGGGTACAAGCCAATCTTCAGTCGGTGATCCCCTATCGCTCTTCAATGTCTTCAAAGCCCTAAATGGATGAATGAAATTGATGAATGCTTGATGGATGGATGTTGAATGTTGTTGAAGTCCTCCAAAATCTTCTCTTTCACTGCACAGAAGGTCCCTGAAACCAAAATTCTGGATCCTTTCAAATGAAGAAAGAGAGCTCTTATATATGAAACCCTAGGTCTTAATTTCAACTTTTGGCCGACCTAGAGATTGAATCTCCCACCAATTTCTTGGGGTTAAGCTTTATTTTATGATTGGATCGTGCTCCTAAAATTTTGAGAAAAATGTCCGGGACCTTGTGCACTCCGGGCGCCATGGTCCCGACAACTTTTCACCAAAATTTCAAGGCCATCAGATATGATGATTTTAGAGAGAATCTCGAAGTTATAGGTGATTTCGAGATGTTTTGACCCCCGAAATCAAGCCCCCAAGTTCAAAATAGGACCTAACTAGGGTTTTTGATTAAATGATGTATTGGAGGAATAAAATGAAAGGGGCACACTTTAATGAAAAGGGGGATGATAAAATAGAACCTTAGACCTAATTAATTAATTAAGTGTTAAAGGGGAAATGCAATGCAAAATGCAAAATGCGCCAAGGCGGGTGCTAAACTAGGTGTGAAATTGTACCACCCTAGCAAGTGCGTAAAATTTACGATGCTACAGATGGCTTCTAGATTCAGGGGCTTCTCATCATATGGCATCTTCGCAGTCTATGTTCTCTACATTTGAGCCTTGCACCATGCCACATATTTTGATGGGCAATCATAAATACATGGATGTGATTGGGAAAGGATCTATTGACATTGGGGATAACTCCTTCAATGATGTGTTGTGTGTACCCCACTTGACAAACAATCTCCTTTCTATCTATCAAATCACACATGGGGCAACTAAGAGAGTTGTGGAGTTCACACCTGACTCAGTTTTCATTAGAGACTTGGAGACTAGAGCTATCATTGCAACTGGGGTGGTTGATCATGCATCTTGATTATATTCCTTTTCAGATTTTGTTGCTGATGATGATTTCACATTTGATGATTCTATACATGATGATCACACTTCTTGTGATGGTTCAGATTTTGAGGAGAACTTGGGGCACTTGAACATGGGGGATTCTTACATGTGACCCCATTCTTGAGCCTTGTATTTCATCTCCTCATATTGATATCACATCACCTATTGCACCCGATGATGCAGATAGTGCGATAGTTTTGCCTTCATGTGATTCAATGCAGCAGGATATTCATTGTCTTCCAGCTTCAGATTCATGGGATGATTACTTGACAGATATTGCAGGTTTGTTTGTGGAATCCTACATTGCAGATTTGGGAGACATCATTGATGACATTCATCTTCTCTTTGATGAAGGTGATCCTTCTTCGATTGTTGCGAGGGCACCCTCTGGCCCTCTTGTTCATTCTCTACATGATCATTGTTTTGAGGTTGACATGATTGTGGATACTTATTTACAATAGTTGGAGGAGGTCTCTTTATGTTTTGAGGAGACATGTGAGTCTTTGGGACATGTTCTACGTCCATCTCCACTAGATCTTGGAGTGCCTTTTTCAGCAGTGTGGCACAGTTTACCACCTTTGGAGGGGGTATCTTTCAGCATCGACATGGGGACACTTGAGCAGTTTTCAGAGATTCCTTTCATCATGAGTTTTCTTCATACATCTTCCCTTCATGATTTGGGAGACTTCATGGATACACCTTTGGTTTTGTTTCTTCCTAAGGGGAGGAATGTTGTTCGATGTTCGTGGAGCAGTTTCTTCATACATCGAGCTTCTATCATTGGTGCAGATTCCACATTGAGGGGGGGCTTCCTAGCTTCTCTTCTTCTCTCTACACAGTTAGGAACCGCACCCTACAAAACACACATTAGATCACAAAATCACCTAATGCTTACTAAGGAAAGTGATGAAATTTGCGAATAGCTATATGCCCCCCCTGTTTTGGCTTGCTTATTAGGTAGGTGAAATAGGATAGCATGTTTACTTGCGACAAATTGTGTGAGAGATTATTGATGAGAGATGTTCACTAAAGAGGCTTCATCAGAGCATGTTTTGGAACAACCAGGGAGTAAGGGAATGAAAATATGATTCCTACTCAACAAACGGTTCAAAAATCGCATCTCCCAAACTAAAGTTATGATGAAATGAATGATATAGGAAAATTAGGGTTTTGAAATCAAAGGTAAAGGAATGAAAATATATACCTCGAAAGTGACTATTGCATTTGTCACTTTGTTGATTTCTGAGTACTGTTCATTGCAGCGGAGCCCACATAGCCATTATCATGCCTTCATGATGACCGGAGCATCCCACGAGGATGGAGATCGTGCAACAAGCCGTGATCAGTGACGAGCCACTGGATGAGGTGAGTTGACTAAACTTTGACTTTGACTTTTTGCATTTGGGTTGACTTTGAGTTTCTTTGATCGAATGCAAGCCCTAGAATCTGACCCTGGGTCCCACCCAGGGCGCCATGGTCCTATCAGGATGCCATGGTCCCTGTGGGGCACCATGGTCCCTGAAGGGCGCCATGGTCCTCTCAGGGTGCCATGGTCCCTGAAGGGCGCCATGGTCCCTGATAGAGCGCCATGGTCCCAATTAGGACTTGGCAAGGGGTGTCAGGGTTAGCTTTCAATGTTCGACAGTTTTCATTTTTCGCGTAGATGATTTTGATGATTGAGTACTGATTACACTGATGTTTTTGTATTGTAGGATCTCCCATACATGAGAGAGCACACAGCGGGGCAGATTCTTCGCAGTCTGCGAGATTAGATTCCCCGACTGACTTAGGCAGAGAGGGATACGTTATCGATAGTGGGTTTATGGTATGTGATCCTCATGCCAGCCATTCGATTCCATCCTGTGATGTTGATGGCACTTATAGAGTGATGGGATCTTGACACATGTACATTCCATCTCCCAGTAGGAGAGATGACGGTTACACTTGAGGATGTGTACTGCATACTTTGTCTACGTATCAGAGGAGCCACTGTGACATACGCGATCGACCGATCAGCAGAGGACCATCAGAGGGAGCAGATATACTGCATAGGGAGAGTCATGCTGAGTGAGACGAGAGGTCGTATCATGATCAGTTGGCTCTTACATCCTATAGGAGAGGTGCCCCTTGTGAGACGTCTTATGATTGCCATCATTGCACTAGCTGTCTGCCCTAATGGGTGAGGTAGGCACATGCATGGGGGTCTCACATGGTGCATCAGGGCTATGGAGAGACATAGGAGAGTATATGCTTGGGGTCAGAGTATGCTTGCACATCTCTATCACAACCTTGAGGAGTATGTGCTTGGACAGTGTTGTAGCTTGATGACATGCACACTTCTGCAGGTGTGGATATTTGAGCACTTCACATGCACCAGGCCTGTCGGCTATCCGATGAGTGTGGCTAGCGAGAAACCTAGGGTGTTTGCCTATCCACTTACTAGCGAGTGGAGATTTGGGGATCTACTATATTGGAGAGTGACATTCAATAGATTGACAGCTGAGGTGATAGTATGGAGACCATATCTGCTGATGCATAGATGGGATGGAATGGAGAGGCAGCTAGCATGCTTACAGAGGAACCTCCTACTGAGAGGATGATACTCACATATCATAGTCCCATTCTACTTTGACCGAGTATGGAGGTAGTTTGGGCTAGAGCAATGTGTTCCAACCGATGTACCCATCTATACTCAACACTCACGAGTCCTTCCCAGACCCAGAGCAGTAGCGAGACCTACGATAGATGATATCAAGATTACAGATATAGAGGGGTCCGATCAGGATGTGGTCACTAATTACTCCACAGATCCTGGAGCACAGTGCAGGTATCTCTCATGGTTTGTGAGGACATACCCAGGGCCTATCTTTCCACCAGATTACCCGACAGGGCATCCAGGTCCATGGAGACATGGAGACCGAGATGAGGATCAGGGATCCAGATCGGAGGAGCTAGAGGAGGGAGAGGGTCATGAGGAGGGAGGAGATCCTGATCCACCCATAGGAGATCAGCCTAGTGCCGAGGAGGAGGAGGAAGGAGAGGAGGATGACATAGATAGAGATGATGATGAGGAGAACGAAGATGTGGGTGAAGATGCATATTAGGATGAGGATGATATGGAGGAGGAGGATAGAGATGATGAGGAGGAGTCAGATGCAGTTCCCCACCATTTAGGAGATGATACCATAGCCTTGGATCCTCCTCTTATTCCCCAAAAGGGGGAACACGAGGTGATATGGAGACCTGTACCCATCGTGCACAGATCATTTGAGTGAGGGGAGCCTAGTAGTTCCTAGTCACAAATGCTACCATATCACGATCCCTACTGGCACGAGGGAGATCCAAGTATAGTGGGTTTATATTGATTGATTAATGTTTTGATGATATAGAATGGTACTAATACAAAATCTCTTCTACTGCTACAACTAATGTGCAGGAGTGGCGCTCCTTGATCCAGCAAGCAGTGACAGATATTTCCATGATGGCACAGATCCCTAGTTCCTCATGGGTTGCTTATAGGCCTCAGGGGAACACGGGTCGGCATGAGGACTTGTTTTCTCCATTTCGAGTATAGGTGGAAATATGGAGGGAGAGAGAGAGAGTTCTATCAGAGAACCTTCAACAGGCATAGCATGACCTAGCATCAACTCAAGTCGAGGCTACCTCGTATCGCGTGATCCTTATGGATAGGGATCGTAGGAGTTCCTCTCGGAGTCATTCACGGTCTATATCACGCTATACACCTATGGGTCCACCTTCACGACCGGATCAAGAGGGAGCATCCAGTCGTTACTCTCCAGCCACTAGCCCTAGGGATAGGAGATGATCTCATGATGTAGGATAGGTCACATTTTGGATGTATAGTGACCTACTTTTGTATATGAAAACATGATCCACATATATATATATATATGCTTCTCTTTGTCTCAAACGTGTTATCTTTAATGCCTAAAACAATGTATAGTTTGATTAAAGTTAATACATTTGGTAGATGCACATGTATGTTCTGAATTCAATTTCCATGTGATTGATTTCTCAATGCTCCATGATTAAATTGATACATGTGTGACTTAATTAAAATAAAATATTTAATCAAGTACTACATTGATGATAGAGAAGAAATATGTGTTAAGCCTAAGAATCATATGACTAATGTGATTTAATTTAAACTTAAACACAACATGATACAACTCTACTTAACACATAAAGACATTGTATAATATGCCAGCATAATGGAAATGTAAATCTTTTGCAATTTACATAAATGAATTCAAGACAAACTATAGAGTAAAGAAACACGCTTGTCAAGAAAAAAGCAATATAGATTAAACAAAATATCATTTAATTCTATTTGCTCTAACAAAGATATGCCAACATATTATCCAATTTTGAAGAAGTGAAAAGAAGATAGATGAAATGAAAGATAAGGAACGAGGAATTAAGCATAGTATCTACGCAAGTGCATAGCATTTATAGGTTCTTTAAGAGGCATACTGTCTACATCCGCTATTTTGTAAGCACCTGATCCATAATCTTCAATAACAATATACAGTCCAAGCCAATTAGGACTAAATTTTCCCTTTTCTTCAGGTAAGGCATTCACATTGCGTTGATTCTCATAGAGAACTAAGTCACCTACTGAGAAGGAACGTTGAATAACCTTATCATTATAGCTTCGTTGTAGAGTTTTGTGATACGCTTGAATATGCTCAAGAGCATTTATACGCTATTCATCAAGCATCTCAAGCTATTGAAGTCTTTGTTCTCTATAAGAGTCATCATCTACTATACCTTTGAGAGAAACTCTAAGTGATGGAATCTCTAACTCTAAAGGCATAATAGCATCAGCACCATAAACAAGATTATAAGGGGTAGTTCCTGTAGCAATTCATACACTCATTTAGTAGGCCCAAAGAGCATAGATTAGCTGAGTACTCCAATCCTTACCATGCTTATTCACGGTTTTGCGAAGAATTTGTTCAATTATCTTATTGGATGATTTGGCTTGACCATTTGATTGAGGATAGTATGGTGTAGAAAATCGATGTTTGATATGATATTTCTCAAGGAATTTCTTCACGTCCTTGTTCTTAAATGATGTCCCATTATCTGAGATTATAGTGGAAGGTATCCCAATTCGAGAAATAATGTTTTCTAGAAGAAATCGACAAATCACTTCAACAGTAGTAGAGCGAAGGGGAACAACTTCTACCCACTTTGTAAAGTAATCTATTGCGGTTATAATGAAAGTGTGTCCTTGAGATGAAGGAGGAGAGATTTTACCAATGAGATCTAACCCCCATGCAGAGAAAGGCCAAGAAGCTACATGAGAATGAAGTTCTTGGGCAGGAGCATGAATCAGATTATTGTGTTGTTGACATTGATGACATTTCTTAACAAACAAAAAAAGAATCCTTCTGCATAGTTTGCCAATAGTATCCCATACGAAGCAATCTTTGAACCAAGGATTTGCCTCCAAAATGCCCCCCACAGGCACCTGAATGTGCCTCTTCAAGAGCAATAGGGATTTCTGATTTGTTTAGACAGCGAAGGAGAAGACCATTATAACCCCTTTGGTAAAGAACATTAGAAAGAATGATATATCTAGCGGACAGCTTGCGGATTCTAGCCCTAGTGTTCCTATTGGCGGAATCAGGAAAGGTACCATTAGTCAAGTATCTTACGATATGCGAATACCATTCATCTGAGTCTATAAAGTCACAACATGTCACCAAGCTAGAATCTTCTACAATAGCTGGAGAAATAAGGTTGTGAATAACAAATTTAAGATCAACCACAGGGTCCTCTAGAGATACAAGAGAAGCCACACATGCCATTGCATCTGCATGTCAATTATCTTTTCGAGGAACAGGTTCCATGGTATAAGAATCAAATTTTTGTAAAAAAGAGATAGCAAGGTCTTTATATTGTGATAATTTATCTTGTTTTGCTTGATACAGTCCTGTTACTTGTCTTATAATCAATTGAGAATCTCCATAAATATGTATGTGCTTTACATTCAAAGCCAAGGCTGCCTTTATTCCTGCTATAAGAGCCTCATACTCAGCAATGCTATTGGTACATAGGAAATTGAGACAATAAGATAAAGGAATGGATTTCTTTGTAGGAGAAATTAGAACAACACCTGCCCCCGATCCCATACGACACTTAGAGCCATCAAAGTACAACTCCCAAGTTTCATCTTTCCCTATACAAAGAATGAAGTCATCGGGAAAAGACTCAGGGTTAGGGAAGGAGAAAGGTGAAGGGGCCTCAACTAAGTGATCGGTCAATGCTTGCCCTTTAATTGCTCTTTGTGAAATGAATTTAAGGTCAAATTCAGTTAACATCATAACCCACTTAGCTAGGTGTCCTGATAAATCAGTTTTAGAGAAAAGACGTTTCAAAGGATCAAACTTTACCATGACGTGGACTTCTGAATTTAAGAGATAATGTCTCAATTTTTGAGTTGCAAACACCAAAGCCAAGCATTGTCTTTCTATCACAGAATATCGGGTCTCATAATCAAGTAAGGTACGACTTATATAATAAACTGGACACTCCTTACCATCTTTATCATGTTGTGCCAATAATGCTGCGAGAGCATGAGGGGAAGTAGCTGTATAAAGAAGAAAGGGTTTAGAAGGTTCGGCAGGTTGAAGGATAGGAGGATTAGCCAAATATACTTTTAAATCTTCAAATGCTTGCTGACAATCTTTGTTCCATTGAAAAGTGATATTCTTTTTGAGAAGTTGAGTAAAAGGAAAAGTACGATCCACAAGTTGAGATACGACCCTACGAATAGCTTGAATCTTTCCTTGTAAGCTTTTGAGTTGAGACACATTTCTAGGAAGTGGCATGTTGACAATAGCATCTATTTTCTTAGTGTCCACCTCAATCCCACGATGCGAAACTATGAATCCTAATAGTTTTCCACTATCCACACCAAAAACACATTTTCAGGGATTCAGGCGCATGTGATATTTATGAATTCTTTCAAAGATTTGACGAAGGATCTTAATATGATCTATACGGAGAATGGATTTGGCTAGAATATCATCAACATAATCTTCTAAAATCTTATGCATATAATCATGAAAGATAAGGGTCATCGCTCGTTGATAAGTTGTGCCGGTGTTTTTAAGTCCAAAAGGCATCATCACCCAACAAAACGTACCCCAAGGAGTGGTGAAAGCAATTTTAAATTGATCTTGAGGATTAATGAAAATTTGATTGTATCCTGAAAAACCATCCATGAAGGATAACAAAGCATGTCCTGCTGTAGAATCAACTATCATGTCAATGTTTGGAAGAGGGAAATCATCTTTTAAAGAAGCCTTATTTAAATCTCGAAAGTCGGTACACATTCTTATTTTATTATCTGATTTAGCCACAGCAATAATATTTGAAATCCACGGGGAATAATCAATAGGGTAGATAAATCTAGCCTCCAATAATTTTTCAACCTCAGCCTTAACAGGCAAAGCTACCTTAGGATTCATTTTTCGAATCTTTTGTTTCACAGGCTTAGCATCAGGAACTAAGACAATATTATGAGTAACAATCTTAGGATCTATACCAGGCATGTCAGAGTATGTCCAAGCAAAGATCTCAGGGAATTCATGCAATAAATCTGCATATTGTTTTTGTTCTTCTCCATCCAAACACTTCCCAATTTTAATAACTTTTTCTTCATTGCAAGGACCCATCCTAACATCAATGGTGTCACTTATGAGAAGATTACTTTGTTGAGGAGTATCCTTTAACTAAGGGAATTCTTCCACAATCTCATCAATATCAATCTCTTTTCCAAAATAAGCTTTAGTGTTCAAACCATAAGGAAGTCCCCTATTGTGATGATAACGAGGAAGAGTATCATATGCTCCTAAAAACTCAGCTAAAGCATCATCGGTAGGAAAGACATCCAAAGCATAGGCACACAAAGGATCCCCATCAATATACTCGGGGTGTCTCATTGGTAGAGACGTAGAAATAACATTAACACTAATACATGGTCTCTTAGAAGCTTTACTGTGCTTGTAGGGATTATAACCAAGTCCAAAGGTCTCATCATAAAGAATATTCCCTAGAGGAACCTTTATCCCTTGTTCGTGAGCACCACAACCATTTCCATTATACCCATACTTAGCTAAAATATGAAAACCATGACCATAACGATTAGCCATTTCAGAAAGAGAAGGTGGTTTTTCATAAGACAATGAATCAAATCCTTTAGAATTAGACGTGTGAGGAGAAGAAGTTTGAGAAGCGGCCACAAAATTATTGTTCATAGGTTCAGGTAAGATTCATTGATTTTTAGTTTCTTCCTTCTTTTTAACTTTAAGCTCTCTAGGAGGAACCCTATACTCACCTACAAAGGTGGGATTAAAATCAAGAGATCCCCAATCATCTTCTGTGAGAACCTTTTCAGGATCAAAAACCTTTTCATGTGTAGATTCAAGTTGAGAAGAATCTTCTTCAGGAACTTTAGGCTCATCCAAAGAATTTTGATTATTAGAGGATGATGATTCATCCATAGGTATCTTGTTTAAAGAGCCATCACTAGAAGAGGAAGGTTTAGAAGAACTCCCCTTGGAAGTGGATGTTTGCAAACAAGCTTGAAAATTAGTATCACCTATCAAGGTATACGTCTTATTGTTATAAATAAATTTAACTTGTCTATGCAATGTAGAGGGGACAACTTGCATACTATGAATCCAAGGTCTCCCTAATAACAAGTTGTATGTTAGATTTCCCAACATAACATGGATAGGAGTAGGCAAAGTAACCGGTCCCACCATGATGGGTAAGGTGATAATACCTAATGAAGACTTAACCACATTGTCAAAGCCTCGAATGGGATGAGAGTCAGGCTCAATAAGGGATGTATCCACATTCATCTTATGCAATAGATTAATGCTACACACATTAAGGCCAGAGCCATTATCTACCAGTGTTCATCTTATAGCAGTGTCATTTATGATAACCACAATCATCAAGGGATCATATTGATGTTGAATTTCACTAGTAGGCAATTCATCTTGAGTAAACACAATTTGAGCTTTAGGATTCATCACAGAGTTAACCAAAGACACTATATTACTAGATGTGTTAGGTGGAGGAACATTCAAATCTTTCAAGGCATCTTGTAACATTCCATGATGAGCGGAAGAAGTTTGGATCAAATCCCAAAGGGATATCTTAGCAAGGGTAGCTTTAAGTTGTTCTATGAGATCATATTCCTTACCAAGAACTTTTGAAATACGTGGAGCTTGCGGAAGAATTGGTTGAGGATTAGGAAGAGAAACTGGAGTAACTGGAGGAGGATTAGGCTGCCTATTATTTCTAGTATTATAAGTATGGGCAACCGCATTATAACTCTCTCTAATTAATTGCTTGGCATAACTATAAGGACTTATAGGTTTTCTTCCTTGCACAGTGATGATAGGTTTATTCGGAGTAAGAAAGGAATCATGACCATACCCTCCTTGGACAGTAAGGAGAGGTGATTTAGGAACTTGAAAGGTGGGAGAAGGATAAACACCTTTGACTTGAAAGAGAAGCTTATTATGCTCTTTCAGGTTTATCATGTTAACTAATTTGGAAGTTTTGTTCTTGTTTAAAGATTTCGATAAAGCCACAAAGTCATCAAGAGCATCATCCAATAAAGCATGATCATATCTATTAAAAGGTTTATCTTTTGATTCAAAAGGAGACATCTCTTCATAGAGGGGATCATTGAAAACAACCATGTTACTAGATTTAGTGGAAGAGTTGATAGGAATGTACCCTTGAGAGGAATCATTCGACTTATCTTTCTCATCACACCGAAATGGCATAGTAACAATGTTTATGAGTTTTTGATAAAATGAAGGTTTGGTATCTTTAGGGTTCAAAAACTCATCTAAAGCTTCATCTAATTCATCTTGGCTATACTCATACTCAAAATGATTGCATACATCATCATAAATATGAACATCTTGCAAATAAAAATCTGACATTTTGAAATAAAGATTGCATAAAACTTAAACACACAATGCAAAGAAACAAAGAAACACACTCTTTCTTCTCCCTCTTTTTTTTTTTGTTTTTTTAAATGAAAATGAAACACACTAAATCTAGATCTAGATCTAACAAATGCAATGCAAGAGAAAGCAATAATAAGGTTCACGTCGGGTTCACCAAAATGTGTAGGGGAAAAAGCGAGACTAGGTTAACATGCCCTAATCCTACCTTTTGACACACATTGTGGAATACGAAACAGCCTAGAGGTATCACTCAATTGGATACTTCTTTTTGTGGAAGAGAGAGCCACGGGCTACCTATTAGGGTTTCTATTCCTTTGTTGTAATTGAAAGATAAAATGATGCAAGTTCAATTCCTAACCCCAAAGTGCAAGTATGAAGTAATAAATGGATTGCAGAATTGAGATTAAACAATGGAAAGCTGTAAACACAAGGACAAGGCAAGAATGCAGATGCGTACCCAGAGTTAAAATCTAAGTGAAAATGTTCGGGACAGGGGTGCAGGCACCACTGTCCTGATTCTGCTCCTGAAACTATTGTTTTGCAACCTGGAAAACTGTCGAAAATACTGAAAATTGTTGTCTGACAGAGGGACCAGGGTGCCTAGCACCCTTGTCCTGGTAGGACCAGGGCACTCCACGCCACTGTCCTGGTCTTTTGCCCTGAAATTTGGTGTGTGGCTCAGTTTCCGTCTACTTCCGTCGAATCTGCAATTTGCAGCGTCGTCTGAATCCTGAAATCTGCGCTTATATCTGAAAAGGTATGGTGGGTGGCTATATAGGGTTTTGCCTTAGTCAAAGCCCCACTTTGGTGATTTCCACCTCCATGAATAGCCAAGTTATATTGTAAAAGTAGTGTTTGTGCAGACCTTGTGTGTGTGCAAGATCCTAAAATGCAAGTAAGCAAACTAGAGCAACCTAGAAAGTAAACCCTAATTGCTTGCAAATGATAATGTAAATGCTCCAAATCAAGATGCAAAGTGATCTAAAGCATGAATACAAATGATATAATGAGGCTTATGCAAAGACATGAAAACAACATGAAATCATACCCAACCCCAAGGGAGGGGTACAAGCCAATCTTCAGTCGGTGATCCCCTATTTCTCTTCAATGTCTTCAAAGCCCTAAATGGATGAATGAAATTGATGAATGCTTGATGGATGGATGTTGAATGTTGTTGAAGTCCTCCAAAATCTGCTCTTTTGCTGCATAGAAGGTCCCTGAAACCAAAATTTCGGATCCTTTCAAATGAAGAAAGAGAGCTCTTATATATGAAACCCTAGGTCTTAATTTCAACTTTTGGCTGACCCAGAGATTAAATCTCCCGCCAATTTCTTGGGGTTGAGCTTTATTTTATGATTGGATCGCGTTCCTAAAATTTTGGGTAAAATGTCTGGGACCATGTGCACTTCGGGCGCCATGGTCCTGGCAACTTTTCACCAAATTTTCAGGGTCGTCGGATATGATGATTTTAGAGAGAATCCCAAAGTTACAGGTGATTTCGAGACGTTTTGACCCCTGAAATCAAGCCCCCAAGTTCAAAATAGGACCTAACTAGGGTTTTTGATTAAATGATGTATTGGAGGAATAAAATGAAAGGGGCACACTTTAATGAAAAGGGGGATGATAAAATAGAACCTTAGACCTAATTAATTAATTAAGTACTAAAGGGGAAATGCAATGCAAAATGCAAAATGTGCCAAGGCAGGTGCTAAACTAGGTGTGAAATTGTACCACCCTAGCAAGTGCGTACAATTTATGACGCTACAGATGGCTTCTAGATTCAGGGGCTTCTCATCATATGGCATCTTCGCAGTCTATGTTCTCTACATTTGAGCCTTGAACCATGCCACAGATTTTGATGGGCAATCATACATACATGGATGTGATTGGGAAAGGATCTATTGACATTGGGGATAACTCCTTCAATGATGTGTTGTGTGTACCCCACTTGACAAACAATCTCCTTTCTATCTATCAAATCACACATGGTGCAACTAAGAGAGTTGTGGAGTTCACACCTGACTCAGTTTTCATTAGAGACTTGGAGACTAGAGCTATCATTGCAACTGGGGTGGCTGATCATGCATCTCGGTTATACTCCTTTTCAGATTTTGTTGATGATGATGATTTCACATTTGATGACTCTATACATGATGATCACACTTCTTATGATGGTTCAGATTTTGAGGAGAACTTTGGGCACTTGAACATGGGGATTCTCACATGTGACCCCATTCTTGAGCCTTGTATTTCATCTCCTCATATTGATATCACATCACCTATTGCACTTGATGATGCGGATAGTGCGACAGTTTTGCCTTCATGTGATTCAATGCAGCAGGATATTCATTGTCTTCCAGCTTTAGATTCATGGGATGATTACTTGACAGATATTGCAGGTTTGTTTGTGGAATCCTACATTGCAGATTTGGGAGACATCATTGATGACATTCATCTTCTCTTTGATGAAGGTGATCCTTCTTTGATTGTTGCGAGGGCACACTCTAACCCTCTTGTTCATTCTCTACATGATCATTCTTTTGAGGTTGACATGATTGTGGATACTTATGTATAGCAGTTGGAGGAGGTCTCTTTATGTTTTGAGGAGACATGTGAGTCTTTGGGACATGTTCTACATCCATCTCGACTAGATCTTGGAGTGCCTTTTTCAGCAGTGTGGCATAGTTTACCACCTTTTGAGGGGGTATCTTTTAGCATCGACATAGGGACACTTGAGCAGTTTTCAGAGGTTCCTTTCATCATGAGTTTTCTTCATACATCTTCCCTTCATGATTGGGGAGACTTCATGGATACACCTTTGGTTTTGTTTCTTCCTAAGGGGAGGAATGTTGTTCGACGTTCGTGGAGCAGTTTCTTCATACATCGAGCTTCTATCATTGTGCAGATTCCACATTGAGGGGGGGCTTCCTAGCTTCTCTTCTTCTCTCATATGGGGGGGACTTTTTCCTCACATGGCGTTTTGTTCCTCACATTCTTCTATGAGAGTTCTCTTGTATGTTTTCATCTCTCTTTTGGGGGAGGGTTTTTTCCCATTGGGTTTTTCTCTCTTTTCCCACTTTGTGAGAGTTTTCATTGCATTGGTTTGCATGCATTTGCATTTGTACATGGGTACCTAACATGGCCTAGTAGCCGAGACCCATCTTGCATTGCTTAGTTGCATTGTTGACTTAAGTGCATTCCCCTAAGTTGCACTTAAGGGGGGGTGTTGGTGTAAATAATTATTCATCATGGATATTATTACACTTACTTAAGTTTACTTAGGAAATGCATTTCATAGTATTTTGGGTATGAGACACTTGGGTGTTTGTGCCACATTGGGATAGTGTGTGTAGGAGAAATTCCACCTTTTATGGTGTTGATCTTGTTGTTACACTCCACATTCAGTGGGTGATCCACCTCATGTGGACTATTATATTATTTCTCCTACCTACCCACACCTATTTCCTACCTACCCGTGTTTCTTATTGAGCCACATGTCATGTTTGCATGCTCACATATCCCTAGCCTTGCCTATATAAGCAAGCTCATCTACATTGTATGTAATTTTGATATTATTGATCATTTTCTATTGATGAGAATACAGTTTATTCTTGTCCTATATTGTGTCTCTATTTTGTACATTTCATTGAGCTCTTGATCTTGGCAAAATCTCACACAAACAAATCCTGAGGCAAATACCAAGGCTAGAGTTTCTAGTCAGAGGTAATGGATATCCAATAATATTGGATATCTGATTTATATTATTATTTTTTCATAGATATAATTTATACTATATAATATATTATATATTACATTATTAATATATTATATTTTATATATTACTATATTATTATTATATATTCATATATAATATATTAATTATATATATTAATAATTGTGATGTAGGAATTAGGCAAATGCATTGTAACATATAAATTAGCCAACCACAAAGCTAAATGTTATGAAATGTAATCCTAACACATTCAATGAAAGCGTGAAGATGAAATATTCAAAAAGAAATGCAAACCAAATGCAGATATCTCCTTCATTGCTCTTCCATTGTTCTTCTTTCTCCTTAAAATTGTTGTAGATCTCACTTACAAAGGAAGTGTATTGAAAGCAAGATGATGAGATGATAGAAAAATGATTTAGGTAGCATAAGGATACTTGAAACATGGTTAAAATTTAATGAGAAAAGAGTCCAATTTATAGAAAAACTAGGGATTGATTGAATGGCTAAGATTGAAAAGATGTTTGGCTAGATGGATGGACCAGATAGAGTGCACAACAGAGCTGTCATTCAGGGAACGATGAAGATAGAAGAAAGAAAATAGGAAGATATTATGAGAATACATAATAAAATCTTTAATTATCTTCTCATAAATACCAAATTAGCAAGTTCAAAATATTAGGAAGATTTTAATAATTAAAAATTATTAAATATCTTCATTCAAAAAGATAAACAGAATAAATAAAATATCCTCTTATAAGAAATTAATATTTATAAGATTTATTAATTATTTCCTCATAAGAAGAAAAAAAAAGCAGATTTTTGAAATACATACCTCATTTTTTAATTTAAAATAAAAAATTAATGAGATGTTACCAAAAGGATTGACTTTTGAAAATCAAGAAAAGATATTAGTTTCCAAATCCTAAAATTAGGAGGATTTTATGAAAAGATTTAATAATAAAAAATTATTAAATATCTCCACATAAGAGGATAAAATAGAAGAATACAAAATTAAGAAAAGAGGAAATATCCTCACATGAGAGGATAAATAGAGATAATTAAAATTTATTTATTACCTCCTCACAAAAATAAGATAGAGATGAATTAATAAATAAATTTTTATTAATTATTTTTATTTGGAGGAAGATAAATATAATAAATTAATAAATATGATTTATTAATTTTGTGCTCATATTTAGGAGTTAGTTAATTAAATTAAAAAAGTTATTTAATTAATGGACAAAGGAGACAAATAAATAAATTATTTAATTTATTTATTTAGAACTTAGAAGAATTGTTAGTGAAAGGAGGTTTAATTGATTAATTAAACCTAAGAGGCCAAATTAGTCAAACTAACATCTAGAAACCTCAATTTGGTCAAATTTATTCAAATTAGGTTAGTAAAGACTATGTGCATGACATGTTAACAATAGGAGACAAGCGTTGACCATTTTTTAGTGTCTACAATAATATATATTATTAATATATTAAAAATAAATTTATCATATATCGAATATTATCTAACATCTATACAACTTGAGTTGGCCAAGTGGTGGAGAACTTGTGCTCTTGAAATAGAGGTAACAAGTTCAAATCCCACAAAGGGGGTAGGGTATGTACACCTTATCGGCTTCGACCCATTACCTATATATATATATATATATACATATATATATATATACATATATATATATATACATATATATATATATACATATATATATATACATATATATATATATACATATATATATATATATACATATATATATATGTATATATATATATATAATTTGATATCTAATATATTTTGATATGGGCACTGACAATTTGGTTGGCACCCTTTCTCAAAGGTATCGGATATCAGCTAATATCTTATATTTGATACCTTGTTCAAGATAGGGGGAGAGAGAGGGGGAGAGGGACAGAAGCAGAGACATGGAGAGGGGGGAGATGGAGATAGAGAGAGAAGGGGGGAGAGAGAGAGAGAGGGTGGGTTGGAAAGGGATAAGGGGAAATTCATCTATATAGCGAGAGAAAGGGAAAGAGATCTAGAGAGAGAAAGAGAATGTGAAAGGGAGAGAAGTGGAAAGGGCTCATGAGGATGGACAAGGAGAGAGAGAGAGAGAGAGAGAGAGAGAGAGAGAGAGAGAGAGAGAGAGAGAGAGAGAGAGAGAAGGGGGGATATGGAGAGTAGGGAAAAGAGCTCAAGGGGGTGGACAAGGTAGAGAGAGAGGGAGAATGTGAATGGGAGAGGGGATAGATAGGGAGAGAGAGAGAGGGAGAATGAGAAAGAGAGAAAAGGGGAAGGGAGAGGGAGAGATAGGGTGAGAAGGGGAAAGGTCCCAAGAGAGAGAGGGTGGGTTGGCAAGGGATAAGGGGAAAGTCATCTAGATAGGGAGAGAATGGGAAAGGGAGAGGGGGAGATAGGGAGAGAAAGGGAAAGAGATCTGGAAAGAAAAAGAGAATGTGAAAGGGAGAGGGAGAGGTAGGGAGAGAATTGGAAAGGGCTCATGTGAATGGACAAGGGAGAGAGAGAGAGAGAGAGAGAGAGAGAGAGAGAGAGAGAGAGAGAGAGAGAGAGAGAGAGAGAGAGAGAGAGAGAGAGAGAGAGAGAGAGAGAGAGGGAAAAGAGCTCAAGGGGGTGGACAAGGTAGAGAGAGAGGGAGAATGAGAAAGAGAGAAAAGGGGAAGGGAGAGGGAGAGATAGGGTGAGAAGGGGAGAGGTCCCAAGAAGGTGGACAAGGGAGAGAGAGAGAGAGAGAGAGAGAGAGAGAGAGAGAGAGAGAGAGAGAGAGAGAGAGAGAGAGAGAGATTGTAATTAGGGGGAGGGGGAGACGGAAGGAAATGCTATGTTGTCTAGTGGTGATGTTGAGTAAGTGTGAGGTGTTTTTAGAAGGCGTGTGTAGTAAAAGCTTTTGTATGCAAGAAAGAGTATTTAAATGTATTGAGTGTTCATAATGTTGTGCATTCCTCTTGTTCTTGGTGTCCATGGCTTATGGTTCTAGATATAATGTCAATGTTTTGTGAATCTTGCACTATCATATATTCAGGTTCTTGGTTAGCCAAGTGATGTAGTTGGTTGTGGCAATTTGTTGATAGTGAGGCTATATTTTAGGATTGTTCCAAAGAATTATTCGAATTTCTTTGTTGTGTTGATTCAAGTGTTGCATCTTGGAGGACATGTTCATATGGTTTATGGAATGTTACAATTAATGTTTCTAGTGTTGGTTTGATCAACAAGTCAAGCTATGTTGTTCTATGTTCTATGTTCTATGCTTTATGTTCTATGCTTTATGTTCTATGTTCTATGTTCTATGTTCTATGTTCAATGTTCTATGTTCTATGTTCTATGTTCTATGTTCTATGTTCTATGTTCTATGTTGTCAGTTGTGTTGGTCTCTCACTAACTCTTGTGGTGTATCTTATTTGGATCATACCCTTTGGTCTAGATATGTATTGGAGGTTGAGTTAGAATGTTGATATTGGTTTCATTGTGGCATGTGTAGATCCACATTGAGTATTTTACTTTGGGTAACGTTTTTGGGCTGTCTGGTTAAAGCATTTCATTATTTTTCTACATGTTATAGTTAATGCCGACTTTCATGGATGTTCTAGCATGTGCATTTTAGTAGAATTAACGTTGAAAGATGTTTTGTGATGTATTTTGGTCCCATATATCTTTGAGAGTAGACAACATTATGTATTTTTGGTCTGAGTGGACGAATTTTGGTAATGCATGTATACTCTATCTATAGCTGACCTAGTTGAGGGTTTCAATGTATAATCTTGTATAAATGAAAGTCTGAATGTATGATTTGGGATGTGTATTTTTGTGAATTTAATTTGAATAATGTGAAAGTAGTAGAAATGTGAATTTTAGTTTGTGATGAGATTTGATCATCATATCTTCAATGTGATAGTGTGTTGAGACAATGAATGAAGTCAGAGACGTTTTCCATGACATTGTCTGCTTGAAATAGTAGTTCAAGGACAGTTTTATGATTAGGAGATCTTGTTCATTATAATTCATTATTTCTTGTACTTTCCAAAAGATAGTGTGTCCTTTGGTATATCCTATGCAACTTTTTATATCTTGCCCTAAGATTGTGCATCTCGGTATTGCAAGTCCTTTGTATCTTACTCTAATGTTATGTGCTTTAGTTTTGCAAGTAAAATAACGTGCAGTGAACTCCTTGGCCTTGAGCCTGAAACATTGTTATCAATTATTCATATTGTGGGTGTGATTCTCATGGTGGTTTTTCCCTTCTTGGGTTTTCCTTGTAAATTTGGTGTTCTTGTGTGTGTTGTGATTTGTACTTTCATTGTTCGTATTTTTAGAGATAAGTTAATTGTTGTTTTAAGTTCAAAGGATTATAAGTAAGTTTTTTTTTTTAAGTTTTGAATTGGTTCACCTTCCCGCTCCTCTCAATCTTGTGGTGTGTTCCATAGTTCTATCTAGATAGAGACAAGGTTTTTAATAAATAGTGAGGTGTATACTTGAAATAGTAGTGCTTTTGATAGAAAAAAATATGCATGATGTACAAGAGATAGTTATTTTTCTAGTTTCTTATATTGTGTTCATGTTGGATACTTAGTGTTTATGTGTATGTGTGTATAGTGTTAATATTCATATGATTGTAATTTTGAATTGTTATATGCATTCTTGCAAGTTATCTTAATTATCAAGTTAGTCCTATCCTAAAGATACTAGTTATGAGATAAGGTATTTAAATTCATGTAGTACTAATTGAATTAGTTTTCTTTGAGCTAGGATACTTTGATTTAGACATGTGATATTGAAAAATAATTTTTCTCATACTATGGGATGTAAGTAGTAATCATTACAAAGTTTTGATACAGTCTTAGGAATATAGAGTAAGCATTTTTGGTTACTCATGTCATGGATATACTTGTACATGCACTTTACATAATTATTTCTAAGAGGACATGTGCATTGTGAAAGTATTGTAACATATTGGGCTAATGATTTAGGTGTATTTGGATTTTTTTAAAGACACGAATATGTGTTATGAAATTGATATATAAGGTTTAATGTGTAATGCATATATTTATGAATGTAGGTTTATGTGCAATATAAGGAAAATAATTTAATAATATTAATACTTGTAGTTGTTACTTTAGTCTTATTTGGTTGTCTATTTTTCACATCAACCTAAACCAATGAATGGAGAGAATAGGTTTCCTTCAATTTGTGGGTATCAACTAATTTCCCGGTATGTAGTACAAGGGTATAGGGATTTTGTTTAGAATTGGAAAGTGTTGTTGTTGGAGATTGAACTATTTTATGTTTGGCAGGATGGCATGTTGCCTTTGTATAGTGGCATTCACATATCATGGATATTTAATGGGTTGTGGCTCTATTATTGGTCAATATATTCATTGTTTAGTTGTATGCAACTATTATAAACATCATATAATCGAATAAAATGGAATTGATTATGATTTGATCTTTTTACATCATATTGCATATGTCATATTAAATCTTTATTAAATGTTAAAAAAATTTGAGGATACAAAATGGTATTTGTTGCATTATGTTTTCACTTTGAAAATATTTTTTTCTATGACTTGAGGCCCTAATCACTTGAATAACATAATAAAACTAAAATGAATAAAGTGTCTACGTTAAATGGATTTGAAAGGATTGATATAACTTACTTTAATGTACTTTTAATTAAGGTGAGATTTCTTTTTATGCTAGTTCTATTATTTTCTCACATTTGGATTCCCATAACCATTTCCCTACATTTGTATATTTTAGTTGTTGATGGGTCCATTGAAGAAATAAGATAGATCTCATATTATTTATTTCATTTAAGAATTATATCTTCCCTTTAAAAGCATATTTTAAACTTGACTAAGTTGCATTCAAGAGTACTTCATATCTATATATCTATAACATGATCTAATTATTTTGAAATGCCCTTTAGTTCTCGTAAGGCTTATGAATTTGATGACTATTTTTACTTTTGTTAAGACATTATTTTGGTTAGTTTCCTTCTCACAATTGAATTCTATGGATTTTAAACTCTTTTTTTCTTCTAAGAAAGGAATTTAGTAGGAGTTATTATGCTAGTAAGATTCTAAGTTCTTGTAAATGAACAATACACAAAAAATAGATTGAATGAAGTTGCCAATTCTTGTTAATTTATCTCATTGTTGAGGAAATTTTTAATCATGTTTGGTTTTGAATAGCATGATGAGATGATTGAAACTGACATCACTATTGGGTCTCTTTAGATTGAACCAATTGTGCTAAGATTATTCAACCAAAGCATAATGTTTCATCACAACAAAGTATTTCTCACATGTAGTCTTGATTTTGGAAACATAATAGTTGTTTATGGAGCTTATCACATGATCATCCCTTAGTTTCTAACCATGTTTTATGGAAAGATTAGGCCCTTCTCTAAATCATTGCAAGTATTATGCTTCTCACACTATCATACCTAGGACACGATTCTTATAATTGTGGTAGTCGAACACATGATTAGCTAAAGCAATTTGAATAGATTGGATTTTAACTTAATTTATATATTATCTACATTATCAAGATAGATAGCCTTATCAAAATCTATTGGAATAATAGACACCTAAAAGTTGTCGTTGACCTTACTTATAATTTTTTTCTCCTATCCCCTAGATCCTTAACAATGGGTTTTTCTAAGTGTCATGCACTAGGGATAAAGTGATTTGTCTCAAAATCATTGTTATAATTTTAATTCAAGCCTTTCAACCCACAAATAATACATGTCCCACATTCCTTAATTTATTACAAGTGGGTTGTAAATGATTGTTCAATATTAAGGGTGAAGCATGGTGTATCGAATTTATCATTACCTTGAAACTCAAAAACCTAACTTTAAGAAAAATCCCTTGCTTATGTAGTGGGGGAGACATTATTCTTAAATTTGTAAATAAGATCATAGTTGAAGTAACTACAACCTAAAAACAATTTATATTAAATTCAATGTTCTTTCAAATAAATTATTTTTTTTAAGATTAATTTTGTAATTATTATAAAAACTATTTTACTACAATTGAATTTTAAGAAAGTATCAATATTAGTAAAGCTTTGTAGATCACATAGCATGTCGAGTAAGCATAATTTTTACTTTGTTGAAGATTTTTAAATAAATGCAATGTAAAAGTGGACATGTGTAGCAAAGGGGTAAGGGGTAAGGGGTGGTATTATGCTCCTAAAATATGAGGATTATCTTCCTTCTCAATGTTTCTATATAAATTTTCATCACAATTCTCGTACTATTTTTAACATAACCTATAACCTATGGCAATCTAATACTAGAATTGGATTCCCATAACTGCTCCCAATCCTTTGTAATATGAAACGATATTATAATTTTTCATTATAGATGAGTTACATTATTGTGTATTCTAGATTTCTTACGATTAGAATATATTATACTTTAGAGATTTCATGAGTGTCGAAAGAACTCATTATTGTGCCTCTAATTAATTTAAAGACTTAATAATTATTTGTTTTAGGAAATGAAAAGATTAGATAAAGTTTATTTCATTTTTTAATCATATATTTTAGGAAATTAAAAAAGAATAGATATAAAAAATTTAATCTATATTTTAATGTTTATTTGGGTAAATCTATATGAATATTAAAAAGTCAAATTGAAATAAGTTTTATGTAATCTTTTTTAAAATTTTATTGTAATTTAAATAACATTTTTCATACTAAATGTAAACATTTAAATATATCAATATTGAGAAACCAAATTAACATTAGATTAACATTCAATTATATAGTATAATTTCAACAAAAATATTATATAGAAAAAATTAATAGAAATCATCTAAATTTTTATTAATAAAAACTCATTGAAATTCATAATAAATATATAACAAGTTCAATTTCAATATTCTAATATTTTTCTATAAGAATTGTTAATTTACAAATTTCAATATAAATATTCATTTACTAAAATGATTTATTTAAAAGTGAATCTTAAAAATTAATATCTCACTAAAATCTGTTTTAAAATGGTTCTAAGATAATGAAGAATTGAGATCTATTTTCATTTTATATTTTGTGAAGTAATAAGGTATAAAACTCTTAATTACAAAAAAACAAACTTATGTTATAAAGATTTCTTTATTTAGATAATATTAAGGGTTTCATTTACTTGATATTACTAAATTTAGTTTCAAGTCTCTTCTCTATTTTAAAACAAGACTAATTTTAGGAGAAAAACAATCATTATATATATATATATATATAATTTAACCAAAGAAAAAAAATAAACAATAAACAATAAATTTTTCTACAACCAATCATCTATTGTATTGATAAGAATGCTATTTCTATTATAACATCAACATAATTACCATTAAAAATCATAATATATTAAATTATATTGACGTAATACTTAATCTACATTGAAAAATGCTGAATCATTCCCCTATACACATGTGAAAAATAATTTAATTAACATTTCCTTTAGTATAAAATAAATATAAAACTAGAACATCCTAAGCTCTATCCTAATATTTAAATTGTATATAAAAAGGTCTGACCTATAAATTATATATCATTCTGTAATAAGTAATTATTATATAATAGAACGGTTCATTTACTGAAACATCCTTCACCAGAATGCGTTTTCCTAAGCAGTAGGGAAAGCAAAATGTATTATTTTAAAGCACCATGCAAGGAAAATGAAGGTTTAATATGGAGAAAATCCTATTTAAACTAAAACTTCAGAAGTTCAAAGAACAGTTTCCTCTTGTTTCACTGCAATGCTTTTGTATTATATTACTTAAATTTTCATATAAACTGCAATTTCAGAAATAGAAAGATAAAGGCAATGGTTTCTGGCCTCTTCTGACTGATATCAGAGAGCATAAATTTCAAATCATATTTAAACCCTAAAATAATTGCCTGTGATAACTATCTTGATCTCTTGCCACTGCCAAATACAATATAAGATAATAGACAAATCACATAAATCATATATAAACTATAGTTCAGGTATTTTTAATTTAAGAAACAAACTTCTGAATTCCTAAAGAATCTGTGGTACACATTGTTTAGTCCAATGGTGTTACTGAATCTAATAACAGTATTACACCCATTGGCTTTGCTTCTAACTGCTAGGTTATTTGCAGAAAGGCATGCAGCAGAGCTTTCATGGTGTGTGAATGAAAAAGCATGCTTTTATCTTCCCTCCCCCTCTTTTCAAGATTATGTCTGTAATCTATATTAGGATTCTATGTGTTCTTCTTTTGGATGATGGGTCATTGAATGTGATCTGAAACATCATATTCATGGTGTATCCATTTTCCATGATGGATCATTGAATGCGAATCCAAACATACACAGTTAAAATCAAAAGATTGAATTGACATCTATTTCATAGACTGCGGAAAACTCATATCAACTAATGCTTTTATCCTTTTTTCTTACCTGGTTTAATTGTTTTTATCAGTAATAACCTAACCTAAATGATAGAAGAAAACTCATGCCAGCTAATGCTTTTATCTGTTTACCTGGTTTAATTGTTTTGTAACAGTAATGAGCTAAATGTTAGCTTCTACAAAACTGGAGAAGCACCATCACTAATGAGTTAGATGGTTGGTTAACAACAAGATTATAAAGGCAATGACAACTCAGATTATGTGGGCTGAAATGGGATTCTGCAAGAGTAATCTGTTAATCTGTACAGGTTCTATATAGAGAGAAAGAGAGGAGACAAGCAATAAACCCTAACAAATAGAGGCTGCACCCACTATCAATATGAACCACCATTGCAAAATTGCCAACCAAGACTGAACCTATAGATCTTAAAAGACATTTCCTAACCAGGTAGATTCAATGCTGTTTTGACTTCTTTCTCAGAAGGTTTTGAAGTTTTGGGCTGCAAATGCAACCTTGTCAAAGTACAAACACCCTATTCAAACTCACAAATCTCATGATCCTTGCAAGTAATACCATGAACAGCAATAATCAAAAAAAGGAACTGCATTCAACATCATGAACAGTATAATCCAAACAAGGAAAAAGAGAGAGATTAGGTCACAATTTTTACTTACATGGCATATGGATGGGAGATTTTGAGATCTGGGTGTTTGTGTTGAGATGAGCAGTAGCAGAGACATGAAAAACATGGTAAACCCAGATGGGAGCTCCCTTCAGTCCAAAGGACAAGAGCTTTTCTCTGGTCCTTTGGACTGAAAGGAGCTCCCATCTGGGAATGTCTGATACTTGCAAGGCAAGGCAAGGAAAGACAAGGGCAGGCAGCCTCTTTTTTCTTCTTCTTTCTTCTGCTGTTTCTTCTCATTCATGGGCAAATAAGCACCATGGATGCAAATTGCACGGCTTCCCTCACCGCTTAAAACATGGTGGTCAGGAGTTGTTCATCATGACCAATACAGTTCATTCGACTTAAAAAAGGAAAAACTACAGAAGTAACAGTCATGGCTATTCAAGGAGGGAATCTCATGCTCTGAAAGCAATCTAGTTTTGGATCTGTTCAGAGACAGACATAGTTAGTGCGTTTATTGTTCTAACATATGTAAATAGAAGAGCCCTCTGACAGAAGTGAATGTGGAGTTTAGTTAGTACATTGGATACCCAGTTCAATCTCGTGGGAATGAAGGTGAAGTGTTGTTTTCTATGCATTTACAAGGTTAAATGTTGATAGACTCAATATTTTCTTTTGAGAAAAAGTAATGGGATCCCAAAACCTAAAAAACTATTAAGTCTACTTTAAGGACTGTATGTTGTAATGACATGCTCTTCAAGTCCTACTTTGCTATCCATTTTAGGGCTTAGGGTTTTAGTGACATGGATTTCAACTCTTTTGATGGAAGGTCATATTCTCTAAATAGTATATACTATCATGAATTTGCTTGGGTAATGAATAAAAAATGGAAATAACAACCTCAGTAGGTGACACTCATTTAGGGTGGTCCCATTCTCCTAAAGACTAACAAAAAGTGGGACTTATGTTGCTTATTTCCTGGGCAAACCTAGTTTACCTCCCTAAAGCAAATTCTCCTAATACGTTTTGTCTATTGCACTTGTTTCCATGTTATTAGTTGGTCATATATTATTTCTTTTTTCCCATTTCCTCCATTTGTTGCTTGATTTGTAATAAGCTCAATTCCCTTGGGCAACAACTTGACACTTAACTTTTGTTTTATCATTGTGTTAATAAGTGGCAAACACAAGGAGTGGCAAACAAGTTTTGTAAATTGCTTTTTGGAACCCTAGGAATTAGTTAAAATGTACATCGAAGTGGGTGTCATTTGCATCCTCCAAATGTCAAACTTACTCTTTGTCTCATTGTTGTGATTAATGATTTCCATATCCACTTACCTTTTAAAATATTCTTTTAAGTTTAGAGCATAATAGGGCATTATGAAGATGCTTGTAACTAAGTGGACAGCTTTTAGTTTCATCGATTCCCATCCTTATCTATCAATAATTGCTTTAAAACAATAATTAAAAGCTTCAAACAATTCTCAAATGCATGTAATTTACCCTTACACATAATGGTGATTTAATTCTACAAATGGTAATTTTTCCTTATTTGGAAAGACATTTAATTAACTTTTTTTAACCCTTTTTTTCCTATAACATCATATAGGTGAAAAATAACAAATAAAATCTAATTTATATATAAGCATTTATAATCATGTTAAGATATTTTTAACTTCACTTTTTGAATTAGGCATCACATGTAGGGTTCTTTTTCATTAAGAAAATTGTATTTAATCAAGTCCGATAAGATTTGAAAAAATGACTTTTATAGAATTATTTCACAGGTTTAAGATATGAGGAATTCTTTATTTGTTGGGAGCTCAAAGTTAGTCTGTGTTAATGTGTTGGATACTATTTGTAATGTTTTGTAGTTTCTTGTAATATATTATAGGTTGAAATGTTGGATTTTACAAAATTAATCACTATAAACCAAATCCTAGAATTATTATAATCTTACATATGATATGAATACCAAAATCAATAATATCTTTGTTCATGTATCATTATGTTGTTTCGCACACTTTATATCTTAAAAGAAGCTTATATATTTTTCCTTGAAATCCAAAGAAAAATTTCCTAGGAGGCAATAGAAGAAAGGGAGGGGATTTCTTTTTAGAGAAAAAGTCCAATTAAATACTAGTAGAAGTGAAATAGTAGTAGAAGTGAGAGAAATTAAGGATGGGAAGATACCACTAATTTGATTCATGGTTGGAACTATGGGACAACCATGCATGTTAGCTAGTATTATAAAGCTAAACTAGTGAAAATGGATACTTTCCATACAATGCCTCCAAAGTGTAGAAGTATCATAAAGAAATGACAAAGATTATGTAAGCCACATGTGACAAGAATTTTCTTATATTCATCAATGAAATATGTTATAAATAAATATAGATAATGAGATCTAGAATGCAAGACCCTGTGATTATATACAAAGACATGCATTTATCTAATTTTCTACAAGACTTTCGAAGGATACTCATGTGTATACCTAAGATGCTGAAAACTACCTATGCTTTCTATATTGTCTACTTTATAATGTGTACACTATCGATATATGTAAATATATAATGAGAATGAATGTAACTGTCAAACTCATAGAGTACCAATTGTTAGGAATTATATGGAGCCAAAACCTATAATACAAGATCTACAAAGTGTTGCATATTTATGAAGCACAACACATGTATGATTTTTTTCCATGTGTTACATATGTATGCTACCTATCTTAAGTAATTTTATGGTTTATTTTCTTAGAGCATTCTTTCTAGAAATATGTAGGTGCATACTTTGGAGTGAACCAATTCAAGAAATATTGATAAATATCATTGCTTGGTTTGATTTGAGTTTTGATATTTTATACCAAAAGCTTAGCTACATTAGAAAGATGTTGAGAAAATCCATGTCCTCTATTTTTTACAAGAATTATGAAGCTTCTAATGTACTTGTGAGTTTGACCTACCATGAGTACTAAGACATATAAATGGTGAGGATTTAATTCAATGTTCCACGACCGCTGGGGACGAGGAGAGGGGAGGACGCGGGGATGGGCTTCGGGGATGGGGGGACAAAGGGAAAACGTTGCAGGGATGGGTTTTGGAGATAGGGGGACTTGGGCCTAGGGAGGGGGAAACACGTTTCCATGGAACACTGGGATTTATCTAAATATTAAGATCCGTGTAGATTTATGGAATGGGGTGAACCCTTAATAGCATGTTGGACACTTGTGAGACATTAGAAATTTTTATGGTTGAAGAGGAAAAAAAAAATGACAAACACCTTTATTTAAAGGTTTTCTTTTAAGACATTTGCATGAATACCTTCAAATGAAGTTGTACATTTGTTTAAAGGCCATAGATATTTTTAAACATGAAAGGGTCCTTCATTTGAGGGTCTTTCAAATGAAAGCCCTTAGGTGGGCTTTTCTTCTTTGGCTCTCAAATTTTCTACAAAGTTCTCTTACAAACCTTGTTATGGACTAGAAAATTGAATCAAAATGATAATACTTTGTTACAAGATCATGTACCTCAATGTAATATTTCTAAAATCTATAATTTTGAATCTGTTTAATTTGATTATTATATTTATTCTAGAGAAACATAAGGTTTCTATCAAACATCAAGATATATATTCAACACACATAGAAAAATAGAGTTTATTTTCAAAATATCTACACATTAGATGTCAATTCCTTGATTGAATAAAAAAGAATTTAGTTTGTGTATATACAAAAAGAAATATAAGATATGGACTAAACCCATGTCTAAAATATAATTACTCTCACTTTAAAAATGAATTAAAATAAAATATGCATCAAAAAATATGAAAAATATCTATGTACCAAATATTACTTGTTATCGATGTATACTTAATAATTTATAATTTTTTTTTTTTTTACAAAAATTATGCAATATGAAACAAATGTAACTTTTTAATAATACTCTTAACTACTTTAAAAAGGTTATTAAAAATAACATAAAAATTTCACAAATCTTTCTAAAAAAATAAAAAATAGTTACTAATTAACATCACTTTCAAATTTAATGAATGTAAAAGATTTGAAATGAAAGAAGGCGGGAGTGAGAGTGGCACGAGGGCTGTGGCCAGAGGGGACGTTGTAGGCAAGGGAGGGGATTAAGAGGATGCAAAGGACGATGGGGAGGCAGTTCTTATGTCTTCTATAGTGGCCGCTATTGTTTCCGAGTGTTTAGATGAAACACGTGCATGGAGGAGGGGCTAGGGTTTCGAGAGAGATTGCTGACAAAGGGGAAGATGAAGATCCTGACGTGGATGTGTTTCCTCCCCATGCAGGATATTTTGTAGTGTTGTTGGCCTCTTCCCTTTCCTTTCTCGGCATGGATCTTGCAAGCTATAGCAGGTGCTTTTTTGTTTGGCTTCTTACTGTGTTTGTGGTCTCTATTCTTTCCACAACGTTTGTTGTTTGTGGTGGATCTCCTTTAGTGGAGTGGGTCGTGATGTGGAGGGTCTGTATTTTGTTAGTTTTGTGGACCCGGTGCTTCTCTGTTTCCATTCTTTTCATGTGGGGTTTTGTTGCTTTTGTGGCTCTCATCTTATTTTCCATGTTTTTGTTTGAGAGTATGTCGATGAGCTTTGTTAGGGTTTGGTTCTCTTTCCTTCTTTTCTTATTCTCTATTAGTTCTATTGAGGTGATGGGCTCTTCTATTGAGGTGGAGAGTGTTTGGATGGGTGTAGATGGATGGAGTATTTTGAGGGATTTTGTTGCCTTGTTTCTTGAGGTTCTGGGAGCTTTTCTAAAACCTGGAATATTCCAACAAACTAACACGTTGCTTTGATATTTTGTTGCTAGATTTGGTGGGGTTGAACGGTGTTTGGCTTGTTTAGTTGGGGATTTGTTTCTCTTCAATTCCTATTGAGGTGGTAAGGAGTTGTGCTAGTAGGGAGCTGACTTTCAGATGGATTGTATTTGTTGGTTTCAACTTGATGGTTTTGGGAGCCAAGTCAAAACCCTTTGGTTCAGTTGGTGGTTCATTTCACTTTAGTTCCTATCAAGGTGGATCTTCTAAACCCATTGAGGTGGAAAGGAGTTGTGCTGGAAGGGAGCTGAATTTCAGATGGATTGTCTTTGCTGGTCTTAACCTGATGGTTTTGGGAACCAAGTCAAAACCCAAATTGAAGGTTTGGGGAGCCTTTCAAATCCCTCCAGTTCTAGAGTGTTCCTTTATGATTCTCTTAAAGACTTCAAATGGTTGTTATTATTTTGGGATCCTTGATAAAACCCAATGTTTAGGTTATGGATGCTTGGAAAAACCCTTAGTACTTAGTGCAGGTTAAGGGAGCCTTGATAAAACCCATGGTTTTTCTTGTATTGACATCTTTTGGTGTTGTCCGAGTTTTCTGGTGGATGGCTTCGACTTCCTTTTTTTGGCTGGTTCTTCAAAGATTATTCTTTAATGTTAGGCTAAGGCTGGGTTGTTGGTAATCTATGTTGTATCTTTGGCAACTTTTTTCTTTGGTTTCTGGATCTATGCAAAATTCAAGGGTTTCAAGTCCCTTCAAAACTTGTTGTATGAGATTTCGAGTCCCCTCAAAACCTATTTGATCCTTAATCAAAAACATCACTTTCAAATTTTCAATGGTTTAGTTGATGTATGTTTTTTATTAGTAAAGTAGCGTTAACTAGGGCGATGACCCTTAACATGGCCAAAGACTATCAACATTACAAAAACAATAGACAATGGTGCTGACCCTTAAAAATATAGCCCAAAGGGAGTAAAAGAAATGACAAAATAGGGGTACGAACCTCAGAGGAACCAAGGTTAGATAGGTGAAAAGAACCTATATCAAACCTGCAACAACCCAAAACCCAGCTCAAGGATGGGGAGAATCATTTGGGCCAAAAAAAATTTGGGGGAGGGGGGAAGATTTTCCCTTCCACCTACAACAAACCATGGTCCAGGTAATACTATCATTAAGACCATCAAAAGAAGGATTGGGCAGGGAGGGCCCCATAGAGTTATAGACAACATCAACAACAAGCTACTATAGCAAAATGACAACAGGTTTAGTTGATGTATGTTGCAAAAATTAAAAATTTGACTTATAATTTTCATTCCAATGTTCCACTTTGACAAAAAATGGAACATACTATTATGTGATCTACATGAGATTGACAATAGAAGATGCAAATTCATAAAAAATTGCAAAAATGAAATGATATTCCTTCATCTAGCTATATTTATACACCTATAAAAAAATTTAATGGTTGCATAGTTACTTATGCATGCCTGATTTTTTTAGCTATGTAACTTTGAAACTGAGAATGGCTATAGAAGGTTGCACAACATGTTGGATTGTTGGCATTGACAAAACCGATCAATCCAGAAAACTGGTATATGCGCTAAGATTTGTCATTGATGTCTAACACTAACCAGTGAAGATACTAACTGGTGTAGTGGTATCAGTAAAGTGATGTTTTCTTAGTAAGCAATGGTGATGACTTAAAAACACATGGAAACAACATTTGTAAAAAATAACCAAAAGTTCAATCAACTTAAGGAAAGATAGACTAAGACAACCAGTCTATCATTCAGGAAGATCGGTCACTCTGATGATGATGAAGTCACAAAAGGTGACTTAGGCAAGAAAACTTGAAGTTGTATGCAAACTGGAACCTCATTGGCAAATAGGGGAAGAGACTTGATTCTAGCACAACAAACCGACAATCAAAGGATGAACTAGTAATATAGAAGTGCAGTGGCATATCGGTACACCGGTACGACAGAAGGAAGACAGATGATCACCATAAATCTCGAAGCGGTGATCAGTTATTCAGTTGCGGTGGAAAAAGATGAGTTGGTGAGCTTGTGTCTACGCAAAATCACATGTTGGTAAGGTCAACTTTAGTTATCATGCAGTCAAGCATGATTACCTGTGGATTTTCTAGTTCACACTTAATTGACTCAACATGACCCAAAAGTTACTATCTTTGGGAGATGCGGTGGCAAAACATTTTGAACACTTGGTGGAATTGTTGTAAGGTACGGAGAGAAAGAGTGGGAATTTTTAAATTTGAAATATTTCAAAATCCATGATTGCTTTGATTGAGGAAACACTGGAAGTGTCAGCAGAAAATGTATAAAGTGTTTTTGAGTTCATTCAAAAAGATTTGATCATGAAATTTGCAATAAGAAGATCCTGTTGAAGGTGATCCAAAGTGAAGAGCAAAGAGAGAGGTAGTGATAAAAGGATTTAGCAGAGTAGAGGGTGTTTGAGGTAGACCAACAGAGTGTAGAGCCGAGAGACAGAGAACCAACAGAGTGCAGAGCCGAAGGTCAGAGGATCGACAGAGTGCAGAGCTGAAGGTCAGAGGATCGGTAGAGTACAGATCCGAGGGACAAAGGGCTGCCTAAGTGAAGAGCCGAAGGTGGAAGAAGAAAACTGGTGTTGTGCAGAGCAGACACAACCGGTGTGGATAGAGTGTGATTCATATTGAGATCTGATCAAGCTATCAGTAGCTAATTCAGTAGATCATCCAATTGTTTCTTTCTAACCATTGTAACTTAAATCCCTTAATCGGGTGGACTTTAATAGGTCCCTTTTGTGAAATCCCTTAATTGAATGACATTTTAATTGATGTTCTTAAGTCCTTTAATCAGGCTACCTTTAACAAGGTAAAGGCCCTAACCATCCTTAAACAAAATCCCTTAACCAGGTGGCACCTAACAGTGTCTTTGTAGTCTCCTAACATGGATGGCTCCTCACAGGGCGTACTCCAGAAGAGTACAAATTTTGTGAGTTCCTACTCACACTATGATTTTCTCCCATTTGGGTTTCCATGAGATAAACCTCGGTTTCACTATCAACTTCTCATGCTTTCATATTTTACTTAAGTGATTTAGTATATTGATGAATATTAGATAAGTGCAGATTAGAGTTAAAAGTTTTAATTGTGAAAAATTGATCAAGTGTTGATTCACCCCTCCCCTCTCAGCACCAGTTGGGACTAACAATTGGTATTAGAGCATCAGGTCCTTAGAATCAGAAGAAGATTAATCAACTTAAGGAAAGATCCAAAATGATGCAAAAGGAGGGTCCTAAGTTCTCTAAGGAGAATTACACCTTATGGTGTGGAATAATGAAACTCTATCTAAGATCTCTAGGAGAATACTACTAGAATCATGTGATCACAGAGTATAATGAATCTTCAGGGAATCTTACTCCATATCAGATCGAGGAAAGGCAAGATAATACTGCTGCTATGGATCTAATTGTTAGCACTCTTTCTGATAATGAATTTGCTAAGGTTCAAGATTTGAAAATAACTTTTAAAATATGGAATAAGCTGAAGACAGTCTATGGGGGAGATCCTCATGTTTAAAGGCCAAAGTAGACAGCCTGAAAGGAAAATATAATGAGATGAGGATGCAAGAAGGAGAAAACATAGAGCAGTATAGCAAGAGAATAAAGGATGTAGTAAACTCCATTAAAAGTGTTGGAGGAAAGCTTGAGGAGGATGATGTGGTTAGGAAAATCCTGAGAACCTTTCTACCAAAATATTCCATAAGGGTCTCTACTATACAGGAACTCAGATCCTTGGGAACAGTTAATGTATCTCTTGACTCACTGATCGGTAAGTTGACTGCTTTTGAATTGAGCAATTATGACAACAAAGTACCAAAGATTGATGTTGCTTTCAAACCCTCCATGATGCATGCACCAACAAGGAGAAGGAAAGAAACCAAAAGTAGTTCTACTACCAGAACTGGTCATTCCCATGATAGTGACAATCTGTTATCTGAGGAACAGGAGCAAGATGAAATTGAAGCTCTAATGGCAAGAAGATTGCCAAGAGGAAAAGGAAAGTATCAAGGTAAGTTACTCTTAAAGTGCTTCTCCTGTAATAAGATAGGTCATATTGCTTCAAGATGTCCTTACAATGATAGAGATGGGAAGGTTAATTTCAGAAGCTATAGGGACAAGAACAAGAAGGAGTGTTATCTTACAGAAGAAGGAGACACTGATGAAGAATCAGAAGGATTTGATGGAGATGGAATTGCATTTGTGGTAGTCAAGGAGGACAACATAGAGGAAGGAGATATGGAATTGATTTCTAGCACAAACCGGTGTGGAGAATGGGTGATTGATAGTGGTTGCACTCACCACATGATCGGTGATAGAAACAAATTCCTTAGCATGGAGGATTGCAAAGGAGGAACTATGAGATTTGGAAATGATGCTCCTTGTGCAGTAAAAGGTAAGGGGTCTATAGCCTTGAATGATAAGACAAAATGTGATGATGTCTATTGGGTGGAAGGGTTAAAATATAGTTTGTTAAGTGTTGCACAACTTAACAATAAGGATTACCGGTAAGAATTCCATGAAGGAATATGCAAAATAAATGACAAATCAGGAAGTCTGATTGCTATCGGTAAACAGTCAAGAGGCAATTTGTTTCACCTAGACACCACCATAGGTAGTTGTTAATGGCTAAGGTAGAAGATAGTTGGTTGTGGCACAAAAGATTGTGTCATGTTAACTTTGATATCATAGAAAAAGTCAATAAGGAAAAATCTGTCAGAGGTATGCCTAACATAGTGAAACCTGAAAAATGCTATCTGCAAAGAGTGTCAACTAGGAAAGTTGACCAGGTCTAGTTTCAGCAGTAAAACCTTTTCATTTGAAAATGTGTTGGACTTAGTTCATATAGACCTGTGTAGTCCCATGAGAACCAAGAGTTTCTATGGAGACCAATATTTTATGTTGTTTGTGGATGACTTCTCAAGAATGATGTGGGCTGTATTCTTGAAGGAAAAATATGAAGCCTTTCATATGTTTAAATTTTTTAAGACTCAAGTAGAGAGAGGAACTGGTAAGAATATGAAGTGTCTGAGATCAGATAGAGGTGGGGAGTTCACCTCTCAGGAGTTCATGAATTATTGTGAGGAACAAGGGATTATGAGACAAATGTCTGCACCCAGAACACCTCAGTAGAATGGGGTTGTTGAAAGAAGAAACAAAACTCTTATTGATTGTGCAAGGACTCTGATGATACAAAAGGACATTACATATATTTTCTAGAGAGAATCAATAAGCACTGTTGTATACACCTTGAACCGAATACATGTAGAGAAAGGGACAAATAAAATTCCCTATGAATTATGGTGTGGATACTCACCTAATGTTTATTATTTCAAAGTATTTGGAAGTAGGTTGTATATCAAGAGGGATGAGTACACTGGAAAATTTGATCCCAAGAGTGATGAAGGAACCTTCTTAGGTTACTCCACAAAGAGTAAGTTATACTGGTGTTTGAACAAAAGGACCGGTAAGATTGTAGAAAGTGAAAATGTCAGGGTAGATGTAATAGTTCTGATACTTAGTATAAGTATAGATCCAATAGCCAACAGGATGTGAGGGGGGGGGGGTGAATCATACAAACTTAATCATCCATAAAAACATCAGATTCAACCTCGGTAACATATCTATCAGTCATATAACCAAAACTGTCAAACATGCAAACTCAAAAGCATATGAACAATATAAACCTCATAACACTAGATTTAACGTGAAACCCAAATAGGGAAAAACCACTGTGGGATTTCGGACCCACTAAGAAATATACTCTTCTAGAGTATGCTCAGTTAAAAGAAAATCTTGTTAAAGATTACAAACACATTGCTAGATGTGACCCGGTTAAGGGATTTCCCTCAGATCTGTTAGGATCTTCACTTTGTTAGAAGTGACCTTGTTAAAGGATTTCAAACACTCAATAAGAATGTCACCTTGCTAGAGGATTTTACAAATAAGACTATTAAGTCCACTCGGTTAAGAGATTTTCTGCTACTTCTCAAAATAACAGTAATAAAAATATGTCTGCAACTTCACATCTAAAAATGTTGAAGCAGATTCTTATTTTCTCAATACAATCAATTCATAGGACTTATCTTGTCCCTCTGCTGGGCTATATACTCTGTTATCAAAATAGGTCTTCAAGCTTTTGTGCTCGGTAATCACTATGTAGCATCCATGTGCATACACTTGCCCGCATGCATTGTTTATCAACAGTTTCCTATTTATAAACAATCTTCCAACCGCTTAATCTCCTTGATCACATTTCCCATGATCAATCATAGCCATTAGATCTTCAATCTTGTCTAGGTTCAATGTATCCTTCGATCTGAAAATGTTTTACCCCGCCTTGGAACTTGCATTTTCACCTTGGAACTTGTGTTAAGGTATGTGGTTCAATCTGAGCTGTAGATCTTCCTGCCAATCTTTCTTTACCATAGATTCTTTAACAATCTTCATACACGGCTTACCAATTATTTAATTCGCTCCAGCTCATCATCTTCCTTCATTAAATATCACATGTAAACATTTAATGCATTCTTGTTATAGCTCGATTGTAACTCGGTAAATACTAAACTTCACTCGGTAGACATTCTGCCTTCATTAACCGATAGCGATAACTTTAGGGTTTACCAACTAAGTTCCTTAGGGTTTACCGACTAGGTTCTTTGCTCGGTAACATAGTATAGTATTAACCTTTCAAACAATAGCATATGTAGGATATCAAAACAATCTAAACATCATGATCTCATCATTGTCTAACTCGGTAATAGTTGCCCATTGAATAACTTATCCCCTTATTCATCATATTCTTTCTGTGTCTTTTACCGACATCTTTATACTCATAAAATCATACTTCTTAAGATATTGCAACATAATACTAAATTAGAAAATCAATTTCTTGACATCAATGACAAAATAATAATATTAAGACAGTAATCATCCTTAATCAGTTATATCCATAGTCATCAACAACCTTCTCAATATCCTTATTGAAATGCCAACAATCTCTCATTGTAATTGGAATGCCAACCTTCTTCTTGTCTATTATAATGCCAACAATCTCCCCCTTTGGCATTGATGGAAAAACCAATTGATTTGACTTTATTGAGTCGGATTCAGATTGTTGTGCAATTCTAAAATGTTGAAATGCTCTCCCCCATACATTAGACTTCTCCTGTTTTCTCAGTCTTCTTTCCAATCTGTAGTCTGCTCTTCTTATGTATTCTCCCCCTTTGACAACAATGCCAAAAAAAAAAGAACTAAAAACATAATTTCTTCCTCTGAGAAGTGAATTCCATGCTGTTATGTATCAATTTAGTCTCGATCAGAGCATTTGTCTTCAATTCCTGTTCTCTGTTTATTGTTTCCTGCACACCTTTAGAAAACCTCCTAAAGTGTGTAAGTCAGCATCAACTCCTAAAGATATTCTGTAGAGTCATCTAATTGATGCTTTCAGCGAACTCGATCAGTGAATGGAAGATAGGGGTAGGACTCCTAACTGACTTTTGAGATATTCAAAAGTGTCCTTTGGCAGTGGCTTGGTGAAGATATCTGCTATTTTCTCCTTTGTACTAACATATTCCAACACCACTTTCTTCTCTTGAACTTCTTCTCTAAGATAATGATATTTGATACAGATGTGCTTTTCCTTAGAGTGCATAACAGGATTCTTTGAAATGTTAATGGCACTAGTGTTATCACAGAATATAGTTACTAGCTCAGTAACTTTCTCATTTATACCTTCCAACAGTTGTTTGATCCATGCTATATTGGTGCAATTCAGTGCTGCAGCAACATATTCAACTTTTATTGTTGACTGAGAAACACATCCTTGTTTCTTGCTAAGCCAACTCACTAGTCTTTCTCCTAAAAAGAAAGCTCCTCCACTTGTACTTTTCCTGTCATCAATGTTGCATGCCCAATCAGCATCAGTATAAACTTTTAAATCAAACTCATTTCCTTTCTGATATACCAAACCATAATCTTCAGTGCCTTTTAAGTATCTGAAAATTCTTTTGATTGCCGTCATGTGTGTTTCCTTAGGATCTACAGAAAATCTTGCAACAATACCTACTGCATGTGCTATATCTGGCCTGTTGTGAACAACATATTGCAACTTTCCAATCATAGATCGGTAAAGTGTCTCATCAACAGATGCAGATTCATCATTCTTTGATAGTTTACAGTTGGTAGTCATAGGAGTACTTACTGGTTTTGAATCCTCCATTCCAAATTTCTTCAAGATTTCCTTTATGTACTTGGATTGGGTAATGAAAATCTCATCTTTCATTTGTAGTATCTGCAGACCTATAAAATATTTTATCTCACCGATTAATGACATTTCAAATTCTTTACTTATTTCATTTCCAAAGTTCTTGCATAGAGAGTCATTTCCACTAAAGATAATATCATCAACAAATATGGCTGAGATCAGTATTCCATTTTCATCATGCTTCATGTACATATTGTTGTTTTCACTTGTTCTTATAAAACCAATTTTGATCAAATATGAGTGCAATCTCTCATACCATGCTCTAGGTGCTTGTTTTAGACCATATAAAGCTTTGTTCAATTTACATACTTGATCATTATTTTCTCCTTCAACAAATCCTTCAGGTTGTTCAATGAAAACTTCTTCTTCTAATATACCATTCAGAAATGCAGATTTGACATCCATTTGATATACCTTGAAATTCTTGTAAGCAGCATATGCCAACAATGTTCTTACTCCTTCAATTCTTGCCACAGGTGCAAAAGTCTCACCATAATCAATTCCTTCTTCTTGGGCATAACCTTTACAAACTAGTCTTTCTTTATTCTGAATGACCTCACCCTTTTCATTTAGCTTGTTTCTAAAGATCCCCTTTATACCGATTACATTTTTGTCCTTCGATCTTAGGACCAGTGTCCATGTGTCATTCTTCTTGATTTGATCAATCTCTTCTATCATAGCATTTATCCAATCTTCACTGTTAAATGCCTCTTTCACTATTCTTGGTTCAAATTCAGATATCAAACATGTGTTCTGTCTCAGTTTGTTCCTTGTCATCACTGGATCATCCTTATCTCCTATAATCTGACTTGGTGCATGATGTCTTCTGACATACTTGGCTAATACAGGCTCGGTAGACTCTGTATGATCTTCTTCATCACTCGGTAACTGGATATTTTCTTCATTTTCTTCAACAGTTATCTCGGTAGGACTTCTCGGTTGCACATAGACAAATCCTTCATAATCTTCTGGTTCTTTGGAGTTTCCTTCATCATTTCTTTTTACAAATTCATCAATTTTCACATTTGCACTTTCTACTATTTTGTTAGATGATTTGATCAGACATTTAAATGCTTTGCTTCTAGAAGAATAACCTAGAAACATTCCTTCTTCACTTTTCTGATCAAACTTACCATTTCTATCATCTTTGTGAACATAGCATCTACTCCCAAAGATTTTAAAATAACTTACATTAGGTTTCTTATCATACCAGATTTCATAAGGTATCTTCAAAGTACCTTTCTTCAATTGAACTCAATTGAAGGTGTAAACAGCTGTGCTTATTGCTTCTCTCCAAAATGTTTGTGGAACTTTCATTTCAATCATCAAGGTTTTGGCACAATCCACAATAGATTTGTTCCTTCTCTCAACTATCCCATTCTGTTGTGGAGTTCTCGGTGTAAAGACTTGTCTTTTTATACCATGATCATTGCAAAATAAGTTGAACTCAATAGATGTAAACTCTCCTCCTCTATCTGATCTGAGACATTTCAGTTGTCTTCCTGTTTAATTTTCAACTCTAGCCTTGTACCATTTAAACATTTGAAAAACTTCTAATTTTTCTTTTAAAAACATTACTGACATCATCCTTGAGTAATCATCCACAAATAATATGAAATATTTATCACCATAATAACTTTGAACTTTCATAGGACCACAAAGATCAGTATGCATAGGATCTAAAATTCCCTTAGAAGTGTAGGACTTAATTGTAAAGCTTGATCTTGTCATCTTACCCATCTAGCATCCTCGGCACATAGCATTCTCAGGTTTTTCAAGACTCGGTAGACCTCTTACTCGGTGCTTCTTACTTATTTTGATCAAATTATCAAAATTAACATGACAAAACCTTTTATGCCATAACCAGGTATCATCTATTATTGCATATAGACATTTATTTCGAGTTGAGTCAAGATGAAATGTATTACCTCTTGTTTGTGTCCCGGTAGCAGCTAACTTTCCATGCTTGTCATGAACTTTGACAATTCCTTTCTCAAACTCCATTCAGTAACCTGTGTTGTTTAGTTGTGCTACACTCAACAAATTGTATTTCAAACCTTCAACCCAATAAACATCATTACATTTAGCATTGTCAAGAAGTGTTATGGATCCTTTACCTCTTATTGGACATGGTGCGTCATTACCAAATCTTACATAGCCTCCATCATAATCATCTAATTTAATAAACTTGTGTTTATCACCTGTCATGTGATGTGAGCAACCACTATCTATGATCCAAGAATCATTAGTATTTATATGAGATATTAAATCTTTTTCTTCATACCTTTCTTCATCTGATCCATCTTTGATAGCCACATAAACAACTTCCTCTGTATCAGTTTCATCCAATTTATCATCATTAGATTCCTCATCAGCTATTAGGCATGTCTTTTTATCTCTTCTCCTAAAGTCTCGGTGTCCTCTGTAATGATTATCTTTATGTCTGTCATCTCGGTAATCTCTCTTTTCACTAGATTCTTTGTTAGGACAGTTAGAATCCATATGTCCTATCTTATCACAATTGAAACATTTTAAAGGTAGCTTTCCTTTATACTTACCTTTTCCTCTCGGTAGCCTTTTGGCTAATAGTGCTTCAAACTCTTCTTGCTTTTTGATTTCCTCATACAGTTTGTGTACCTCCTCCATGTTTTTGCAAAATCTTTCACTTGCTCCACTGTGATTCCCTTCAGAGTACTTATACTTTCTATCATTGTAATCATCAATTTCATCAATATGAAAAGAACTGAATGCAGATTCAACTTTATTTACCGATGACCCACTGTTATCAAAGTTACTTAACTCAAATGCATGTAGCTTACCAATAGTAGCATCTAAAGAAACTGGCATATTGGGTACATACCTCAATTCATTAATTGCAGATACTCGGATTGCATAGGCAGGTAGAAGGGTTCTTAACAACTTACTTGTTACATCATTTTCTTCAATAGTTCCTCCTGCTCCTTTGATTTGATTGACAATCTCCTTTAGTCTTGTACTATAATGGGTTATGTTCTCACCTTCATTCATCCTCATAGATTCAAGTTGTCCTCTTAAACTATCCACTTTTTCTCTTTGAACATGTTCATCTCCTCCATATACAGATATGAGCTTAGTCCACATTGCCTTTGCATCAGTACATCCTTCTAGATCATTAAACTCTGAGTCGGTCAATGCAGATGTTATTTCAATCATTGTTTGAATATGTTCTTGCTTTGCCTTTATCTCTTCCATTGTCAATGGATAGGTTCTCGGTGTGATGAAATCATTCTCCAGATAATAGACAACATATTCTCCAATTCTTGATAGATGCAGCTTCATCCTTTTCTGCCATGTAGAGAAACATGACTTATTCAACTTTGGTGCATCCCTCTTATACATCTTTGGATCTTTAACTCAAGTGCCTTTAAACTTTTCTTTCAGAGTCCAAAGCTCTGATACCAATTGATAGTTCTCATACTTAATATAAGTATAGATCCAATGGCCAACAAGATGAGAAGGGGGGGGTGAATCATACAAACTTAATCATCCATAAAAACATCAGATTCAACCTCGGTAACATATATATCAATCATATAACCAAAACTGTCAAACATGCAAACTCAAAAGCATATGAACAATATAAACCTCATAACACCGGGTTTAACATGGAAACCCAAATAGGGAAAAACCACTATGGGATTTCGGACCCACTAAGAAATATACTCTTCTAGAGTCTGCTCGGTTAAAAGCAAATCCTGTTAAAGATTACAAACACATTGCTAGATGTGACCCGGTTAAGGGATTTCCCTCGGATCTGTTAGGATCTTCACTTTGTTAGAAGTGACCTTGTTAAAGGATTTCAAACACTCAATAAGAATGTCACCTTGCTAGAGGATTTTACAAATAAGACTATTAAGTCCACTCGGTTAAGAGATTTTCTGCTACTTCTCAAAATAACAGTAATAAAAATATGTCTGCAACTTCACATCTAAAAATGTTGAAGCGGATTCTTATTTGCTCAATACAATCAATTCATAGGACTTATCTTGTCCCTCTGCTGGGCTATATACTCTGTTATCAAAACAGGTCTTCAAGCTTCTATGCTAGGTAATCACTATGTAGCATCTCTGTGCATACACTTGCCCACATGCATTGTTTATCAACAGTTTCCTATTTATAAACAATCTTCCAACCGCTTAATCTCCTTGATCACATTTCCCATGATCAATCATAGCCACCAGATCTTCAATCTTGTCCAGGTTCAATGTATCCTTTGATCTGAAAATGTTTTACCCTGCCTTGGAACTTGGATTTTCACCTTGGAACTTGTGTTAGGGTATGCAGTTCAATCTGAGCTGTAGATCTTCCTGCCAATCTTTCTTTACCATAGATTCTTTAACAATCTTCATACACAGCTTACCAATCATTTAATTCACTCCAGCTCATCAGCTTCCTTCATTAAATATCACATGTAAACATTTAATGCATTCTTGTTATAGCTCCGTAAATACTAAACTTCACTCGGTAGACATTTTGCCTTCATTAATTGATAGCGATAACCTTAGGGTTTACCGACTAGGTTCTTTGCTTGGTAACATAGTATAGTATTAACCTTTTAAACAATAGCATATGTAGGATATCAAAACAATCTAAACATCATGATCTCATCATTGTCTAACTCGGTAATAGTTTCCCATTGAATAACTTATCCCCTTATTCATCATATTCTTTCTGTGTCTTTTACCGACATCTTTATACTCATAAAATCATACTTCTTAAGATATGGCAACATCATACTGAATTAGAAAATCAATTTCTTGACATCAATGACAAAATAATAATATTAAGACAGTAATCATCCTTAATCAGTTATATCCATAGTCATCAACAACCTTCTCAATATCCTTATTGAAATGCCAACAATCTCTCATTGTAATTGGAATGCCAACCTTCTTCTTGTCTGTTATAATGCCAACAAGATGAGTACTCTGAGAAGAATGGACATGACAGTAAGAGTGAACCGGGGGACTACAAAGGGTTCACCTACAATATACCGGTAGAACCTGCTGAAGAAGATCTTGTTGAAGTGGCAAATGAAGAAGCCTATGAAGTAGAACTTGCACAACCAGTTGAAGAAGCTCCAAGAAGTGAACTGATATTGGCTAAGTATGTTAGAAACAATCATTCTACAAAAAATATCATCAGTGATAAAGATACAGGGTATCTAACCAGAAGAAGAGAAAGAGAGGATAGTTGTATGCTCTCCATGTTTGATCCCAAAATAGAAAATGAGGCTCTAAAAGATGATGACTGGGTCAAAGTGGTGGAAGAAGAACTGGAGCAGATTGAGAAAAATGATACATGGACTCTAGTGCCTAGACCAAAAAATAAAAATGTGATAGGCACTAAGTGGGTGTTCAGAAATAAAATGGATGACACCAGTAAAGTGATAAGAAACAAAGAAAGATTAGTGTATAAGGGCTATGCTCAAGAAGAAGGTTTAGAATATGGAGAAACCTTCGCACTAGTGGCCAGGCTGGAAGGGGTCAGAACTTTGTTGGCCTATGCTGCTTATAAAAAAATTAAAGTATATCAAATGGATGTCAAATCGGTATTCTTAAATGGGGTGTTAGAGGAAGAAGTGTACATAGAGCAACCAGAAGGGTTTGCATCTGAAGATGGAAGAAATATGGTATGTAGGTTGCAGAAGGCTCTATATGGGCTGAAACAAGCACCAAGAGCTTGGTATGAGAGGTTGTACTCATATCTACTAAGCATAGGGTTCAAAAGAGCCAGTGATAATAGTAACCTATATCTGAAGAGTGGAGCTGAAAGAAATCATTTGATTGTTGAGATCTTTATAGATGACATCATCTTTGGGGAGATGATGAGACGAGAAGAAGCTTTGCAAAAAAAATGAAGCAAGAATTTGAGATGTCCATGATTGGCGAGATAAAGTTTTTTATTGGCCTGCAAGTCTCACAGCTAAATAATGGCATCTTCATCAGTTAGACTAAGTACATAAGGGAAATTCTGAAAACTTTTCAAATGGAAGATTTCAAACCTATTGGAACTCCAATGGTTACAGGTTGCAAGCTCTCTAAATATGATGAGGTTGAAGAAGTGAATAAGACACTTTACCGGTCCATGATTGGTAAGTTACAATATGCAGTACATAGTAGATAGAAAATAGCACAATCTATTGGCTTGGTCACCATATTTTTGGCAAATCCAAAAGAGACTCACATGGTGGTAGTCAAAAGAATATTTACATACCTCAAGGGGATTGATGAATATGGTCTCTGGTATCCACATAAGGGAGACTTCAGCTTAAGTGTCTTCACTGATTCAAATTGGGCAGGGAACATTGATGACAAAAAGAGCACTAGTGGAGATGCATTCTTTCTCAGAGATAGGATTGTATATGGGACAAGCAAGAAACAAAACTACATATCTCAATCCACAGCTGAGGCTAAGTATGTAGCTGCTACAATCAACTGTACACAGATAGTTTGGATCAAGCAACTATTGGAAGGTATCCAAGAAAAAGTAATTGGATTGGGAGTGATTCATTGTGACAACACCAGTTCCATTGAAATATCTAAGAATCTGGTGATGCACTCCAAAACGAAGCATATAGGGCCATCAAATATCACTATCTAAGGGAACAAGTTCAAGAAAAGGAAGTGATGTTGGAACATATACCAACAAAAGAGTAGGTGGTTGATATCTTCACTAAGACACTGCAGAAAGACACCTTTGACTATCTCAGAGGTAAGTTGGGGGTTATGCCCCTACATGAAGTAAAGTAAGCAAAAGGGGCTCTACATCAATCTAGTATGATTTCAACTTTTTCTTCTAAGACTAGATTGATAAGTGTGGACTACTCTGGTTAGGGAGAGCAGTCTTGTAAGTATACTGAAATGAATCTTTGGCATTGTTGTCAAAGGGGGAGATGTGATTATAGTGTTTGAGCATTGGTAAGTAGTGACTGAGCTGAAGTTGTTGTGTCGAAGTATTACCAGTGATAGGGGGAGATATTCATTACTTAGGGTAGAAGTAATGACCGAACCGGTACAAAGATGAAGGAAGAAGAAGAACAAGTAATTGATTAGATAGATTCTGAAGTGTTTTCCATCAATGCCAAAGGGGGAGATTGTTGCATTGTTGGCATTGCCAAAACCGGTTAATCCAGAGAACTGATATATGCGCTAAGATTTGTCATTAATGTCTAACACTAACCGGTGTAGTGGTATCGGTAGAGTGATGTTTTCTCAAAGAAAAGGTGATGACTTATAAACACATGGAAACAAAATTTGTAACAAATGACCAGAAGTTCAATCAGCTCAAGGAAAGATAGACTAAGCCAACCGGTTTGTCATTTAGGAAGATCGGTCACTCTAATGATGATGAAGTCACAAAAGGTGACTCGGGCAAGAAAAATTGAAGTTGTATGCAAACCGGAACCTCATTGGCAAATAGGGGAAGAGACTTGATGCTAGCACAACAAACTGGCAATCAAAGGATGAACCAGTAATATAGAAGTGCAGTGGTATACTGGTACATCGGTATGACAGAAGGAAGACAGGTGATCGCCATAAATCTTAGAGCGGTGATCGGTTATTCAGCTACGGTGGAAAAAGATGAGTTGGTAAGCTTGTGTCTACACCAAATCACATGTTGGTAAGGTCAACTTTAGTTATCATGTAGTCAAGCATGATTACCTACAGATTTTCTGGTTCGCACTTAATTGACTGAACACGACCCATAAGTTACTATATCTGGGAGATGCGGTGGCAGAATTTGTTGAACACTTGGTGGAATTGTTGTAAGGCATGCAAAGAAAGAGTGGAAAATTTTGAATTTGAAATCTTTCAAAATCCATGATTTCTTTGATTGAGGGAACACTTGAAAGTGTTGGCAGAAAATGTATAGTGTTTTTGAGTTCATTTAGAAAGATTTGATCATGAAATTTAAAATAACCAGATCTTGTTGAAGGTGATCCAAAGTGAAGAGCAGAGAGAGAGGTAGTGCTAAAAGGATTTAGCAGAGTAGAGGGTCTTTGAGGTAGATTGACAGAGTGCAGAGCTGAGAGACAGAGAACCGGCAGAGTACAGAGTCGAAGGTTAGAGGATCAACAAAGTGCAAAGCCGAAGGTCAGAGGATCGACAAAGTACAAAGCCAAGGGACAGAGGACCAACTGAGTGAAGAGATGAAGGTGGAAGAAGAAAACTGATGCTGTGTAAAGTAGACACAACCGGTGTGGATAGAGTGTGATTTATATTGAGATCTGATCAAGCTATCAGTAGCTAATTCAGCAGATCATCCAATTGTTGCTTTCTATGCATTGCAACTTAAATCCCTTAACTGGGTTGACTTTAATAGGTCCCTTTTGTAAAATCCCTTAACCGCGTGACATCTTAATTGATGTTCTTAAGTCCTTTAATCAGGCTACCTTTAACAGGGTAAAGGCCCTAACCGGCCTTAAACAAAATCCCTTAACCTGGTGGCACCTAACAATGTCTTTGTAATCTCCTAACAGGGATGGTTCCTCATAGGGTGTCCTCCAAAAGAGTACAAATTTTGTGAGTTCCTACTCACACCATGGTTTTCTCCCATTTGGGTTTCCACGAGATAAACCTTGGTGTCACTGTCAACTTCTCATGCTTGCATATTTTACTTCAGTGATTTAGTATATTGATGAATATTATATAAGTGTAGATTAGAGTTAAAAGTTTTCATTGTGAAAAATTGATCAAGTGTTGATTCACCCCTCCCCTCTCAGCACCGGTTGGGACTAACACAATAACCATGACAAGGTCATATTCATGTTTGTTTAATGGATGGATCAAAGTGATTTCCTTAATGTGATGAATACTTTTCCAAACATCATGGTAATGCAAATTGTATTTGAAAAGTCAATTTGTTCCTTTGAGAAAGAAAATGTGCAAGTTGAATATACATGTAGTGTTGCCAATAGGTGTAACCCTACAAATTGCACTACTAGTTAGAATGTTGATTCCTTATTCAATTTAAGCTACTTTTCAAATGAGTGGAGACAATTACTCTATTCAATCTAATGCATGATATAAATACTTCAATGGTGCTATATTTTCGTGAGAGAAATTTGAAATATTCTTATTTTGTACAACCACCAATGTAGCTAATACTAGCATTACATGGTTTCGTATCTATTTAGAGGGGATCATAGCTCTATGTCTTGACTATGCTTTCCTAATTCATGACTATTATAACAATGATAGCCCATTATTATAACAAATTTTAAACCCAAATGCTTGGTGTCATTTTTTAAATAACTAAAAGTGGAGCTAAACGAAATAGAGTGCAATGAATGATAAGGACTTGTGTTGAATTGTCATCTATCATATTTTTTATGTCATGGTTTACAACTGTTATTTGTATGTGATGTTTGCTACTATTGTAGTGAGTATGAGGAACTATAGGCACTCACTTTCGAGTTATACAAGATTTTTCTTATTTTATAAAAAGAGATATTAAATCTATTGAAATATTTGAGTCCATGTTGAATTTCACAATTGATGTTTATTGCTAAAAATCAACTTCTTTTTTTAAAGATGGTATTTGATATCTGAATTCGATGTCTCAATTTATCCAAATTAGGTACAAATCAAAATTTGTGAACTGTCTATGTGCAATGTTAGCCTTTTATAATAATTTTGATTGTATTAAATATTCTTGTTATAAAAATCATCTACAATTATCTAGAATAACTAAAATGGTCAAAATTGTAGGATTTTGCCAAGATCAAGGGCACAATGAAAATCATAAAAAGAGACAATAGAATGACAAGAACAAACTGTATTCTCATCAATATGCAAATGATCAACTGGATTAACCAATACAATGAATATAGGCCTGCTTATATAGGCAAGGCCATATGGATGTATGAGCACATAAATATGACATGTGGCTCAATGAGAAACAAGGGTAGGTAGGAGAAATAATATAATATTCCACAAGAGGTGAATGACCCACCAAATGTGGAGTGTAATAGCAAAATAAGACCACAAAAGGTGGAATTTCTCCTGCAAGCTTTGTCCCTATGTGCACACTTCCCTAAGTGTCTCAAATCCAAACTACGAAGAGATACATTATCCTAAGTTAACTTAAGTAAGTGTAATAATATCCAAGATGAATATTTATTTACACCAACACCCCCCCTTAAGTGCAACTTAGGGGAATGAAGACTCAAGTCAATAATGCAAGATGGGTCCCGGCTACTAGGCCATGATAGGTACCCATGTACAATATGCAAATGCAAGCAAAACCATGCAATGCGATCCCTCACAAATGGAGAAAGGGAGAAAACCCAGTGGGAAAAAACTCCCCCCCAAAAGAGAGATGAATGTATAAAAAACTCTCAAAGAAGAAGGACAAAACCTCAAAGAGGAAAAAGTCCCCCCCATAAGAGAGCAAGGAGAAGTCAGCTGACCCCCCCTAATGACACATCTTGCACCCCCAAGAGAGCTCGCAACTGCTGGAACTTACTCTCGATGAAAGGTTTGGTGAATATGTCAGCAACCTGCTCTATTGTAGGACAATACTGCAAATCAATGACCTGCTCCTGGATGAGCTCTCAGATATAGTGCATATGAATCTCGATGTGTTTGGTTCGCTAGTGCTAGACCGGGTTCTTCGAGATCACAATAGCACTCTGATTGTCACAATGTAGAACTATCAACCATGGAGTGGTGAATCCAAACTCTGTGAGAATCTGCTGGAGCCAAATGGTCTCAATTGCTGCGTTAATAGCACCTCGATACTCAGCCTCAGTCGAAGAGAGAGCAATAGCATGTTGCTTCTTGCTCTACCAACAAATGGGGCCCAAACCAAGGTGAAAACTGTAACCAGAAGTAGACTTACGATCATCAAGATCGCCAGCCCAATCGGAGTCTGTGTAACCAACCAAGCGAAGTCCTGTGCCTACTGCATAGTGAATCCCATAGTGATGTGTACCCTGGATGTAATGAAGGATGCGTTTGGCGGCTTTCCAATGAAGCTCATGTGGTTCCTACATGAAGCGGGAAACCATGCCAACTGCAAATGAAATATCAGGGCGTGTATGAGTCAAGTAGATGAGACTACCCACAAGCTAACGATACAAAGTGGCATCAACTGGTGGAGAAGAACACTGAGCCTCAAGTTTGACTCCTGAAAGAAAGGGAGTCGGGGTAGGCTTACAATCAGCCATATGAAAGCATGCAAGTAGACCAAGAGCATACTTGGGCTATGATAATGTAATCCTGGAAGGTGACTGCGAAATCTCTATCCCAAGAAAGTAGTGCAAAAGACCCAAGTCAGTCATAGCAAATCCGTCATGCAAAGAAGATTTGACCCTGCTAATGATGGATGAAGTACTCCCTGTAATGATCAAGTCATCAACATAGACAACAAGTATCAAGTGAGAGTCATCCTGTCGCAAAATGTAGACATTCGGATCAGAATGACACCTGGTGAACCCTGCAGAGAGAAGAAAGGAATCCATCTTGGCGTACCAAGCCCTGGGGGCCTACTTAAGGCCATAGAGAGATTTCCTTAGTCTGTAAACCAAGGAAGTATCCTGGATGAAACCCTATGGCTGCTCCATATAAATCTCCTCATCAAGATCACCATTAAGAAAAGCACTCTTCACATCCATCTGATGTACAGCCCAACCATGAACTGCAGCAATAGAAAGTGTCAAACGAATGGAGTTCATCTTGGCTACGGGTGCAAAGGTCTCAGTATAGTCAACACCTGCAACATGCGAGAAACCTTTTGCAACAAGCCGAGCCTTATACTTATCCACACTACCATCCGCTGCAAACTTGGTCTGATAGATCCACTTGCATCGAACCATCTTTCTCCCCTTAGGGAGATGGACTAAATCCCATGTGTTGTTCCTCATCAAGGAACTATACTCTTCCTCCATAGCTTGGTCCCACTCAGGAGCCCCTGATGCTTCCATAAATGTCTGTGGATCAGAAGCAGTAGCAATGAATGCATGTGGAAGATCCTGATGTTGTGATCGAGTTCTTCGTGTATCTAAAGGATCCCCAACAAGAGAACCCACAGACTCAAGTGTCTGTCGAGCCCAACGAGGTCTAGGTGGAGGTGGAGAACGAGGCTCCTCAACTGCAAGTGGACCCTGTGGAGGTGTAACCCTACGAGTCAGAGTTGAAGGAGTCTCATCATCTGAATCACTAACATCACTATCCACAATGGAGGAAGGTGGAGGAGGTAGAGAGGCTAAGCTAGGAGAGCTTTCCTCAAAGTGAACACTCCTCTCAATGAACACCTCATGTGTCTCTAGATCCATCAATCTATATGCCTTAACACCCTCAAGATATCCAACAAATATGCAAGGCCAACTCTGCAGTTCCAATGCCTTGCATTTCTGCGGAGGTATGCGAGCCCATGCTAGACACCCAAAGACTCTGAAATGTCTCACAATCGGTTTCCTACCAGCCCAAGCCTCAAAAGGAGTAATACCTTGCAAAGCTTTGTGAGGAACCCGATTCTGGATGTGTGTGGCACAACTAATAGCCTCTGCCCAAAAAGTGGGATCAAGAGAATGTGCATGTATCATACAGCTAGCCATTTCTTTGAGAGTTCTATTCTTACGTTCTGCAACCCCGTTCTGCTGTGGAGTGTATGCTACAGAATGCTGAAGATCAATCCCCTCAAATGTACAAAAATCCTCAAGTCTTTTGTTCACATATTCCCTTCCATTATCTGTGTGAAGAATCTTGACCACTTTCCCTGATTGCTTCTCCACATGAGTCTTGAAGTCCTGAAATCTGTCAAATACTTCACTCTTATGAATGAGAAAGTAGACCCAAGTGAAGCGGGAGTAGTCATCAATGAAGGTGAGAACATAGCGGGCCTTACTAAATGAAGGTGTTGGAAATGGACCTACTACATCACTGTGAACAAGTTGAAGAACTTCCAAAGCTCTCCAAGCTTTCCCCTTATCAAACTTCTCTTTGGGATGCTTGCCCATGGAACAACCTGAACATACACCTGTAGCGTCCTAAAATTGCAACACTTGCAATTTCGACCGCATTTGGGTCTTCATGATGGTGACGCAACACTGAACCTGAATGGAGACCCCAAAACTTGTTCATGACATCAAAAACTACATTTTTCAGCACCCTGGCCTGATCCTCCTTGCACCCTGCTGTCCCTGGAGGTGGGACCATGGCGCCCAGCACCCTGGTCCTTCAGGACTAGGGCGCCCAGCACCCTAGTTCCCCAGGACCATGGTGCCCAGCGCCCTGGTCCTTCAGGACTAGGGCGCCCAGTGCCCTGGTCCCTGGCCCTATTTTGGGCCCAGTCTCTTATGGGGCTTCGGGTCTTTTAGTTTGCAAATTGGAAAATAATGTTTCCTAGTCGGCCCAAGGTCGAAAAAATCAGTCTTTTAACCCTAATTGGCAAGTATATAAACTACATTTCCTCTCCCATTTTGGAAGATGAAAAAAAAGGCGGAAGCGATATTCAAACATTCAAGCATTCAAGCATTCAAGCATTCCTTCAAGCAATTGATCATTCTAAGTCTCCATTCAAGGCTAAGTGTTGCATTCAAAGACAAGGATTCAACCATTGAAGAGGAGATCACATACAACATACAACAACATTACACCTTCGCATGTAAGAATACAAACATTCTTACAACAAGGTATTGGTACTTGTTTTACATTACAATCATTTACATTTACAGCATTTCTCATTTCTTGGTTAATTCCAAAACTGGGGTTTGACCTAAGGGCAAACCCCTAATCCCTAACCCCCCAATCGTCTTCGCTTTTCTATGTGTAGGTTGCAGGTACGCGGCTGTAATTGAAGATCTGGAATCCTTGTGCAGAGATGAACAGATTCCCCTTCGTTTCGCAGATTTTTCGGAGGACCATGTGCACGCCGGGCGCCATCGTCCCGTCAACTTTTGCTCAAATTTGCAGGACAGCGTCGTCTCGACATTTTACTGCTAATTCCAGGTCCACAGCTTCATCCTATATTCCTATCTCAGTTTATAAGTGAATCTTTCTCACTTTTCATGCGTTCCTAGCTTAATCCTTCTATCTACATTCTTTACAAAAGAGGGTAGCCTTGCTGTCTTAACCCTTGAAACTCATTTAGAATCCAATCTTGCATTGTGTGGGATTGGATCTTATGGGTTTCAACCCCTCTTTTGAATGTAAAGTCTCCCCTAAGTGAAAACCGTCAACCCTAGTGACCTCCTTCCCTTCTCCTCGGAGTGGTGGGGGGAACACTTAGGGTTCGCTCGCAATTTTCCGCTTTACAACACCCTCTGAAAAACTGATTCAAGGTAGACCTGTGACCATGTCTTTAGTGCTTAGCTGTTGAAGATAGTGGTAGTTCAGGTGACCAAACCACTCATGCCATAGCTTACTTTCTAATTTTGAATGAGTAAGAAAGGCCCTAGAAGGTGAACTTGGCACAAAGTGGGAGAAAGAATAAAGCCTTGAGTTGTCATTGACTTGTCCCACTACTACCAAGGCATCATCATCAAGTTCCTTTACCACAACTGAATCTGGTGTAAACTCAACCTTTTTCCCATCCCCATAGTGAGTGATTTGGTAGATGGAGAGAAGGTTGGTAGACAAGTTAGGAACATAGAGAACATTCTCAAATGGTCCATCATCCATGTCAACTGAACCTTTCCCTTCAACTTCTACTTGTGTATCATCACCTATGTAAATGTGAGGTACCTTAGATGGCTCCAATGAAGAAAACTGCTCCTTTGTAGAACCCATATGATATGAGGCACCCAAGTCAAGTATCCATTGCTGTGAAGAACCTATTGTAGCCACAAATGCTTGCCCTTTTCCCTTACACTGTGAGGAAGAGGAAGGAGATGAATCCTTACTTGTGTAGGCGGATGGCAAGTTGATGTTGTTTTTCTTGAGAAGATTATTTAACTCATCAACTTTCTTTGCGTGGCATTGATGCTCATCATGACCATACTTCTTGAAATATGCATGAGTTGGTTTATCCTTCTTAGGTGGTGTCCCCTTCTTGGAAGAGGATGAAAAATCACCTTGTGATGGAGAGGATGATTGTCCTTTTTCCTGGTGTGGCTTAGACTTAGAGTGCTTCTTCTTCTTGTTGGAATCTTTGCCTTGACTTCCTTGATTCCCTTGATTAGCCACCAAAGCCTTGGACTTTGAAGACTTGAGAAACCCCATGTTCAACAACTTAGATTGTTCCAATATTAACATTTCTATGAAAGCATCAAATGAAGGCATAACATAAGAACTCCCCACTATCAAACGATGAGTTTGGAAGCTAGACACAAATGCTGCATATTCTGGTGCAAGCTTGTCCAACAAGTTGAATATCAACTGAGCATCCTTTTTGTCAATTCCACAATCCTTAAGCTTTTCTCTTAGCTCATTTGCTTTGGTAACATATTCTTGGATTGTATCAAAACTCTTGGGATCCAAGTTGGTGAGCTCATTGTCAATCTGATAGCCTCTGATTTCATCAACTTGACCATACAATTTCTGAAACATATCCCAAGCCTCTTTGATTGTTTTACACTTCTCAATGTGAAAAATGAGGTCATTTGATACATACTTGTGCAAAGTTCCAAGAGCCATGCAATTATTTTTAAGCCATTCTAATTAAGCATTTGGATCAGCCTTAGGATTAGGTGGTGTTGTTATTGTTCCATCTATGTAATGTGTGAGACCCTTTTCCATTAATTTACTCCATACTTTAATTTTCCATGATGCATAATTATGTGGAGTTAAAGGTGGAAATTTATTAGGACTCATTGCAACAAAAATGGAAAGAGCACAGAGAGAGGCACAATCACACAAGACACCCCCCCAAATTCACTCAATCAAAGAACCCCCCCAAAAGTGATGATTTGACACTTTATAATTAGTGTGTATACAATGGGCCACTTGCAAAAGATGGCAAAGTGGACTTTTGATTACAATTTTACAACTACCTCAATAAGGCCAAAAGAGACTCAAACTAATAATGCAAGAGATCTAAACTAAGATCCAAGCACATTACAAGCACCTAATAGGCCAAATAAGACCAATGTCTAAAAGTACAATTTCCACTCAAAATCTCTAAAATCTTATCATAGATTATGAAAGTAGACAAAAAAAATGCACTTCCAAAAAAAAGGCACCTGAAAAGGAGGTCGTATGAGCTCAAACAAGGCCTTTGAAGTTGCAGAATTGAGGATTGGACAGGTACAGCTGAGAGAATCTAAAAATTCTGAAAAACCTATGTACCAAAATCATAAAATAACCACACCACTGCGAAGATCACAAAATTTTAGCCCATTTCAAAAAAAATTGCACCAAAAAAGGAGCAAAAATGAGCAAGATATGGCCTTTCAAATTTGGATTGCAAAACTGAAAAGCTCAATGGAGAGGGGTCAAAAAAATTTCAAAAAGTTGCTGATGTGGTGCTGATGTCAGCAATGCACTGTCTTAAATTTGATGGCTGTATGACCATCGCGAAAACTTCACCTCCCTGCTGACTGGGCATTCGTACCGTACGGACTACTGACTATGCAAGCTGATGTGGCGTACGGATCTAACAGGGCGTATGGATGTTGACTGCGGGCCAGTGGCCGCCTGCCACATGGCGGGCGCGGGTCCGCCTGTTTTGTAGTCACCGACGGAGAGAAGGCGTCCTGGACAAGGATATTCCAGCAGCCGGGAGCCGAGGTCACCGAAGGTGGAGGGAGCTGCCGGAGAGTGTGGGCTGCGGCCAGAGGCGGGAGCTGGTGGTGCCGGAGAGCCGAGGTTGAGGCGGCCAATAGGAGCGCGAGGCAAATGGCGAATGGTCTGGGTTGCCGATAGCAGTGGCGGCGGGAGTCTTGGCGGCACGGTTCACGCGGCGGCGGGTACACTTCGGCGGCTCCAACAACAGGTACGACCTGCACCCTACAACACACGCAGGGTACGAAGGGCACCAGGGGGTCAAATATATTTTTTTTGTTTTTTTTTAAAAAAAATTTTTGAAAAAAGATTTGATTGCCCCTTTTCCGAAAATTTCCTCTCTTTTTTTTTCTGAAAAAATAATTAAAATTTTTCGAAATCTGTATAATAATAGCCAAAATGGGGCAAAAAAAATTTCTCACCAAAATAGGTCGACTTTATAGTCAAAATTTATGGAAACGGCCTCCTGGATTCAACGGTGATGTCCAAATCGCTGTATGACACCCCAAAAAAATGAAGATCCCCAAATCCGAAAATAGAAGCCTCCAAAATGTCTCCAAAAAACTAATCAACGAAGCCCCAATGGCTCTAATACCATGTAGGATTTTGCCAAGATCAAGGGCACAATGAAAATCATAAAAAGAGACAATAGAATGACAAGAACAAACTATATTCTCATCAATATGCAAATGATCAACTGGATTAACCAATACAATGAATATAGGCCTGCTTATATAGGCAAGGCCATATGGATGTATGAGCACACAAATATGACATGTGGCTCAATGAGAAACAAGGGTAGGTAAGAAATACTAGGGGTAGGTAGGAGAAATAACATAATATTCTACAAGAGGTGGATGACCCACCGAATGTGGAGTGTAACAGCAAAATAAGACCACAAAAGGTGGAATTTCTCCTACAAGCTCTATCCCTATGTGCACACTTCCCTAAGTGTCTCAAATCCAAACTATGAAGAGATGCATTATCCTAAGTTAACTTAAGTAAGTGTAATAATATCCAAAATGAATATTTATTTACACCAACAAAAATAGCTATAATTAGCAATATTTCTGTTTTTGGTAAGTTTACATTTAAGCATATATAGATCTAAAAAAATTCTCAATTGTCCAAGAACACTTAGATAACCTTAAGAGTGAATTCTAACCCAAAAAAATCACACTTTGCAAGTTAAAACCTTTCAAATTTTAGAAAATTATTAAATTGCAAATTTGAAGGTTCAAATTATGGATTTGGCTCTAAAAAATATTGAAATTGGCAATCAAGTATTTTCGACCATAGACTTGATATCTTGAACTTATTAATAAGAAGAGGTCAAACAAGCACTTGGATCAAAATTTATGGCTCCCAAAAGTTTTTTTACATGAAATATTTTTTTGGCGAAGTTTTAAATTCACATCAAATCAAAGTGGAAGGTAACAAAGTTCAAAATCAATAGAAAGACAAAATAGAAGATTCCCAACAATGTGATGTTTAAATTTTTTTCTAAAATATGTAAGAATTTGATTTTTATTTAAAGAGGTTCTACATAATGCAAAGATGTCATTTGTAAGATTTAGGTGAATTTGGAGAGAATAAAAAAATTTAAATAAAAATTATAAAATTTTGTAATATTTTCTTTCTAAAAGATAATAGAAATATTTTTAAAATGTTTTATTATGTCTATTGTGATGATTTTTTTCTAAAATAATGATTTGAATACAAATTTCTAAACTTGATTGGCCCCTACATGGTATTGCATGTTCTTTGTAAGAAGTTTATTTTAAGGAAAATGATAAATTCTTTCACATAAATGTTGTAAGATTTGTTGGTTTGATTAGTTCAACCTCAAGGAAGATGGTAAGTCTTTTCAAATAGTTATTGCATGTGCCTTTTTATAGAATATTAGTAAGTAGAATCATTTTCAAAAGGTTAAGTACATGGTATTAAATTATTGTAAAGTAGTGATACGTTATTGTTGAACCTTAGAGATTGACAGTTGTCAAAATATCATATTGAATCAAGCTTTAGAATTTGTAATCCAAAGGAATAGGTGTAGACACATAAATTTGATCATTACCATTTGACCAAATTTATCTCTTTATCCCTCTATCCTTTAAGATGAATTAATTTATTTAATTTACCTATTTCATCTATATATTTACTCATTCATCTATATAATTAAATAAAATTCTATGTTTATTTAATTAAATCCCCATCTCCCCTTTCCTCTAGTTTTGAATTAAAATTAATACTAAAATCCTATTTTATCTCACCCATAGGCATTCTCCAACTTTCCTACTTGCACCTTTATTCCCTAGCATTAGTCTAATCACTCTTCCTAAGCATGTGCACACTCCCAATAGGCATTCTCCAACTTTCCTACTTGCACCCTTAATCCCTATCATTAGTCTAATCACTCTTCCTAGGCATGTGCACACTCCTAATCTCTTGGATTACAGAGAGATCAATTGATGTAGGAGCACATGGGCAAATCGACAACCAGTACCAGCAAAAATATTTATTTTGTATTTTTGTTTTCTCAATTTTGATTTAGTTTAGCGTCTCAGTCAATAATGTTTACACTCACATTGGTTTTGGGATCATTGGATAGGCATAAATGCATTTATGAAAAGGCTTTATAAACTTTCAATAAAATTAATCGGTTGGCATAAAAACAAATTATGCATCAACAATTGGAACATCCTTCTAGCCCGTACCAAAAATGGAGAGCTTTGAACCAAAGTTTGGACATCCATCCATGTATAACGAAGAGGGAATTTTTGTTGGGTATTATATTTAAAATCCTCTATCGATATGTACATGTAAAATGTGGAATCATAGACATGGTGCGTAACTGTTGACAAAATGCCTCAAAGAAATAGGATTTGTTGAAACAGTTGTAGAAACAAATGTAGAAGGATAGGGGGGTCATTAAAGTTTGGAAGCAACCAAGGAATGTGAGAGATATAGGTTGCGAGTTTGGGTGTTAAAAATACCAGACAGTGCTGGAAGTAAAGGAGTATACAGTCTGAAGGAGAGAGAGAGGGGGTGCAATGAAAGGTCGTACTTGTAAATGTTGTTTTGTAAATTATATATGAATAATATTAAATATTCATTATTGCAGTCTAATTATTCTACTAGGACCATAGAATCTCTATTTTAGTTGTGTTTGTGAGTTTTTGAATTGGTAGGCAGGAGGAAAGTAATTTTGTCAACCCATGTCTTAATGGCTACCCACTTATGGAAGGTACCCACATGAGTCCGTTCAATCTTTGTCTCCTTCAAGGATTTTTTATATTTCTTTATTCCTCGTCTCCATATACTTTCTTACATAGGGACAAGAAATACTTTTATGGAAAATCTTCTCCACATGCCACTCCCTTACGTTCGCAAACACCTTGTCCTCTCACCTTATTCTAGGTTGAAAATTATCAACCTCTCATGAGAGGTGAGGACCAAATGCACATTGGCCCTTGATCTTCCTCCAACTTCATCCTATCCCTCTATTCCTCTCTCCTTTATTCATCTCCCACACTTAGCCAATTTTCATCAAGCTCTCATTATGCAACCATGATCATCTACATGCAATTTGAAATTTGAGCACCCTTATGCTAGAGAAATCATGATCACACATCAAAACTCTTATCGTTGGATAAATTATTGCATCAAGGAAATCAACATACTCCATTCTTGATAGATTTTATGTTGGTTTGATCTGTTTTTGCCCAAACTTGAGTGTTTGTTTGATCTTGTGGTTCTGATTTTTTTCATTGTTATTTTCATTCCTTTTAAATTGCATTTCATTGCACACATTTTGGCATGCCCAGTGGGGCCCACATCACAAGTTCAAACTAATTTTTCTAGCCATTTTTAGTGTTTTACATTCCTAAGTTGCAAGTTGACGGATTCGCTCGCAAAACAATGGATTCACTCTTGTTTTGGTGGATTTGTAGGCAGTTTGTTAGTTTTGTGCTTTTTAGTAATCTAGTGGATTCACCCTAGATTGTAGCAGATATGTAGAATATTATGGTAGATTTGCCTAACCCTTGACTCAATTGTATAAATAATGGATCTATTTATATTTTAGCATATTTGAAAAATATCCAACAAATTTTCCTATCAAAAATAACCAATGGATTTTCCTACAAAATGACATATTTGAATATTTAACTAATGGATTTGTCGAAATCATAATCTAGAAATTTTGTCCATAATTTAGCAAAATTGCATATAGATCAACTAATTTGCTAATATCTTAGAAAATTTGCTTATATTTCAACGAAACTATAAATAGTTTAGTGGCATTGCATATAGATTAGTGCATTTACTGATATTTCAACAAATTTGTTGATATTTCAATGGAACTGCAAATAATTCAACAAAATTGCATGTATTTTAGTGGATTTGTTGATATTTTAGTTGAATTGTGTATATATCGAAGGAATTGTGCCTAACTCCCAAATTAGCAAGTTTGTGCCTACATCTATGGATTTTCTCTATCATTTGGCACATTTGCACAAACCCTATTTTAGAAGATTTGCTTTGTATTATAGTGGAATTAATCTATAAATCAACAACAAAATCAAGTATAACCAATCAATTTTGAGTGATTTTCTTGCAATTTTCCTTTATCTTTTTGCTTGTCTAAAAAACACTTCTCTTCGAGGGATGCACCCCTAAACCCCTACTAGCAGGGGGTTAAACCCATCCCCCGCAACCTCTAAATCTTTGATATTTATCTCATCTAATATGTTTGTTGTGTAGCTTTTAATTGATTGTCAAAGCCCTATAGCCAAATATAATATTTTTGTAACTAATCTAGGCACGTTTCAATTTTTTAAGGGTCAATTAATGTTGCTTGCCATGTTTGTGGTTAGCATGTTGACATATTCTCTACCTTGCATTCCCTTATGACCCTAGGTATCAGAAGTTACACTTTAGCGTAAGTCTTGTTGTGTTTATCCAAGGGGTGCTAGCTTGTGTGTATGGTCTTGTAATGTGTAAAAAATTAGAGTTTCCACCATTAGAGGAATGAAAACCGCTAATTTTCCATTAACATTCAAAAGAGGGGGAAATCCAATAGATTCAATCACAAATAAAAAATGATAAGGATTGAATACTAATTGGATTTAAGGGTGTGTGAATTTGTTTGCCCTCTTTTGTGAGTTGAAATGTTGAATTAAGATAAAGTGCTAAAAAAAGAAGGTAAATATGTGGAAATAGTGAGCTACAAATGTGAGACTGAGACACACACCTAGATCATAACAATATATGTAGATTCTGATCTAATCCTCAAAAAAGCTCCAAAAATGTTGATACTGGAGCCCCTGTCACACTGGTCCTCCTAAATTTTCACACACCAAAGAGGGTTGATTCTTTTCCACAAATAATGCCTATTTTGAAGATCGCAGCTCCGTACATGTTTCCTACACACAAAAAGAAAGGGAAATAGGTTGGGAATAGGGGCTTGCCTTAGGTCAAACCCTTATTTTTGAATTAACCATAAAATTTAGGTAAAGATAATTGAAATTTTTGTAATGGAAGGTTCTCCTTTTGAGGGAGATGCTGAATAATGACTAAAAATTAAGTGATAAACCTCCTTGTGAATTTTTTTTTGTGTCCATACAAAATTAGGGCTTGATGACTTCAAAAAAATCGAATGAAAGATATCTACTTCTATTGTTGAATCTTGACTTTATTGTTGCTCCAAGGCTTGAAGGAAGACTAATTATTTATCAATTGATCTTGGATGCTTGATTGCTTGATGTCAAATTGAATTTCATGTGTGTGATTATTGTCGGATGTTTAAATGAGAAGGGATCGTCTCCTTTTATGCTTTCTTGTTTGGAAACTTGCTAATTTCCCGACATGAACCGACACCGAGCTGGAATTCTCACTCAATTTTAAAGTAGGGAAGAGGGTTTTAAAGAGGCCCCAATTAGGGGGGACCACAACATGGCCACTTGGTCCTAATTAGGACCAGAGCATGGTGCCCTAGTCCTACCCCTATTTAGGGCTAGGATAAGATGCCATGTACATAGGAAAAGTAAAAGATGATGCAATTCATGAGGGGGATGAGCATAATCAGGCCAAGGGGCACAAACACTAAGGTTGGGACCCAATGTGGTCAAAATTATAAAATGGTACAATTTTAGGATGCTACATTTAGCCCCCACTTTAGCGGGAGTATGAAGTTAATCATACTCCCAGTAAAGTACAAAGGGTTCACATTGAAAATTTTTCACCAAGTCATCGGAAATACACCAAGCCCCCAGTGGAATTTAGGATCTTACAACTTCGATGACAAGATAAAAGGGACATCATGAAGGAAAGATGAAGAGAGAACCATAACTGCAAGCTAGTAAGGTTCTCTTACCATGAGTCATTAAAAGAAAAATACCAGAATTACAAAGCAATGGATTGAGTTCACTAAGTAATCTAAGTATCAAGATATGCAAGAGAGAGAATCATTGAGCATAGTGTATGCCTTGTTGGGAGTAATTTCTTTAAGGTAGGATACACCCAAAACTTGGACAAGCACGTTATCACAATAATATGCCCACAGGAGAGGACAAATCAAAGGATAATGAACACAAAACACAAAGCATGAGGTGGTTTCTCTTAACTCTAGGGTCAGTATGCTTTTTATGATAAATAATGTATATCATGTATATATATGCATAGAATTTCCCTCATCCCCCAAAGAAAGAAAAACCACCATGGAAGAAGGGCACATATGTCTTTTGAGCCAACATAGGAGAGACCAAAAAAGATCTCAATGCTTTGCATCGTCCTCAAGTATACAACACTAGGGACAACAAATAGAAGAATTGAGAGACATAGAAGAAGGTCACAAACAAGCAAGAGAAGGGAGAGGAAGAATCTATGACATGAGTGAAGCTAATCAAGCAACTCATTCACCTCTCAATCTTGGTCATAATTTTTTCAGGAAGGTGGACGATATGCAAGAGGAGCTACATCAAACATAGTAGATGGAGCTATTAAAAGTTCCAAACAAGGACCATGCTCTAATAATGAGTCACTTTGTTTGTCACTTGGAGCTAGGATTAATGCTTTTGAAAATTGTTTAGATTAATCATTGTCAACATAAACATATTCATATTCATCATCTGAAATATTAGGATCAACATTTTCATCATGAACAACATTCTCACCTACTTCTTCATCAAAATTAACAAAAATAGGAGCTCTAATAGGAATAGAACTTGAACCATCATTTGTCTTAATCATTTTACATCTTGGAGAATTAGATTGGACTTCTTGGTTAGGAGAAGGTTGAGAAAATATAATTATGTCAAGATTTGGTGTCTTTGGGAAGAAGAAATGGTTTGAGAAGCAAGGTCATGAGCTCTTGCACAACATCTTCATCGATGTTCTCTCGCACAACGGTTTCTTTTAGTTTTAGTTGAAGGTTGTGAAGCTTTAGGTTCATCAAGTGTAGGCTTGTTTTCTTGTTTGAAGGAAGGAAACATAGGATAAGGTTTCTTTGGTTGATAAATAGGAGATGTCAGGCACTTTCCTTTGTAAGATGTCGGGGGCAGAACCACATCATATAAAGGAGGAATGGGAGGTCTAGGAAGGATATCGGGTCCATCATGAGGAGGAGGGATAGGTCTTGTTAGTATTACATTATGTGTTGTCATTGATGTCAAATCCTTTGGTTTGGATTAAGTTCGGATGTGGTATGATGGGCTAGAGTGTTCATTCTAGGTATGTTGTGTGATTGAAGGTTGCCCACTTTCATCAAATGCATTTGGTACCTCGGAAGATGATTTTTTGTATTATCTTTGGGTTTGGAGTGGTCTGAAGCTTGAGGCCTTAGACTGGATATTGATATCGCATAGTGTGCATATGTGTTTTAGGTTCGGCCTTGGCGATGTATGTAGCGTGTTGAGGAACTTTGTGATATGGTCCACTTTTCATTCCTTGCCACCATCTGAATGCTTAGTGGAGACCTATTTTAGATCTCTATCTCAGTCGACATTGAAAATTATGATTTTTGGAGACAGTATATATAGGAGTCTGATTTGATGATTTTATATATGGTTTTTTGTGTTGGTAACATGTGAGATTGAAGGAATCTAGTGATTATGTGAGATATTTACTAGAAGCAATTATGGCAGTAAAAAATGTGTTTTTCTTGTGGTGGATTCTCTTTGACTTTATTTCTTCTTCAACAATGAATCTTTCAGGGTAGTGAGCTCATCTGTAGTGAGCATATTGGCAGTGAGTCTTTTAGGGCAATGACCACATTGGCAGTGAGCCACCCTTTGTAAAAATCACCTTAACATGTGCTTATGCATTGAGAATTAGAATTATCTATGGTTTTTCCCTTCTTGGGTTTTCCATGTAAATTCTAGTGTTTCTTTTGTCCAATCTGAATTTTGCATGTGTTTCCTAATTTTGTTAATTTTGCTTAATATTTCAGATATGGGCATTAAGGTTAAAAAGTTAAATTTGTTGTCAACTGATTCAACCTCCCCCCCCCCCTCTCAGTTTCCCAAATATTCAACAATTAGTATCCAAGTTGTGGTTTCTTGATAGAGAGCTTAACTGCTTGAGGTAGATCATGATCCGATGGCACACAAGTTATCCATTCCTATATTTGAAGGATCTAATTATAGTTTATAGAAAGTAAAGATGAGAGGTTATTTGGTTTATGTGGGTTACAACACTTGGAAGGTTGTGGAGACTAAGTATGTTCTACTGACAAATAGACTCGATACTTCAGATGAGATTCAAGATTATGAAGAAAATGAAAAAGGAAGGTATGCTATATTCAATGCATTATCAAAAACTGAATTGACTAAGGTTATCTCTTTGAATACTTCTTAAGAATTATGTCAGAATTTAAAAGAAATCTATGAAGGGAATGAAAGAGTCAAGCTAACAAAGAGGTTAACTGCTAAGAGAAGATACAAAAACCTAAGGATGGAAGAAGGAGAAGATATTATGAGCTACTTTGAAAAGGCGGATATCATAGTAAATGAGATCAGAGAACTCAAAGGTGCTTTCAACAATGAAGATGTATTTGACAAAATTCTAATGACATTATCAATAAGCTATAGTGACAAGATCTTTGCAATTGAAGAAACTTATGACTCGAATAAATTCACCAGAGAGCAACTGTTTGGTACCCTAACTATGTTTGAAGTAAGGAAATTCGGAAAGGATAAAGAAAAATCAGAAATGCACCTAAAGATAGTTTGGATGATGAGGGAATCTCGGATAAGGTAGAAGAAAACTTTGTAAGAAAGTTGAAGAAAGGCACTGAGAAATACAAAGGTATGTTACCCTTTAAATGTTTAAGATGTGGTAAGATTTTTCATATTGCAACTAGATGTCCGGAAAAGGAAAATAGATAAAATTTTAAGGAAAACAAGGGAAAGTTCAAAGCATTTTATGTCAAGGATGATGCTGGTATTTTAGATGATGAATTAGACTATGAGGATGGTGATTGTTTGTTTTTTGGTAGAAAAGGATGTTCCTAAGTATGATATCTCTAAGACTTGCTAACACATTTCATGCTAGAAGAGATGACAATGAATGGTTGATTGATAGTGGATGCTCAAATCATATGACTGGTGATAAAAGTAAATTCATAAAACTTGAAAGATATGATGGAGGTTCAATTAGATTTGGAGATGATTAGACAACAGAAATTGTTGGTATTGGTTCAATTACTTTTGATGTAAATCATAGCACTGACAATTTTTTTATGTGAAGGGTTTGCATCATAATCTCTTGAGTGTCAGATAGATGTACGAAAATGGATACAATGTTGTTTTTTAGGACAATTGATGTGAGATTCAGAAGGATTCTAGAATGGTTATTGTAGTTGGAAGAAGGATAAATGGAAATATGTACTAGTTGGAAGGATCTACAAAAAATTGCTTGACATCACAACTTGATGACAGTTGGCTATGGCACTGGAGGATGTGTCATATCAACTTTGATAACTTGGTACAAATCAGTTACAAGAGTGTAGTAAGAGATTTGCCTAGATTGTTTAAATCGGAGAACATCTGCAAGGAATTTCAAATAGGATAGCAGACCAGAAGAACATTCAAAGGAAAGAAGTACTCATCCATCAGATTATTAGATTTGGTTCACATGGATCTTTTTGTTCCAACCCGGACAAGAAGCCTGCAAGGTGAGAGGTATTTCATGTTATTGATTAATGATTATTCTAGAATGACGAGTTATATTTCTCAAAAAAAAATATGAAGCATTAGAAAAGTTCAAGATATTCAAGGCAAAAGTTGAGAATGAAGTTGGCTGGAAAATAAAGTGTTTAAGGTTTGATAAAGGAGGAGAATTCATCTTGGATAAGTTCAATGACTTCTATGAGAAACATGACATCAAAAGATAGTTATCTGCCCCTCGGACACCATAGCAAAATGACATACTTGAAAGGATGAATCGAACTATACAAGAAGCGGCTAGAACTATGATAAAAGGAGAAGAGTTATCAAAAGTTTACTGGAGAGAAGCAATTCACACATCAAAATAAACACTTAACAAAATTTTGTACCAGAAGAAGTATGGTAAGACATCTTATGAACTATGCTAGGCAAAACTTGATAGTAAAATATTTCAATTTTTTTGGAAGCAAGTGCTATATTAGGAGAGATGAGGATAATCATGGAAAGTTTAATGATAGAGAAGATGAAGGCATATTCTTGGGTTACTCAACAAAGAGAAAAACATATCAATGTTTTAACAAAATATTGAATAAGATTATTGAAAGTGCAAGTGTAAAAGTTGATGAGAACACTTCAAAAGAGTCAGAAATAGCAGCAGGATATGACTCATATGAGTTTAGAGAAAAGGAAAGAAAGGAAGAAATCAGGAGAGAAGAAAAGAATGATCGAGATTCTCTAGTATCTGCATCCAAAACACAAAGGTATATTAAGAAGAATCTCAGAAGAATATATCATTAGAGATAAGAGAAAAGGAGTCATCACAAGAAGCAAAGTAGCACAAGAACAACTCTTGTTGTGTTTTCTATCTGAAACTAAGCCAAAGATAGTAGAAGAAGCCTACAAAGATCAAAATTGGATGAAGGCAATAAAAGAGTAATTAGATCAAATTGAGAAAAACCAGACATGGGAATTAGTCAGCAGACTGGAAGACAAGAATGTGACTAGTATTAACACTAATACATTTGGACTAGATTTCCAACTGAGGTTTCCGATGGAGAAGGTATATTGTGGCCAAATTTGATTTTTTTTTTTAAAAATGCCTAAATTTGTCGTAATTCCGATAGAAATTTTCCATTTGGTTTCGACGAAGAAGGCATTAGCAATGACAATTTTCTTTTTTTTCAAAAAAGTGCTCGAGTTCGTCGTAATTCAGATGACAATGACCATTACTTAAAAAAAAAGAAGAGGGGAATTCATTTGTGCATTGCAATCCCACGTAGGTGTCCGTGGCGACTTCAACCCCCAAGAACATCAAACCCGCGTCGAAGGCATTTGTTGCATTCCTTGCAATCCCGCACAGGAGGTAGATTCAAATTGCCCTAGTTTTTTATTTCATGTTGCAAAAAATATACATGTGGTGGTTAATTGCCCTAGTTTTTAATACAAATTGGTCAATCTCATAAAACCATAGAACTGTGATTGAGGAGTGAGCAGTCAATTTTGTCGCAATAATCCCTTCCTCCCATATACGCACGTGTTGATTGTTCACATGAGATCACATCTCTTTGCGGCATCGTATCAAACAATTCATGAGCCTTGTCCATGTTTCCACATTTTGCATACATGTCAAGCAGGGCATTTGCAAGTACAACACCTAACAAAATTCCTCTATCCGTTATGCTTTGATGGATGTCCATACCCTATTCCAAAGCTCCCATTTTTGCACAAGCAGGGAGGATGTTGGTAAAGGTTGTGAATTTGGCTTTATGCATGCCAATTTCATTTGCTTGAAAGTGTCTAAAGCCTTTTCGACAAATCCATTTTGCGCATATCCAACAATCATTGTAGTCCAGGAGACAACATTTCTTTCAGGCATTCTATCAAATAGTTCACGTGCCTTGTCTATGCTTCCACATTTTGCATACATGTCTACTAGGGCAATTGCAACTACAACATCTGACAAAATTCCTCTATCCTTTATGCTTCGATGAATGTCCATACCCTGTTCCAAATCTCCCATTTTGGCACAGGCAAGGAGGATAGTAGCAATGGTCGTGGAATTTGGCTTTACACCTGCCAATTGTATTTGCTTGAAAGTTTCTAAAGCCTTCTCAATAAATCCATTTTGCGCATATCTGACAATCATTGCAATCCAGGATCCACATTTCTTTGAGGCAATATGTCAAACAATTCTCGTGCCTTGTCTATGCTTCCAAATTTTGCATACATGTCTAACAGAGCAGTTGCAACTACATCTGACAAAATTCCTCTATCTTTTATGCTTTGATGGATGTCCATACCCTATTCCAAAGCTCACATTTTGGCACAAGCTGGGAGTACACTAGCAAACGTAACTAAAGAAATGCAATGATCAGCTCCAAAGACATCAAACCACTACTAACAAAACTGAGAGTCTAAAATATGATAGGGAATAGTGTGAGCTGTCCTGAAATAAAATATTTTATTTTCAAATTCAACTAAAACATAATTACTCAGCCATTTAATGTTATTAATAAGTGTTTAATTTATGAAAGAGATAAATGGTTGGCCACAAGTACATGAGTTACTAAATGCACACAAATAAGTGAATTTGATATTTAAAACTATGTACAATGAATTCAATTATTGTCCATTAGTCATTTATGTTTGCAATAAGCATCTTTCTTTGTTTTTCTTAATCTTTATTCATAGTTATGTGCATATTTCACATTCTATAATTAGGATATCAATTGCTATGGCTGAACACTAGCATGATGTTTGTGTTGTGGTATAGATGCATGGAAACATAATTATGGGATTGTTATATTATAGAGATCATAAATCTAGATATCGCATATTAGTTCTAGCTCTTCTTAGATTGAGTCTAAAGTTGATATATAGTCATAAATCCATTATTAGCAGATCTATCCATTTCTAGTAAATACAATTGAGAAAGTCAATTTGATATTGAGAGTTTCTTATCTCTTTACCTATTGATCATTATTAAGCCATAATATTTAGGTCTATTTATCTCTCTTGCAAAACCCCTATAAGTATCCTAGATTGTCTCTACTACTCACTCTTCAATGAAATCATGGAGTTCTAAAGATTTGTTGCACAAGATGGTGTTGAACATATCAACAAGGCTACCATGGAAGGCATGTTCAAGCTTCCACTTGTACAATTTACAACAAATTATTTGTTGATAGAAGAAATTCTTGAAATAGGGATACAATCGAAAGACATGTAAGTACATACAAACCTCCTCAATTGAAAGTAAAATCTGTGTATAAAAAGAGTACATTGAATCCCAATCCATAAACATAATAGAGATACCGATGGAGACTTAATTGGATGTAGCATGTTGCACCAAAGTTGTTAGAGTATGCTAAGCTAGTACATAATGTTTCCTAAAGCCACATTAGTATTTTACCCAGATCATTATCTACCAAAACTAACTATAGTAATCCTTTTGAGGATTCATTTCATGGTGCTAGATCTTCATTTAGTTCCACTTGGAGAAAAGAACATTTATTTCTTGAGGTAGATGAATATCCCATCAACAAAGGACAAGACCCTTTCTAGAATATAACAAATTCTACTCCAAAAAAAGATCATGGGGGTTTCACTAGAGATATTGAATAAGAGATAGACTTCTACTACTACATTAAAAGCATTGGCATGTTCTTCATTTATTGATGTAAACTCTCTGTGATGCCACCACAACAAAAAAAGGTGTAAAAAGTTGTTTGCAATGCATGAATTTTTAGGATTGTCCTTTGAGAAAACAGAATTAAAGTATGGAAGCAGGATATGCCAGCTCCTAAGGGAATCTTGATGAAAAATAACTGTAAAATATTTGGGCGAGCTTATATGCAAAAACTCATGCTTCCTAATAGGTTTATGTACAGAAATAAGCACAAATTAAGTGGTAAAGGGGCTTCTGGAAACAAGAGGGACAAAGAGGCAGTGGAAGTGAAAACTTTTGGTGTTGTGTCAACTCCATCTTAGAATGGGAATGGCGAAGGTGTTGTAAGAGGAGTTGAGAAGGGTGGTTGAAGAAGTGGGGGAGTTTACATTCCCCCATTTAAGCTAGCTCAAATGATGAAAGATGTGGAAGACAAGAGCAGTGTGGAATACTAGCGCATGACATGGGATGCCCTTTGGAAGAGTATCAATGGGTTAGTAAACAAGGTAAATGCATCTAACATCAAGAACATCATTCCAGAGTTGTTTGCAAAGAATCTCATCCATGGGAGGGGTCTATTTTGTAGGTCTTGTATGAAATCCCAAATGGCATCCCCTAGATTTACAGATGTTTTTGATGCGTTGGTTGATGTGGTAAATACAAAATTTCCTAAAGTTAGCAATCTTCTTTTGCAAAGAATTATTTTGTAGCTTAAGAGGGCATACAAACGCAATGACAAGCACATGTTGATAGCAGCAGCCAAATTCATAGCTCTCATTTAGTGAATCAACAAGTTGCACATGAGACCATTGCCTTGGAACTTCTCACCCTTTTACTAGAGAACCCCACAGATGACAATGTAGAGGTTGTTGTTGGGTTCATGAAAGAATGTGGTTCTTTGTTGCAAGAACTTTCACCCAAAGGTCTCTATGAGATTTTTGAATGATTTAGAGGTATTCTCCATGAGGGGGAAATCGAAAAATGAGTACAATTTTTAATTGAAGGCCTTCTTGCAATTCACAAAGCTAAGTTCGAGGGTCATCCAGTTGTGCGTCCAGAATTGGACCTTGTAGAGAAAGAAGATCAGTTAACAAATGGAGTTTTCCTAGAAGATGAACTTGATCAAGAAGCTGGTTTGGATGTTTTCAAGCCAGATCCTAATTTCTTAGAGCATGAGGCAACCTATGAAAAACTGAAGAAAGATATCCTTGGAGATGCTTCTTCAGATGAAGTAGAAGGGGAGAATGATTTAGGTGAACTTGATCAAGAAGCTGGTTTGGATGTTTTCAAGCCAGATCCTGATTTCTTAGAGCATGAGGCAACCTATGAAAAACTGAAGAAAGATATCCTTGGAGATGCTTCTTCAGATGAAGTAGAAGGGGAGAATGATTCAGGTGATGATGATGATGATGATGATGATGATGATGATGATGATGATGATGATGAGGATGATGATGAGGATGATGATGATGATGATGATGATGATGATGAAGAGGAAGGTGAGGAAGCATTGAGAATATAGGATGAGACAGAGACAAACTTGGTCAATTTAAGACATACAATTTATTTGACAATCATGTCAAGTGTTGATTTTGAGGAAGCTGGTCATAAGCTACTAAAGATCAAGCTTGAACCTAGTCAAGAGATGGAATTATGCATCATGTTGTTAGAATGCTGCAATCAAGAGAGAACATACCTTCGTTATTATGGTCTTCTTGGGCAAAGATTTTTTATGATCAATAAAATTTATCAAGAATTTTTTGATGAGTGTTTTGTACAACAGTATTCTATGATACACAGACTGGAAACAAATAAACTACGTAATGTTGCAAATTTTTTTGCCCACTTACTTGGCACAGATGCTCTTCCATGGCATTGTCTTGCTTATATACGTCTGACAGAGGAAGATACTACTTCCTCTTCCCATATTTTTATAAAGATTCTCTTCTAAGAGCTGGCATAGCAGCTTGGTATATTGTTGCTTAATGAAAGGTTGAATGATCCAACAATGCAGGAGTCTTTTGATTCAATTTTTCCAAAGGAAAATCCCAAAAATTCATGGTTTGCTATCAATTTCTTTACTTCTATTGGTCTTGGTGGTATCACTGAGAGTTTACATGAGTATTTGAAGAATATGCCAAGGCTTGTAATGCAGCAGCAAAATTCTATTCCTGAGTCAGATGAATCTACCTCTAATGAGGATTCTTCTAGTTCATCAGGTTTGTCAGATTCTGATACATCAGAGTCAGATTATGAGAGTGAAACTGATAGTGAGAGAAGTAAGGAGTCACCAAGAAAGAAAAATAATTCAAAGCATGACAATGGGTATGAAAAAACAAGAAGAAAGAAAAGGGCGAGGGCATCTGACTCAGAGGATGGACGTGACAGTGAAAAAATCAGAAGGAAAAAGAAAAGGAATTAAAAATCTTTCTAGTCAGTTATTCAAGGCTCCAGTAGACACTGTTTTCCTAGACTGTGACAAACAAAAGAATCACTCCCAAGTGCTTTGGTTTTATAACAGATGATTATAAGATGCTACAATTTTGTCTTATGTATTTTAATAGCCATGGGTTTTAGAGTTTTGTACTTGATAGGTAATGGATAAATAGTGTTAGGAGGAGAAAATATTGAAGGCCAAGTGCAGATTGTGATAATACTAGATCAATGAATCATGTTATTTATTGAGTATTTCTTGTTTTCCATGTTGTGTGATGTACCATAAGCAAACTAGAAATTTAAATTCAATAAGATGCTTTGTGCTTAGATATTACTTTGAAAATGTCTTCTGTATCTCCCCATGGATTTGGGTATATGCTACTGCTTGGGTTTTGTCTCTTTATTGTCTCCTTGATGTCAAATGCTATCCATGAGCATACATATGATGTACTCAATGTATGAAGACCTTGAGTAATCAGACAAATCTTATATTTATCATCAATCAAACTATAATGCCTATACCTTCTATAGATGGTCAGGTTTGCATTGAGACTAGTATAATCAGTACCATTTCAATATTGACATTGTTCCCAGTATTGATTTGATACCCATGCTATGAATGAATAAAGAAAATAATTGATCCCTGACAAAAATTCCTTAAAACTAATAGCTTTATTACCTTTCCAGTTACAATTGTTGAAAGCTAGATATACTCACTTCTGGATTATGATAAATAGAAAAATTGTAATATTAATCTTGTAATGATATAGAATATTCTAGGATATAATCTTTTGTTTATAGGAAAGATATTGCACCTGCCTCTGTACAAAAGAAACAATCAGACATAAACCCATCAGGAAGCATGAGTTTTTGCATATAAGCTCGCCCAAATATTTTACAATTATTTTTCATCAAGATTCCCTCAGGAGCTGGCAGATCCTACTTCCATACTTTAATTCTGTTTTCTCAAAGGACAATCCTAAAAATCCATGCATTGCAAACAAATTTTTACACCTTTGTTGGTTGTGGTGGCATCACAGAGAGTTTACATCAATAAATGAAGAACATGCCAATGCTTTTAATGCAGCAGTAGAAGTCTATCTCTTATTCAATATCTCTAGTGATGGTTCTTCTAGGTCCTCCTATTCAATATCTCTAGTGAAACCCCTAGACCAAGTGAGTGTTCATAGACCTTCTGTAGGGTCCTCCTAGACTAGAGTTAGGAGTTTGAAGCCTACATACATTGATTTGGCCTTGTGGTCATCAATGAGTGCTCACCCAATAGGACAAGTCTTGAGACTGACAATTTTGGAAGTGTGGCATTGTTGAGAGTCAACACTTATGTGTGAACCCCGTCTTCATGTATTATGAATTTATGATTAGTTGCCATATTGATACTTGACCCTATCCTCATGGTGTTGGCTTAATTCATATTTGTGTGTTTTATTGAAGAAACATGATGTGAGAAGTTTGATGTAGAGGCAAGGGTAGAACTCAGTATTTCATATTAGAACAACAACCACATTGACTAGGCAAGTCAGATAAGGTCTCTCCAATGTTTAGGATACTAAAATCACATTACAAACTCATGGATTGCCCCAATTAGACATCAATCAACTTAATATCTTATACAAGGATTGCATACCACAAAGCCATTAGATATGTTTTGAGATGAAAAAGAAGAGTTAGATGGTTTTGGTTCAATGATGATAATTTCTATTTTCCAGTAATTTGATTCAGTATATTATACTGAAACGTGATTTCATAACTAACATTTCAACTTCTATATAACTAGTTCTATAGCCCAATTTTCTTGCTTGTGAAGAAAGACCATGTCAGACAATATCAACGAACAACAAAATAAGGAGACAATTGCTAGATTGTGGTCTAACTTGAAAACAAAAGGTGATGGAAAATGTTATTGTCCGTGCAAAATTTGTAAGGGGTTAAAGACTAGAAAACTTCTAATCAAAACAATGAAGAAATATTGTAGGCTGCATGGTCACATTGAAGGTGGACATGATTATCATCCATTGGTAAGTTTTTCATTATATCATTTTAACAATTTATATACATAATAAATCACGTGATGATGAGATCATGATCATGATTTATTTATGTTTATCAATTTTATTTAGGTCGAGCACCCCGGAGCACATGGCATGGATCAACACAACCCTGAGAATATGGTTTTCAAAGTGGATGAGCATGGAGGTGTGAATATTGAAGCTGAAGATAATGATCCCATGGAAGATGATGATCATGAGCCAGAAAACACAATTGAAGATGATGGTACAAATACATTGATCCATGACTCATTTAGTACTTGCGTAGCTGATCATAATGATGAAGATGACCTTGATGTTGTTCATGATGTCCCTCTACTTGAGAAGGCATCTGAGGCCCTTTACGAAGGCTCACAGGCAACTGTTCTCTCCATTGTATTGTTGTTGGTGAACTTGAAGGTTATGAATGGTTTATCCAACATAACAATGTCACGTATGTTAAGGTATGTCATATATGTCATAATAAACTGTGAATCATGTTGTACCATTAATATTCTTTATTATAAAAAATTATATTTTTTTGTTGTAGATTGATAGGTGAGTTTTTGTTACCACCATCAAATATTCGACCTCGCTCATACTGAGAATTATCTGCCATTATGAAAGATATTGGAATGGAGTATCAAGCAATAGATGCTTGTCCCAATTATCATATTATATATCACAAAAAACATGAATTTTGAATTGAATTCCCTAAATGTCATATCAATAGATATCAAACAGATCAAATAACAAAAAGGGTTCCTCGCAAGGTTCTTCGCTATATTCCCATTATTCCACGTATGCAACGATTATTCAAGTGCACTAGCTTGGCACAATTTATGGATTACCATGCATGCAATAGAAGTCGAGATGACATTATTCGAATGCCTGCAGATGGTTCAACATTTATGGACATAGAGGAAAAGTGGCCACACTTTAAAGAAGAACCTCGTAATCTTAGGCTTTCATTGGCAGCGGATGGTGTCAATCCATTTGGAGAGATGAGATATGTTTACTTAGTGTGGCCTATTTTTGTTATAAACAATAAAACTCCTCCATGGATGTCAATAAAGAGGGAGCACATAATGTTGGCAATGATTATTCCAGGTATTTTATCATTTAAATATAGTCATCTAAATTTAATTATAAATATTGTAGTAAAATGGTCATAATAATTATGTAATGTTTTTGTTCATTTGATTAGGTAAGTACCAAGTTAAAGATATGAATGTATATATCGATCCTCTTATCGATGAGTTGTTGGAGTTATGGAATGGTGTCACTATGTATGACGTCTCTAGACCAATAGGACAAAGACAATTTCAATTCCATGTGATGCTTCTATGGACAATACATGGTCCCCCAGGGCTAGCACATTTTTGTGGTATGTTATAGTGTTTAAGTTGTGCATGAACATTATAATTCAAAAAATTATCATATTTAATCCAATTATACATTATCTTGTAGGTCTTAAAACAAAGGGAAAATTTGCATGTCATGTTTGTGGTCCAAAGATGAAATCTGGTCATTCAAAAAGTTTAGGAAAGCAGGTGTTTGATGAGTATAGGCACTTTCACCACAAAAATCATAAGTATCGAAATATTGAAAAACATCTTTTCAATGGGAAAGAAGAGAATACATCAAAGCCACGAAGAATGACACCTCACTTGTGGAATTTGGAATATAATAGAATTAATCATCAAGGTAATGCCATTCCATCTATTGGTTTGTCATAAAACATCTTTTCTATTTTGTTTTGTTTACCGATGATGTGATTTATGATCATGAAGGTCGTGAAGGCATAAATGACCACCTTCCTAAGGGACTAAAAAGTTATCCCAGACAATTTAGTAGGTTGCCCTACTATGAGCAGTTACAAATTGTTCATTTGTTTGATAGTATGCATCTTGGAAAGAGTATAGAAGAGACATTATGGAAAATATTGGATGGAAGGCGTGACAAAGAAAAAATTGTCAAAATATGTAGTGACATTTAGGATTCCAATCATGCAATGATAAATGTCATTCAATCAAATAGCCATGGAGACTAGATTAATATAAGTGAGCTTCCTTGGTTATGAATGGACCAGAAAAGCAATGCTATAAAAGAAGTCATATGAAAAATTCGATTTCCCAGAGGATTTGCTGCGAACATAAACAATCTCATATCAAAGAAAAGTGAATTTGGGCTAGGGATGAAAACGCATGATTGGCATACCTTCATTTAGGTAATTCATGTTCTTATGTTTTTAGTAAGTATTTAAGTACTGCGCATACGTGTACTTTTCATTGTATTATGTTACAAAAAATGAAAAGATAATTTTATAATTGTTGCAATACGTTCTACCTCTATCTCTCCCAGACGACTTCAACAATAATGTCAAGCAAGTCATATATGATCTTGGAAAATACATGAGGTAAGTAGTGATATTTGTTCACTTCGTTGTATAGATATTATATTCACGATTTGTTTTACTTGTTATGTAATATATTTTTTTGCGTCTTGAATACCTTGTAGGTGGTTGTCATGTAAAGAAATCCATAAAGACAATATAAAATATTGGAAGAGAAAAATTCCTCATTTAATGTGTGAAATGCAAAATTGTCTACCTCCAGCTTTTTTCAATGCATAAGAACACTACCTCATACACCAAGTTGAGGAGATTGAATTGTGTGGACTTGTACACACTAGGTCAATGTGGATGGTTGAGAGGCACTTGAAATTTTTGAAGGCTTTGGTTCGACAAAGAGAACATCCTAAGGGTTCTACGGTGGAGGGATATATGGTATATTAGACTATGGTGTACATTTCTGAATATCTTCCTAAGTTTGCAGCAAGGATCCATGTGGATCACATTTGGGATCCCAACACCATTAACAAATTCGAAGGGGAGTACTTGATGAGGAAAGGTAGATTGAGGAAAGTGAGAGGTAATTATAAGATGTTATTGTAGTTAATTAATTATTAATCTTCAAAATAAATCGATTGTAAGACGTTTATTTATTTTTTGTACAGTTGATTGAGAGTGGGATGCACTACATTTGTATATTGCAAACACTCTTGATTGGATGACGGTATGGATTGAACGTTGTCAACATTTTGGATGCACGTTAACATGGGAAGGTGTGGCTTCATTGGTTAAAGAAGCACATCGTAATGGAGATTCCAATGTTACGCAAAGGGAAATTAATTTAGCATATGGTTTAAGAGATAAACAGGTACGTATAAATTTATTAATCACCCATATATTTATCAACTCACAATGTAATAAATTTTACATGTTTGACATATCATAGGTCAAATACCACAATGCTATGTGCTGCAATGGTCATAAATTTTGCATAAAAAAGTTGGATGACACGAACAAAACTTGTGATTCTGGCATCACTACAGTCTTTGAGGTGACAAATATTTCATCGAGAAATGACATACATCCTTAACAGTCTCAAAATTGATACTATGGCATTTTGGATGATATACTTGAGTGTGACTTTAATTCCTTCAAATTAGTTTTGTTCGTCGTCAAATGGTACAAGCTACAATTGAATAAAAATGATCCTGATAGAACTATTATTGAACATGATAATGGTTTTATAATGCTAAATACAAGGTCATTTGAACCAGTTGGGGATGAGCCATATGTTCTTCCAAGCCAATGTGAGAAAGTATTTTACTCAGAGGTTCCACATAAACCAGGTTGGTCATTTGTTGTTAGACATGATCCAAGAGGAAGGTCAATAAAGTATAATGTGATGGAAGAAGAAGATACCGAAGAAGAAGAAGATGAAGTGGATGATGATCATGATCGACAGTTTCTCAATGATGATGAAGAAGAACAAGAACAATAAGAAGAAGAAGAAGATGATGATGATGATGATGATGATGATGATGATGATGATGGTGATGGTGATGGTGATGGTGACGGTGATGGTGACAGTGACGGTGCCAGTGACGGTGATGGTAATGGTGATGGTGATGATGATGGTGATGGTGATGGTGATGGTGATGGTGATGGTGATGGTGGTAATGGTGATGGTGATGATGGTGATGATGATGGTGAAGAAGTTGTTGATGATGATGATGATGATGATGATGATGATGATGATGATGATGATGATGATGATGATGATGATGATGATGATGATGATGACGACGATGATGATGATGATGATGATGATGATGATGATGATGATGATGATGATGATGGCAATGATGACCTTGATGTTCATGATGATGAAGAATGAAATGTATGAGGTATGCGATTAGTTTATTATCTATTTAATATTGACTTCTTGATAGATTATTTTTTACATAATTAATTCATTATGTTTTGAATTCTAATGCCATTACATAATTAATTCATGATGCACCTTTTAATATGGAGATGGAGATAGGGAGAGTGACTATTTATGTGACATGTTTAAAACTGTGTTTATTTATGGAAATTGGATTGTTTATTAGCTATGTGATGGATGTTGATTTAAAATACATATGTGATGGATCACATGTTTATGATGATGCATGTGACATTTTTTGAACTTTGTGTTTATTTATAGAACATTGATTGTTTATTACCTATGTGATGGATGGTGATTTATGATACATATGTGATGGATTACATGTTTATGATGACACATGGTATGTGATGCTAATTGTGATGCTCAATTACATATATGATGACACATCATGTGATGCTTCTGATGCTTATGATATATATGTATTTATTGTTTATCAACTTACAAATGTAGTAATTCTTATGATGCTCAATTGATGGTGTTGATTTCAGGTATAGTCCCTGTGTGATGTTGTCACCCTTGGTGGGAATAGGTCATTGACTATAGACATCGTCAACCATTTAGTTGAGGATCCTACATAGTCTACATAAAGTAAAGGTAAGGAATTAAAAAATTTACAATGATTTTGATGACAACATCTTTTTATTATTTAATACTCTTTTTGTCTACAAAGTTCATGTTGTTCATGTTGTGTACTATATAATTTTTAGCTAACATAAGATAATTGAATTACATTGTACAAGACCCTGAACCCCTTTGATGAGGATCTTGCACAGTCTCATGGATGGACAGGTATAACTAGTCAATACACCCTATAGAAACATTTTATTTTTTTAAAATTACTTGGAAAACAAACTTCCTCAGTTTTTCAAACCTCGACATTAGCAGCAAATCTAATACAATTATCAACACTTGAGGCCCCGGTTGGACTTATTCCAATTTTCATCCCAAAATCAACTTTAGGGCTGACTTCTTCATCGACATTGCCCTCGTTTGCAAAATTTCTCTCTCATTACCAATTAACTCTCTCATTTCATAGAGTGCAGGTACCCCCAAATAGGTATTTGTCATATCTGTCTTCGTCGAATGAGGAAAATGAAGGAATATAAAATAAAAGTGACACATGTAGTAGGTCTACAATAGGGAGATCAACAAGAGGTCAAAAGATTAGAAGAAAATTCAATAAACGCATGAAATTTTTCCTTGCTCAAGGGGGGTCATGTTCTTATGATGATGAGACCAAATGCGACATTGAGGTGCCACTGAGGTACAAACATCTACAGAAACAATGGGTGCCCAAGGAACTTCCTCCAATAAACACCGATTTTTGTGTTAACGATAGGATATATCGCATAGCACCTTTGTTGTTACATGGTTTAGGCTTATTTTCCATCAACGGCATAAAGGTCTATTACAATAGAGTTGGTGAATTGATGGAGTTTGTTGGACCTTGTTACAATTACAATAATTGGATGTAGATTGCTAAATATAAAAAAAGTATGCGTAGGTATGCATTGTCAGCAAATTATATACAACAGAAAGATAATGATCAAAGTAAATGAGTGGCTATATACATTGATGGTCGGCCAAAAGCAACAGGGAATATTGCAGGTTTTATAAATAGTACATGACCTGGGTCAACTAATAAACAACCCAATTGCATATTTGACGCGCACGAGGGAAATCATGTATTTGTATGTGCAATAAAATCAATAAGGGCAGGTGAAGAGCTTCTAAATGATTACAGTTTGAATCATATAGATACAAACAAAGTTAATATCATGGGGGTGGTATGTACTATATACCATTTTATTATGAAGTTTTTTTGCTAAGTCTATTGGTTTAATTTCGCTAACGTTTTTTATATTTTTCTTTGTCACGGGCCGACATGGATCCATCACATATCGCAAACAAGGATGTAGCTTGCAACACTTCTACCGAGCAGGTAAACCTCGTTGTAATTGTACAAATTAGATAGAAGCAAACTGTTACATTATTATGTTCTTTTTTTTAATGATTTATACTAATTTGGTAATTGTTAATGATATTCTTAACACAGACAGATGTTCGAGGAAAGGGAAAGGGAGTTATAGTACCTGAGCACCTTTCTAGGGATATGGAATCATTAGGGTTAAGTGATGATGACCCTGAAGATCCCACACACCTTATGAAATTCTTTAAAATGCCTCTTAGAAAAATTAGAAAAGAGATTGTTGCTTTGGCAGCCGTGCATCCTATTACTGATGAGATATGAGAGAGGGTGGCATTATTGCTTCAGACAGCAGAAAACTTGCAAGTAAGTAGTAATGAAAGCTTTAATTATAACAAAAGTTCAATAATGGTTTATATTTTATTCTCTTTTATGTCATTAACTAAAATATGTACGTATTGTTTTTACAGCAATTTATCCGCCCTCATCAAAGTCGTTCCCACGATCAGGGTGTTGCAGGATCTTCAAGTGATGATGATTTTCTTGTATTATCACTTGCTTGGCTTATCACTCTGAGTACCCAAAACACATCATACTTGATACTGTCAATTTTCAAAATAAAGGTTCATCCTTGTTTACAATTCTTGCAATATTCATATATTTAATGTTTGATATATTTAATGTATTATTCTTTAGGTGTTGTCAATGTTACTGTGCAAATGTCACCATTGCCTCATCAGAGGTTACCCTCACCTATATTGTTGACTGCAATGTCGGCAACACGTAGCATATAGACATCCTCTAGTGCTCGTCATATTGGCCTTCCCACTGTTGGTAGATCCCTCTTTTGCTCTATCTTCTATCATGTGTTTATTTCCCTTCAAGTGTTCTTTCTTGAATTCTAAGGCCATTTCATAGTGGATTCATTTTTTGCAGGAGGAGATGCACATGAGGATGTGCCAGAGGCGACTACTACTAATAACATACCATAATTTCCTAGATCTTCTCATATTTCTAGTACGGGAATGTTGCAGGCCACATTGGTGGTGAGAAATGAAGAAATAGTTCCCTTAAAGATACAAAAGGTTCGAGGTACTTTAAAATTATTATTATATATACTCTAATTGTAATTTACTTTATGATCACTCGTTTTGGACTAATGATCCCATGAATTTTTTGTAGGCAATGATATTTTCTATAAACATCTTAGTGACATTGCATTGCAGATATTTGGGCCCACCATTCGTAAAAGGTGGTACATCATATGTGAACTAACCCTAATCCACTATTTTTTTTTCATATCATTGCTAGAATAGTTTTCCTTTGATCCATTTCTTGAAGTGTAATAAATGTAGCTTCAGTTCATTTTTGAATCTAATAGGTTTGTTTTTTCTTTAAAAGGTGGAATGACCAAGAAAAAAGGTTAAAAGATGAATTGACAAACCAAATGGTTGAGTGGTTTGGAAATGACACCTTTGACAAAACCAAGCTCCTTGAAAAAGCTGGCACATATCTAAAGTATGCGAGGGACCAATACAAGACCCATTTGGAGAGGAACCTAAAGTACGAGCGTCCCCCCATCATTCCAGAGAGGGAGTGGAAGGACCTGATTTTGGATGCAAAGGAGAGAATTGAAAGGAAAAAAGAAAATACACCACTAGACGCCAGAAGAAGGTACGGGATACTATTAAGAATGTAATTATGTACTAATTAATTACTCTTTATATTTATATAATCTAACATATTTCAAAACTTTTTATAGACTGAGTGACACGTCAAAGGCAACCAAGCCAAGGCAAGAAAAGCACGAGCAACATAAACTCAGCTCTGGTGGTTACATGAAACTTGCTGCATGAATTGTAAGTATCTCATGTAAATGAAATATTGCATCAAAATATTAATAAATTGCAAACGTTTTTTTTTTATCAAACAATGCAAGCAAAATTCACGGCACCAAGCAAAAATGTAGGGCTCTGAATTCAATAGAGCACCCATAGAAGATGACAAGAGAATTGTCTACTAGCAAGGCTATTCAGCCATGGTTGATCGGCTATGAGAATTGAGTGGGCATACACAACATTCTAGTGCATCCGTCACATAGGTAAATATGCTAAATGGAAGTTGTTTCAAATTGAATACTTTACCAATAATCTAATTGATGTTGAGTTCCAACATAAAGTGACTATATTTGTTTTAAATAAGCAAGCAATGATAACAATGTGCATGTCATTGGAATGCAGCCTGGTAATTGTGAAACACCACCTGCACATGAAGGTTCGGATGTGCATCCTAGTAGTGGAGGTATTCATTTGCTATTCAAATTTATTTATTTAGCTATTAATACAATTAAACATCTTAATTTGTAATTAGAGTAGTAATTAATGTAACCTTTTTTATTAATATTTTAGAGCATGTAGTTGGTGGTGAGCAAGTGGAGCATGATCTGGGTACACAACATCAGAACGTGATGATCCCCACTCAGGTAAAGAGGACCACTATTATTGCTTTAAACAAATATAATTACAATTGGTGTTCAGCATTAATGTAACCTTTAGTATTTCAACTCCAAATGATCTAGAGGGTGTTCAACATGTTGAGGTTCAGGCCACACAAAATGATGTGGCCCCATCAGGTAAAGAGCACAACAATTATGTTCTCTAAATTAATGAAATACTTGTAACAATAATAAAAAAAAAATTGAATTTAACCCATTTCTTTGTTATTGTAGAGGACCCCCCTTCGCTTTAGTGTCCTCATCCTCAGTATAAGACTAGGCATACATCGAGATCATGAGCAGTTGGCAGAACATCTGCAGAGGGGGGAAATGATGAAGAAACTAATGTTCCACTTAGTCTTTTCATAGCTTCAAAGAAAAAACAAAGAAAGAAATGATTGTAATCTAGCTTATTTGATAATGACTAATTTTTATGTGTTAGTGAATGTAATTATGTGCTAATTAATGGTTATGGATGATATGTGTTAATTAATATTAATGAATCTTGTGTGTTAATTAATGTTAATGAATGTTATGTGATATTAATGAATGAATGCTATATTTTATTAATGGTAGAAATAATGAATGAATGAATGTTATAAGATGTTAACAGGGAATTTAGACTGATGTTAGGGGGGGGAGGGGCCAAATGAGCTTCCACCTTCATGTGGTGGGCCCTGTTAAGTAGAGAATATTAAACTATTCTCGAAACCAAGCGAAGCTCAACAAGATAACACACTTTTCAATATTTCATTATGTTGCACAGTTAATCTTATTGAATAATGTATATTGAACCTTAATTGCAGGGTCCAACAGAGCCAACACGAACAACAACACCACAAGTTGTTGGGTATAATGAACTTCCTTATTGTCTTGTCTATACATGAACAATATGAGTTGCTTCTAGTGTTGATATCCAATGTGGGATTGCAAAAGTTATGAATATGCCTCATCCTTGTAAGTTTTTTTATTACTTGTAAGTAATGAATATGCCTCATCCTTGTAAGCTTTTTTATTACTTGCAAGTCATGAATATTGCTCGTTAGTTGATTAAAATCATTTTAGTGAATGCAAATCTTGATTATTATAAAGTGATATCTGCACTATCAATTCCAAATTGAAAACCTTTCAGTGCATGCATGTTGTTTGCCAAAATGCCATCTCAAAATTAGTATCAGCAAACAAACATTGGCATTCACAAAATCAAGAAAGACAAACTGAAAATTAGCAGTAGAGCATTCAAGTAAATTTTTTGTCAAGAAGTATAGTTGAAAAGGTGCAAAAGAAATTGGTTTCAAAATAGGGGTAGAGCATTACAAATTGGCAACTTGGCATCACTTCTCTTCTTACTTCTCCCCAACCCTCTTGCTCTACACTCTCACTTTTTCACCTGGCACCTGCAACTCTCACTCTCACATTCACAGTTGTCAGCTTCTTGCTCTTTGTTTTTGTGAGTTGAAACAAAAATAGGAGGCAATTTTATAAAGTTGGTGGGGTTTGGGTGGGGCCCATAGGCTATTATGGTTTGACCTTCGGGAATGGAGTGTGAAAAAAAGTTTTGATTTTTTTAAAATCACTTATGGGTTGTTGGGATGGTTAGGAGGCTCTTGGGAGTCCCTCAAACGTCTCAAGAATGTCCTAGAGATGTCTCAAATATGATGGCATTGGATTGCACTAGGGCGGTAGGGGGACGTCCCATCCAAGTCCCTGTATTCTAAAGGTGTCCCCATTTCAAAAACAAACAATTTTGGGGGAGGAAATGTCCTTGTGGAAACAGGCACCTAGTGAAGACATTAAGAGGGCATGAAGGCACAACCAAGGGCCATTGAGTAGAAGGCAAAGGAAAAATCTTGGAAACAAGAGGAGGAGCACTTGGAGAAGAAGGTAGGGAAAATAGCAGTCCAACCAATAGAGAAGCTAGACTCTGAGGGCAAACTACCAGAGATAACAAGAAACTCTCCAACCAAAGCAGGGGAGACAAAACCAACAATCTCTGCTTAGGGAGGAGCTCTAGACCCCAAATATGAAGAAAGAAATAGAGCTAAGGTAAGTGAATTGGATAACAACAAGAATGTAAAGTGCACCCCTGATTTGCTAACCAAATGCTCAAAATTAAATGAAAATATTTAATGAATACACAAAACTATATACATATGCAGGCACACCATGGTTGAGATGGTCCAACTCCCTAGTCTCACTCTATGACTAAGCTCATGCCATATCTAAATCAAAGACATCTCAAATACATCGTTGGTGGAAAGCTGCAAAATGCCATTTTCATACATAAGCAAGACATACACAATTGGGCACAATCACCAAGAGAATGGTAAAAAGTGTGTTTGAGATCACTGTCCTAATTGTGGTGTGGTCACAAAGAGATCACCATAATTGACAAATTTACGGTGATCTCTTCATGACCACACCACAATTAGGACAATGATCTCAAACACACTTTTTACCATTCTCTTGGTGATTGTGCCCAATTCTATATGTCTTGCTTATGTATGAAAATGGCATTTTGTAGCTTTCCACCGATGATGTATTTGAGATGTCTTTGATTTAGACATGGCATGAGCTTAGTCATAGAATGAGACTAGAAAGTTAGACCATCTCAACCATGGTGCACCTGATCATATTAGCTTGAAACCATGCGCCTCTTATTAGCCTCAAACCTATGCCCCTATTGGTAGGTGGTGGGGATAGAATATCATTCGCTGTACATATCAATGACTGGATAATAATAAAAAAAAATTGATAAAAATTATCATCGTCAGAATTACGACGAATACCAAGCTTTCGACCAACGATGTAGTCAACGGACATACATCATTCTCGTCAGTGAAATGTTCTGGAGTTGTCACACTTTTGACTCAAACCACACAAACATCCAATGATGATGTTGTATGTGTGACGACACTTCATAGTCAGATGGTCGTCGATGTCTTTGAATGGGTCGACAACACAAGCGTCGGAGAAACAACATCATTGTTGGTGTGAAGTTCCAAATCGTCATCGGCTTTGTGACGAAATCTACTGATTCCGATGACTTTTTTGACTGGAAGAGCATTCATGCCCACTTTCATCAGAGTCCATGGGATTGTTGTATTTCCAATGGGAAAGGCATCATCAAACAATCCAAAGACAAGTTTTTGACAGCTACTTTTGTCGACACTCTGATGAAAATTAGTCAAAAATTTGACAATCGGCCGTCAGAAATCAGCTCCGAATGTACTAGTGTAAATGGGTATTTCAGAACAAGATGAATGAAGATGGTAAGGTTATAAGGAATAAGGAAAGGTTGGTTTGAAAAGGATACACTTATATTGAAGGAATTGAATTTGATGAGACTTATGCCCCAGTTGCAGTAATGGAGGCAAACTGGACGTTCCTAGCATTTGCAGAATTCAAAGATTTCAAAGTTTATCAGATGGATGTGAAATCAACATTTCTGAATGGGGAGTTAAAAGAAGAAGTTTAAATTGAACAACCAGAAGGATTCAAATTGAAGGATGATTCAAACAATGTTTCTAGATTGAAAAAGGATTTGTATGGACTGAAACAAGCTCCTAGAGCTTGGTATGGGAGGTTAGACAAATATCTAATTGGTCAGGGATTTCAGAAAGGTTCAACAAATAGTAACTTATACTTCAAGATAGATTCAAGTAAAATTATGATTGTGGTAGTGTATATTGATGATATAATCTTTGGAGGAAATGAAAATATGTGTAGAAGATTTGTTGTTGAGATGCAAAAAGAATTTGAGATGTCCATGATTGGTGAGTTGAATTTTTTCCTTGGATTGCAAGTTAATCAAAATGGTAAAGAAATTTTCATTTCTCAGTCGAAGCATGTCCAAGAACTATTGAAGAAGTTTGGGTTGGAGAATCCCAGACCAATATGTACAACTATGACTATCAGATGCAAGTTATCTAAGGATGATAAATCTCCTAAGGCAAATGCAAGTCGGTACAGGTCAATGATTGGAGGACTGTTATATTTGACAGCTACCAAAATGTATATCATGTATTCAATAGGCTTGGTAGCAAGGTTTCAATAATAATCAAAATAATTACTCGTTGTGGCAGTAAAAAGGATTTTCAGATATCTTAAAGGTACAAAAGAGTTTGGTCCATGGTATCCCAGAAATTAAAATTTTAATCTCATGACTTACAAAGATATAGACTAGGCTAGAAGTGTTTATCATAGAAAAAGCACAAGTGGAGGAGCATTCTTTCTTGGCTCCCAGTTAGTTTCTTGGTCAAACAAAAAGTAAGATTTTGTGTATGGCAGAAGCAGAGTAAATTGTAGCATCTTCTTGTTGTACTTAGATTTAATGGATGAAGCAGACTTTGAAGGACATTGGCATGAAATTTAATGACCTCATTTCAATCATGTGTGATAATACTAGTACAATAAACATTTCCAAGAATCCAGTACAACGTTCCAGAACAAAGCATATATCTATTAGGTATCAGTTTTTGAGGGAATTTTTTCTAGATAATGAAATCAGACTTGAGTATGTGCCCACAAAAGAGCAGATTGTAGATATTTTCACAAATGCATTGTGCAAAGATACTTTTGAGTATCTCCAGAAAAAGCTAAGGGTATTAACCCCCTACCAGTTTCAACTAATGTGCATTTTAGGTGTGCATTGGTCTAGTGAGAAGCATGTACATTCTTTTCTAGACTAATGTTGATGTGCTTCCTCTCACGGGGGAAAGAGTGAATTTCTCAGAGGGAATTTTGACCAACTTTGTCATTTCTATCAAAGGGGGAGAGAGAGATGGTTGTGCACTCAATGATGATCTTTCATTGACTATTGTTGATGGGTGTTGTCATCAATGGCAAAGGGGGACATTTTTAACATTACATTATGTGTTGTCATTGATGTCAAATCCTTTGGTCCAGATTAAGTCCAAATGTGGTATGATGAGAACAAGTGTTCATTTTAGGTATGTTGTACAATTCAAGGTTTCTCAGTTTCACCGGATGCATTTGGTACCTTAGAAGATTATTTTCTTTGTTATATTTGGGTCTGAAGTGGTCTAGAGCTTGAGGCTTTAGACCAGATATTGAGATTGCTTAGCATGCGGATGCATTTTAGGTCTGACCTTGGTGATATATGTAGCGTATTGAGGAATTGTGTGATATGATCCACTTTTCATTCCTTGCCACCATCGGAATGTTTAGTGGAGACCTATTTTAGATCTTTGTCTCAACTGGCATTGAGAATTATAATTTTCAGAGACAGTATATATAGGATTCTATTTGATGATTTTATGTATGGCTTTTTATGTTGAAAACATGTGAGATATTTACCGAAAGCAGTTCCAACAGTACAAAATATGTTTTTCTTGTGGTGGATTCTCTTTGACTTTCTTTCTTCTTCAGTAGTGAGCCCATCTGTAGTGAGCATATTGGTAGTCATCCTTTTAGGGTATTCATCCCACCAGTAATGACCACATTCTCAGTGAGCCACCCTTTGTAAAAATCAACTTAACCAATGTTTATACATTGAGAATTAATATTCTCCATGGTTTTTTCCTTCTTGGGTTTTCCACGTAAATTATGGTGTTTCTTGTGTTCAATCTGAATTTTGCATGGGTTTCCTAATTCTATTAATTCTTCTTAATATTTCAGATCTATGCATTAAGCTTAAAAAGTTAAATTTGTTATCAACTGATTCACCCCCCCCCCCCTCACTTGCCCGGATATTCAATAGGTCAATCCTTAGGAAGAATAATATGTTTATCCTTGGAAGGAGGAATAGATTGATGCTTAGTAGGAAGAGCTTTTCTATCCTTGGGAGGATGATTAAACTAATCCTTAAGAGAAGGAATAGATTCTTCCCGAGGAGAAAGAATATCTCTATCCTTAGGAGGAAGAATAGACTTATCCTTATGAAGAGGCATACGATCATTAATTGGAGGAAGACTAATTGTTGGACTTTTCGGTTCACTCAAAGATAAGATCATCTCATTCTTCCATTTGTGATAAAACTAAAAAAAAGAATCAGTTCTAGGTTGAGGAGGTTGGAATTGTTCAGACCAAAAATAATCAAGACAAACATCTCTTTGCCTAATCATGGGTTGGTACATGCTATGATTAATGGTTATGATCTTGTCATCATGAGGGAATTTCAAGAATATATGAATAGTAGAAGGGATCATTTTCATGGAGGAGAACCAAGGATGTCCCAACTTCACATGAATTGTTTTTGATGTAGGAATTAGAGAAAAGTTAACATATAAAGCTTTAGTACCAACCTCAATGGGAAGAGAAATAGAGCCAATGGCAGGACAAGAGAAACCATCAAATATTTTAATCACCACATCAGAATTCTCATAATTCACTTGATGTAATTGTAAGGTATAGATAAATTTTTGAGTTATCACATTCGTACAAGTTAGATCAATGAGCACCCCTCGAGAGGGTATGCCTTTGAATCTCCTAGTGATATATAATGGGCCATTAGGTGCATTAATAGTCTCACTAGGATTGAATGTGATGCATAAGTCCTTAGGAGGTTCCTTTTTATAAATAAGGTTTGCCACATTATTCCTTTGTAACATTTGTGACATAATAGTATGCAAAGATTCATTAAGAGTGAATTATTTTCTAAAGTGTTTGGACAAAGGAGGAACACTTGCTGTTATGGTTGCTACTTGAGTTTTGTTATTGTCATTAAATTTGATGAATCCTTTATTCGATTTGAACTTTGCAAAAGGTTGTTGATCACTTTTACTTTTGTCTTTCGAAGCCATTGAAGAGGATTGTTCCACTTGACTCACTGTAATGTGATAATTGTGAAGTACTATGCACAATTGCTTAAAGGAAGTAAACTCAAAAAAAGAGAAGTTTATCCCTAATTTCTTTTTTCAAATTAGAAATAAAAATTATTTGAATATCCTGATCAAGTATAGGAAAAGAAATTTGAGAATACAAATGTTTATATCTACCAATAAAATTA